>NC_051404.1:6857131-6857523 GCF_015228065.2 Penaeus monodon | reverse complement strand
AAACCCCGATAAAACAAAGACCAGACTGAAACTCCACGCACCCATCACAGCCAATCACAAGGCTGGGCCTCTGACACCCCTCACTCCACACCCTGCCCTCCTTCGGACTTCATGACTTCATCATTTATTTGTCCCTCTTTCTCAACAGCCACCCTCTGAGCTGGTGACTTCATCAGGTAGCCTCCCTTTTCACCGTCCACCACGTAGATGACAACTGTTGCTGCGAGCGCAACTTTATGTGGAGATGAAGAGAATGTTTAAGTTGTACATGTGTATTAATATGATAAATTGTCACTAGTAATGTATTTCAGAATCATGAAAAATTCATAAACAAACAACTCACTTGGGAGCTTGCCTCATTATACGGAGTGTTGGTTATATTCATTGTTTAT
>NC_051404.1:6856885-6856994 GCF_015228065.2 Penaeus monodon | reverse complement strand
ATACAATAACTTATATATATTTTTTAAATACTAAAACACTATTAACAATAACACTACTAATAAAAATGGAAACTTTTCTTTTCAAAAACTCCCAGCCTAAATGAACAAT
>NC_051404.1:6854684-6856806 GCF_015228065.2 Penaeus monodon | reverse complement strand
AATAATGATTAGACAATCAGTGGGTTCACCCCTAAGTTATGAAAAAAAAAGGGAAGGGGAGGCATATTTTTTGTTTCCCCTTAATCCTGGGGTGTCTATAAATTTCTCTTCCCCACTCCCCATAATCCTACCTACACACTATCTATACCACCCTCTCCAAGCTGTATGAGAACTCCTGATACATGACCTTTAGTTTGGCACAATTTCAGTACAACCATGTCTATGAAATAAAGAAAATGTTCATACTGCACCAGCCTCAAAGAGGAAGGGGCATAAATTACAAGAAGCCCTGTTTTGCATGGTTAACGCTCTTACAGGAAAAAAAATAGACAGTTCAATATATTTTCTTAAAAACTGGCCAACTTACCATTGTGAAACAACAAACTACTAAAGTTTGTGAATATTCAGTAATTAAAGGACCCTCAGCCCCTGAGAACCCTGACCTCTAACTATTCCAGTCTCCATATAATAAAGTTAAATATGACACAGTCAATCAATCATATTTTTTTAAATGTGAGTTTCAGTGCAAATCCTTTACTGCAATCACCTCTCAACCTACTTCTAAAACTTTGTAGGTTTTCATATACTCTCAAACGAAAGATAATAGTCTAAAGATCATGCAATAAAACTGCTGTATAAAAACAGTAATATTATCAATTTGGTTGTATTCAAGTACATCATCCTCTAGGGCAATGATTTCCAAACTTTAGTCATATAACCCTTGAAGCTTTTAATCACCAACCACATTCCCCTCATAGTTTTTACAAGTATTTCTCATTAGACTGCTAAAAGTATTTATAGCACTGAAACTATTAACATTACTGATTCCTCCAACACTAATAAGATCAATAAAATAATTTAAAATAAGATAAATATAATCATTAAATATAAATAAATGAGAATATAAATAAACATTACCATTAAGATGTACATTTTGATATCCCTTCAGAATCCCGTGAGGTATGCATACCATAGTGTGGGAACCACTGCTCAATAGTTTAACTGAACCAAAAAATTATGTAAAGGCACTGATCATTTTGATTTATTTAAAAAATCCAGCACTTAGGTGACCCTGGTGCTTTAATGATACCACTAATGGCTTATGTCAACTCACTTAAACCTGGCCCAAAATGACCTAAAATTATCAGATTGATTCTAGAAAGTGCTTATAGCAAAAAATAGCAAATGCAATCACTATATTCAGACCTTTAAATACATGAGCTCAGCAAAGGAACATGATTTTATCTCAAATAAGCCAAAGAAAAAAAACATCAAACACTTACCACAAAGCCATATCATGTAGAACATCTCAAGGACAAGGTAGCCTTTCAAGTCAACAATCAGTCCAGCTAACATGCTGATTAAGGCAAGGCCAAGGTTCTGTATACTCTGCATCCTGGAGATGAAGAACAAATAATATAAACACATCCTACAAAAGCCATATATATTAGCTTCACTTATTATCACTTATATATGTAATGTAAAGTCATACAGTACAATACACAATAATCACTACCTCCCTTTTCATTATCTAAAGTAACAACGAGAAGAAAAGAACAAAAAACTCTAGAACATATATAAGCAGCTATAGCAAAATGTTCAGTATGTTCTTACATGCCATATGCACTCCCAAGTTGATGTTCTGGAATGATGAGAGACACCATTGGCCAAAGTGCACTAGCCAGGAGAGAGTACGATAAGCCTAACACACTCTGTGAAAAAGAAAGCAAAAAGCTTTAAAGATTACAATTCTTGAAAAGAAAGTTCTGAAATGATAAGATAAGACTCTAGGCCATCTTTACTCTTACCATGGCAATAAAGGGGTTAAGGAAGGTGAAAGTGAGGAGGGCGTGACAGCCGAGTGACACCAGCACCGCAATAAAGACCCAAAGGATGTTGCGCCCCAATCGGTCCACAACATATCCCAGGACAGGAGATGCGAAGGCCGAAATGACATAGACAATGCTGCTGACTCCGTTGGCACTTGTCTCGTCGAAATTGAACTTGCGCATGAAGAAGACTCTGTGGGGCAGGATGGGATTGCTTTAGGTCAGGGTGCCTATGGATCTTTGCATGGTTAATGAAAGGGATTGATACACTCTTAAAACAAAACAAAAAGAAG
>NC_051404.1:6853490-6854630 GCF_015228065.2 Penaeus monodon | reverse complement strand
CATAAATTAACTATGTAGTAACCTAACAGAAGGCTAACTATAATTTTTGACAACATCAAACTAACAAAACAGATACTTACTTGGCCAGCCCAATGAAAGGGAAGATGGCTACATAGTACGAGACACAGATCACGCACAGGAGCCAGAAGGAGAGTGGGAAAGTGAGAATATCCCTAAGCTGCACCTTTTCTCCAGACTCGGCAGAATTGAGTCGCAGCACCTTGGAGCGTCTCTTGTCAAGCAGGCCTAGGATTCCCGCACAAATCAGAGAGAAGATGCAAGTTGCACCAGCTATACAGGTGGAGGAAGAAAAGAATAATATTGGTAATGATCTTTGTGTTCTATATGTAAAGAGGTTATTTTTCATTGTATGGATGGCTTCAGTTAGAATTATACAGTGATGTGGAAAAATTTATAGATCTAAAACAGATAACATACAATGCTAATTAGAAAAACAAGTAAATAAAGTAAATGTTTTTTCTAACTATTAACATTCATACTCTTTTATCACTACTTACCTTGACCAAACCCTAAATTGTTTTTATCAGAAAAAAAAAAAAATCTAAAGACTTTTAATTCCTCAAAGCACAAAAGGTACAAGATTAATAAATTATATTCCATATTCTTTTAAAATCCTCAAATTTGGTAAAGAAATCAACTTTCTCATAAACAAAAAAAATGTGAATGACGCTGACTAAACCAATTAGACCATCACAATGATATTAATATCTTACTAACCAATTAAGAGTGAAATTCCAAGCGCCTTGTACCCATCGGCAAAGGTATCAACCCAGGCATAGATAGGGCCCATGCTAAGGAAGTTAACTGTAGAGCCAACACGAGCCATGCTCAGCTGAAGTCCAAACACAGTGTTTAGTTCTTTGCCTTTGAACCAGCTTACAGTGTAGGTGTTCTGGGCAACAGCAAGGGATTCACCACCGACTCTATAACAGACACACAATGTGACTTTTCAGACTAGGACAGATGAACAATGGTACTCTAGCATATCTAAAATTGATCAAATGAAACTGCTGAAGAATAACCCAACCAAATAATATAAGAAAACTACTAAACCAGTAAGTTCTTTAATGAGTAAGCCAGTCTCAAAAGCAATGAAAAGCCATGCAGCTTCTATATTGG
>NC_051404.1:6853237-6853441 GCF_015228065.2 Penaeus monodon | reverse complement strand
GGAATTAAAAGCTAGAGTTATATGGACTATGAAAAGAGTCCTGTAGTGAGCATATCCTATTAAAATATTTAATTTCAGTAAATGGATGAATGAAATAATTTTTATGGATTCTCTTATAAGATGATATCCTTCAAGTTTTACATGCAACTATATAGCTTCAATAGCAACAGCAGCAATACTTTACTTATGTTGCATTCAAGAAAC
>NC_051404.1:6852790-6853001 GCF_015228065.2 Penaeus monodon | reverse complement strand
GGGAAAAGGATACCTTACACAACTTACCCGAAGACAAAACGTCCAGTTTGCATCAACCAGAACTGATTTGTAACTGCACCTGTTGCGTAAATGAACTGACCCACTGTGACTAATGAAGAAAATATGATGGTGCCCCAACGAATACCAAACACTCTGCAGATGAAAAAAATTGCATCATTAATTTTATAATATCTTCATAAATGTCACATCT
>NC_051404.1:6852582-6852744 GCF_015228065.2 Penaeus monodon | reverse complement strand
ATTGGAATCAAATGATCAAAAGTATTCCTGGTTTCCTTCTATTAAAACATCTGTGTTATAAGATTCTTAAAATAAAGTACAATAAACACATTACCTAATTTTAAAACATAACTTTTCTTCTAAATACACATACAAAGACATAGGCTTCAGAACTGTATGCAA
>NC_051404.1:6851918-6852208 GCF_015228065.2 Penaeus monodon | reverse complement strand
TACCTGTCTATCAAGAAACCCCCAATAAAGCAGAGGACCACATTGGGCCAAGAGTACAGGGAGTAGAGGCTGGCAAATTTGACTGTGTTGACTCCCATGTCATCCTTAATCTGGTCTTGCAGTGAGCCAGGGGTGTCATAGCAGAAATAGGAACCTGGGACAGGCAATGAAAAGATGTAAAAACATAGGGTAAAAGCATCCTATCTCATTGCTTCTAGTAATAGCAATACCAATGAATAAATATAAGTTCACAAAAGTTCTTTTGTACTGTTACCCAACCAGATACGGAC
>NC_051404.1:6850441-6851839 GCF_015228065.2 Penaeus monodon | reverse complement strand
CATGTATTTATGTGCCTATTTTAATGTGTGACTGTCTTCATATGTGCCTGTCTTTGTAGGTACATGAGCACATGTGTTCAAGGATAAGCCTCTGTTTATTCATGGGTATATATGTTTTTGGGTACATGTAATAGTATATGTGAAGAATTTACAGCAATTACATTATGATTATAATCATTTCTACACTTGCCATCTGAATAGCCTTTTATGGACTCCTGAAACTTGATTATCATAGATTCAGATATAAATGGTCCAGGGCATGAGCCCTTTACTCCCCATTACAAATCTGGCATTGGTCGTGGGTGTGTGTTTAAGCATGAGTGTATATATTTGGGTCTCCATGGGTTCACAAGATAAGTAAATGTCATCAGTAAAAATAAAATCCATTATCTAGTGACATTATCTAATCCATTCACCTTTCTACCAGTACTTAGGCTCAAGAGGGTTGTTTAGTCTTGAAAAAGTATCTACATTGAATTTACACATATATAATTCAATGGTTACTCTTAAGAAAATAATCATTTATACTCAGGTAAGTGTTAAGTTATTAATATTATTCACAGATAATACCTATACCTTCTTAGGTTAAAAATAAATAAATAAATAAGCCAAAATAATTTTAGCCATAGCAAATCTATTCTTGTCAAAGCTGACTTCTTCCATTATAATTACATTCTACTGAAGCTAGACACTACCATCTTTGCTTCATAAACAGTCAAAAACTTACCAAAGCCCAAAAAGCACATGAAGAACAGTGCACTGAACCTATAAACTCCTTTCCTGGGATCGCAACATGCTGAAGCTCCAGACCCAGTCAGCTCAACTTCTTCACACTGAAAATGTTCTTGAGTGAGTACATTCTTGATTAATCGCTGAATTTCTATATACTTTCTTCATTGTAAATGTGTGTGTTTTCAATACCTTTCAAGCACATGGATATAAGTAAGAGTTTCAGATGTTTTGCATTTTTTCTCCCTTTTAAAGCTCCAATTATTGCATTTTTTCTTTTTACTTCAGCTCAGCAAATTTCCACACCTATATAAATTCCATGAATATAAAATAGATTCTATACATCTCAAATGCTTAAGTTTCATTGATACTATTACCTTCTTAATAATAAAAAAACAGCACTGCTATATCAAGGTCTGTATCAACTTTATTTTCATAACCTTATAATATATAACAGCCATGACTGTAACAGGCAAGATGCATATTTTTTATTATTTTAACAGATAGATAGATAAATCTAATGGCCTTTTCTTTCTAAACTATTATTTTCTACATAAGCACTCCTTTACTTCATCTAACTGGCATTGGATGGGGAAAGGGTAACAAATTGTGCAGCCTGATAAATGCTTGATTTTTGCCTGTATGGTTTCATTTTCACACAGCCATAAA
>NC_051404.1:6848842-6850125 GCF_015228065.2 Penaeus monodon | reverse complement strand
CTCAGAGATGTGTAGTTACTTTTTAAACAGTAACTAATACTTCACATATATTCACATATATTGCACTATGCATAATTGAAAAAAATATATAATTGCATGATTGGATGGATATGTGAAACTAAAAAAATACCCTTTTGCCTCTGTAGAAGGCTACAGAATAAAAATATGTATATATACGTGTCAATTTCTACAGCCATTGCCATGAGATCTAGTTCGATCTAACAGAATAGAGCTTAGAATGGCTCATTGATAACCATTAAATCTTTAGGATGCTTCGATCATAAAACTCATCATCCAGTATATACACAACTGCTATAAGCCGTCGCTACTCTCTCATAAAAAAAAAACACAAACACACACACGAACAGCACCATAAATGACTATTAGAATAAGCAATAGTAGTACGAAAATCCGCCCCCTTCCCCTGTACTAACCTCGCCTCCTACTCCTCCAACATGCTCCTCAATCACATCATTGTCCACGTCCATATCCGGCGGAGGAGGCAGACTCTCCCCGTGTAGAGAATCTTCTTCATGAGAAGACGTAATTTCAACCATTTTGCTGCGAGCTGTGGGAGAACTGAAGCCCCCACCGCAGATAAAATGTCACGTGAGGCGAGGGCGGCGTTGTCACACGAATGCGATTGAGTGAGTGGGAGTGGGGGCAGATGAGGGAAATCAGCTGTTTGGGATCAACAAACCATGGCGAGACTAATGTGCGTTTTCTGGGACTGTACTTTATCGCTCACATTACCCCGACTGCTGTAATAGATTATCAAATTCACGTGTAACTATATTCAAGTCACAAAGTTTTATAAAAAGCGGTAATAAGGAATTTTAGCAATGATATACACGAATACATAGAGCACAAGTTTATCGCTTACATTTGTCTAAGCAAACAAACGTACGTTCGCACAACAGTAGTTCGCATAGTATATGGGCAACAAAGATATACTACATAATCATCACTAATTGAATACTTCATAATGTAGCTCCAAAATCTACTGTCATTCATAGATCACGACGAAAAACTACATGACTTAAATCAATGAAACATTTTCTCCCCGTTTTTCTCTTTCACTTTGCTTCCCTCAGCTTTCTCGCCCTAGTCGCACTTTGCTTTCCAAGGTAAATTGAATATTAAGGGCAAGTGAGATAAGCTGTTAAGAGAGTTATAAGTCTTATCTGTTATCATCCTGGCACCGGATAATGTGCTGATTACGATAACAATTCTCTATAGAAAAATAACTATGGCGTGAAGTGATAATGAAAGTGAAGTTTATG
>NC_051404.1:6847714-6848008 GCF_015228065.2 Penaeus monodon | reverse complement strand
CTCAGACAGTTTCTCAAATACATCTTATCCTTTCAAAGAAGCATTATTAATGGATATAAACCAGCATTTCCATTTTATGATCGTCGCTTTGTTATCTTTAAATCAGTTATCGTTTTCAATTAGCTGATTACATAAGGAAACGTAATCATGTGGCATTATTGATGTTGCGACACCACTGACCTTCGACTGACAAGATAATTGGAAAGTGATAAAAAATGCGTGCGGTGAATGCGAGGTTTACCTCATTTAAATACAGACAAAAGAGTTGTGCTCAGGGGGTGTATATACATATAG
>NC_051404.1:6846529-6847205 GCF_015228065.2 Penaeus monodon | reverse complement strand
TCGAAGTCATAATTTGCAGAAAAAAAAAACACGTGGAATCCTTGCTCGGCCATCTCTGGCTGCTTGTAAAGTTTATCAGTCTCGTCTAAGTAAGTATTGCCGCGATGGTCCACTTGTTAAACTCTGTCCCTTGTGGTCCTAGGATAGAATCCCTGTCACAGCAGCTGCGGAAAGAGACTGGCTGCCCTACTGCATCATCCGGCAGCCTAGAATGTTCATTTCTCTACGAAAATGCCGCGGTGTTCAGCAAGATGCACTAGCCGTGTGCGATAATGGTGATGGTGATAACCCTCCACTAAGAAATATTACGTATAAAAATACACTATCAAGTATATAAAGTGACTAATGGAAAGTACATATATACCCCTTGCAGCTTAGCAAGGTGATAAGGTTAATAAACGTAACAGAAAAAATGAGATGGACTACCACGTAGTTACTGCAGCTTACTGTAGTATCACGCAATCAATTCACATTAAATAACAATGGGTGTGAGAAAACAATACATGCATAATAATTTCATTCAAACACCCATATCAGTATATGTAAAATCTTTTGAAGTCTCCCCTTCTGAATCGGAGGGTAAACTTAGCCATCTTTTTATTTCATTCCGAGCCATTCTCTCCTTTAACTAAACAGTGGAAAGGTTGACATCAGAACTCTATAATAAGCAACAATA
>NC_051404.1:6846421-6846488 GCF_015228065.2 Penaeus monodon | reverse complement strand
TTCCCCTCAATTCTTGAAGCTCCTGTGTTACTGGATTGGGTCATCTGGCATCGTCTGACTTGTGTAA
>NC_051404.1:6845136-6846193 GCF_015228065.2 Penaeus monodon | reverse complement strand
ACTTTACTCGTTCTTTGAGGAAAACCTAAACTTGTGCACTTTTTCACATTTTCTCAATCCTCCTTAACCGCCAATCCCCCTCTTCTTTCTCTCTTTATTGTAATAAGAAAATCAGTATTTATGCGTCTTCTACAACACCTTATTTCTACGCGTGTGTTTTCCCTTTATTCATAAACCATTTAGACAGTAATGTCACACACACACGCGCGCCCACTGTAAATATAACAACGAAAGAACAAGATAATATATACGAATACGCCGTATTTGCTGCATTGCGTCGTCATAGCCCTGAAGGTGTTTATACTTTCCATTTGCTCGTGCTTGTAAAATCACCAGACTGAATAATTTGCTTTGATTTGGTTTCCGCAAGTCGTAATGATTTCTTGAGCTAGTTGTGATTACTGTTTTTTTTCGATTTTAATAACTTATTTCCACTTACTTTAATGTTAATTATTTTCATATTAGCATTTCTGCCTCCTGCATCTCCGTTAGTCTTCAACTCTTCAATTATTATGAGTTTTAAAGCCAGTGAACCATATTCCTTTGTCTCGTTTAATGTTTATGTTTCAGACATACGAGGTTTTGGAAAATAGACCGTCTGCATTCTGTAAACAACTCCTAAGTGAGTGTTCTATATTCCTTTTGCCTGCGTCGCTAATGCTTGTTCGGCTCTCCATATCCGTTTTGAGCTAAAACATGAATACGTTGAAAGCCTTTTTCTCCGAGTGTTTCTTTCCTTCTTTCTCTGTAATTATTATTTTTTTTTTTTCTTATTGCACTTAAAGGTTTTCTCGTCTTTTTTGCTTAGATTTTCTTTTATCCATTTTTTCTGTATTGTACGCGATTGACCAGAGTAGCTTATTTCCATTTCGTACTTTTCCATTCTTCGTGAGGAGCGATTTTTTACTCTAAACATTCAGAATTCATTGTGAGATCTCCCCAGTACGTCCGATATATAGAATATCATCTTCAAGTCTTTAGTACATTATTATTATCTTTTTTTTTAGCATATTGTGTTTTAAATTTTAAGTCTTCTTAACTATTGGCTGTATCTTTA
>NC_051404.1:6844938-6845065 GCF_015228065.2 Penaeus monodon | reverse complement strand
TATATAGAAAACAAAAGAGCTTACATTATTTTAGTATTTGTGGAACTTCATTCGAAGGACCACTTGCTGCCTATCAAATGTACACAAATGATAATGCTCTTGCTGTGACTCTGAACTTCGACAGTGT
>NC_051404.1:6844061-6844766 GCF_015228065.2 Penaeus monodon | reverse complement strand
AATCCTTAAGCAAAACAAAGGATGTCTTGTTTATATAATGGAAATTTGAAAATACAAAGGAAGAACAGTAGCGAAGTATCAAAATATTCATATTCTTCCGGTCAGACTGCCATTAACTTTCACATACTGGGGTGAGTATGTATTTTGTACATGCACGTAATGAGGTCAAAATAATCCATCATTTCACATAAATAGTTTATTTGATTTTATATACATTTGTTTATAGACATGCGACGTTAGTATAGACGGTTGCACTGCACATGGTTCTTCACATTGGACTTTTCAGATAAAAAGTACTACACTGTATACATTATCAATAAGAGGTCAAGGAAACTTACATAAAATCTAGATAATAAACTAGAATTGATAATTTTTTTCAAGACTGATTTGGTTTTTCTTAAAACGAATATTCTAAAAGCCTTATTTTCTTCTTCTTCTTTACTAACAAATGGCAATAGTTTCCCTCGTTCGCCACAAGTTGGATACGTTCTAGACAGTTCACAGAGGGGAAAAACAATGGAAATGTATTTCGATAATGCTTTCCGTTAAAAACTTCAACCTTCAATCATAAGTCTAAACTACTGAATCACTCTTTATGTAAACATCTATTATTATTTACAAAGATGAAATGAGCGAAGACAGAAACGACAATGAATCACTGATGATAATGGAGTGAAGTGTTCGGTAAGCGTGTGAGAAATAACC
>NC_051404.1:6843407-6843987 GCF_015228065.2 Penaeus monodon | reverse complement strand
CATAACAGGAATCTCAAATAATCACACTCTGGGTTAATGCAACAACATACATACGTAACAGCTAAATACAAGAAAGTAGAACACCATTTAACTACTATAAAAACAGAATTCAATTGTCTATGACTTTAAGAATAAATGGTAAATGCAGCACGTGTGTTAAAAGGCTTGTGGTTTAGGTGAAGAACAAAAGAAACATTGATGAAATATTATACATCTACAACCAACATACAAGCATGAAGTGCACTATAAATATAACTAAATGGCATTCAAATCAACGATTTTCACTGTAGATCATTCATAGCAGGCAGAGCTTGTAGAATTTCAATCACAGAAGGCAAAAGGACTGATTAAAATTTAACCTTTAACATTAATTTTTCTGGAAATCATTCATCTCACAATTTCTTGCAACCACTGTCCCTTAACACATATTTATAAACCGATTTTTAATTTCCTTTCTTACACCACTCTAATTTGTCATTGTTGTGTATCGATTAATCAATATGAACACATCTGCCTTCTGTGTTTTCTTTCTCTTCCTCGATAACCTTATCCTTAACCCTTATTTTCCCTCTCTTGGTTC
>NC_051404.1:6842995-6843303 GCF_015228065.2 Penaeus monodon | reverse complement strand
CCTGTCACCAATCCCCTCACTTATACAGCGAGTGTTTGGTCGTCTTCTTCTCCTCCTTCGGTTTCTCGGAGGTGAGCTGTGCCAAGACGTCCTTCGTGTCTCTGTGTCCGGGCACGTCGATCTTCTTCTTCTGCTCCTTCATGAAGCTCGGCTCATCTCCCAGCTTGGGGCAGTTATCGCCCATGTTGGGGTCCTGTGCCACCTAGAGGATTCAGAAAGGGAAACTGTACGTGATAGGATAAGATATGTTTTTGTTTTTTTATACAAGGAATTACCTGTTTCCACGGGGAGGAGAACATGGAGAGATT
>NC_051404.1:6842164-6842638 GCF_015228065.2 Penaeus monodon | reverse complement strand
GCTAAACAATGTAAAGCTGTACAAGAATGGTGATAATTTTATATGTGATAGTAACCTATTTAAATTATTTTTATAAGCTGACACAAAAGAAGGTATAGCACTGAAAATAAAGGAAATAAATATGTCATTTATAAAAATAAAATTATTAACAACGCTATAAAGATATGCATAATAATTATTGGTGATGAAACAGAGGATGGTAATAGTGAAGATTACTGTTTATAAGAAACGAGTGAAGGATACGATGGAGACGGAAAAAAACAGAGTGACACAGAGATCTGTAGATTTCACTAAAGAATTAAAAGAAACACGTAATACTGGCAGGGAAAAGTCCAAAACATTGATAAATGTGTACTTCTTTCGATGCAACTGAACATTTAACGTTTATCAGAATCTGAAAATCCTGTGTCTAAACTTTCTTTTACTGTTTATCATTTCTCACCCATTCTTATACCAACTCAAACACGCACGCCG
>NC_051404.1:6841848-6842119 GCF_015228065.2 Penaeus monodon | reverse complement strand
ATGAAAGGACGAAGGAAAACCACAACAACAAATCACGCTCCCCCCCAACCCCCTACCCCCGGCTCTCACTCCGTCCAAATTCCCTCACCAATTTAGCCAGGGCGTAAATACACCTCGTCACTCGAGGAACATGGCGCAAGTGAAGCAGATCCTCCGGGTGGAAGAGCTTCTCCTTGGGCACGCCGTACGCCTCCGCTTTTTCGAGGAAGTTCTTGATGTTCTGCTGTTTGCTCCGAGCGCCCTCCCACGTGATGCTGTCCTCGGGAATGCT
>NC_051404.1:6840635-6841451 GCF_015228065.2 Penaeus monodon | reverse complement strand
CGAGGCAAGTACAGCACACTGCACTGTAGTAAGGGGAGGGCATGTAAATAATTAAGAGGGAGGCGAAGGAGAAATGAAGGGGGGGAGGGAGAGGAAGTAGTTTAAAGAGCAAAGGGAGACGGGGAAGAATAAAGTGAAGGGAAACGGAGGGTAATTAAGGGGGAAAGGGAGATGGGTAAAGGGAAAGGGAGAAGGGAATGGAGGAGGGGAGGGAAGGGGATAAAGAAGCGAAGGAGGTGGGGGAAGATAAGGAGAGAAAAAAAAGGGAAATTGGGTAGGGCAAATTTAGGACTGAAAGTGGGAGGGGAGGAGTGAGTGAAGATGACGGAGCGGGGAAGAGAACGGGTTAGGAAGAGGGAGAAGAAAAGGAGAGAGAGGAGGCTAGAAATAAAAGGAGGAGGATGAGAGAGGAGGGGATAGGAAAGATGGGAGGGGGAGGAAGAGAGAGAAGAAAAAGGGATAGAGGAGACGAGAGCTAAAAGGAGGAGGGCGAGAGAGAGGACGCAGATAAAAAGGTGGATAGGAGAGATGGGAGGGAGAGGGAGAGAAAGAAGAAAAAGGGAGAGAGGAAGCTAGAGCTAAAAGGATGAGGATGAGAGAGGGGATAGGAGAGATAGAAGGGAACGAAGGAGGTGGGAAAGAAAATCTGAGAGCATGAATAGATGGCAGAGAAAGAAAGAGGAAGTCAGAGACAGAGAGAGAGGAGAGAGGAGAGATCGAATGGAAAGGGGGAGAGAGAAGGCGAGAGATAGAGGGTGAAGGAGAGCAAGATAAGGGCCATTATTTTCTAGTTCGTGGAAGTTCCACAGATCGCGC
>NC_051404.1:6839751-6839868 GCF_015228065.2 Penaeus monodon | reverse complement strand
CCTTTCGTTCCCTTTCCCGCTCTCCCACACCGTCTCACTCTCAATTTTTCCTTGAATTGATTTTTCCCTTCCACTAGGTCTGCCAAGTCCCACTTCCTCATAATCCTCTTTTAAGTC
>NC_051404.1:6839514-6839634 GCF_015228065.2 Penaeus monodon | reverse complement strand
TTAAGCCCTGTTCGCCTCCCTTCCTCCAACTCCCCTCTTTATTCTCCCACTTCTTTTCCCCTTCTCTTCCTATCTTCCTTCATACCCCCCCCCCCCCGATAGTCGTGCAATTAATAAATG
>NC_051404.1:6838500-6839378 GCF_015228065.2 Penaeus monodon | reverse complement strand
GAGCAATTAACTGACATCAACAGGAAGAAAGTCCGCAGCCAAACAGATTATAATTTCAGGTGTAATATGTATGCAAACGTAACGTACGAGCGGACGGATGAAAAACAAGAAGAAAATTATAATATTGAATATAGACATTAACAGTTGTAATAATGACAACGATAATTGTTATAATTATCATAACTTTGTTGATAAGGATACTAATAGCAGTCACTATTATCGCTCATTATCAAAATAATTATAATAGTGATAAGGGTGTTGATGATGATATTATAAGTTACTGCAGTAATACTATTACTAACAATGATATGATTAATAACAACAGTATAATCAAATAAACAAGTGCAAAAAAATAATCAACCGAAACGCCTTAAACGGTCACAAGCCTGTCCCTTGGCGCAATCATGCAAGAATTCAGCTTGCAAAAGTCACTGCACAAATTTTTCGCATGCAGCTCGCTATTCGGCGGCCATGTGCAACAGCTGTGCTTCCGCGCTATTTATATATCCGGGTTGGGTTGGCGGCTTCGAAAAAACGGTTGCCACGTTGCCAAAATCGCGCATATTTACAGAAAAAGAGAAGAGAGAGAATAAGAGAGAGAGAGAAAAAAAAAAGATTATGAAAATAAAACGAGAAAATTAAGTAAAATGGGGAATAAGAAGCGAGTAAGTTAAAAGAAAAAGAAAAAGAAAAAAAAAATCTTAAAAGAAGCAACGAGGAGAAAAAAAATACTAAAAGACAGAAAATTGTCAAAAAGAGAAACACATTATCATTTAATAACGGCTTCGAACAGCTGATTTGCATCATATCTTTAAGGACATAAGATAAGGGAACATTGCGTAATCGTTTTACACGCAACTCAATAGTGTCACTTAAGT
>NC_051404.1:6837608-6837728 GCF_015228065.2 Penaeus monodon | reverse complement strand
CTCAATTACCAAGAGCAATTGAAAATACTGAGATCAACATACAAGAAATAATAATATACCTTATTCGTCACTGCAGGAATATTCAGCAATTATAAAAGAAGAAGAAGAAGGAAAAAAAAA
>NC_051404.1:6837263-6837539 GCF_015228065.2 Penaeus monodon | reverse complement strand
AACTCCTAAATACATCCGAGACTTTCACCGTTCATGATATATTCATTACCATTACCAAAAGTTATGTAAAGCACCATTAAACATTAGAAGCTAAGAAAATAGAAGACACAGGAGAAAAACCTTCAAAAAAAAAAAAAATCAGCCGAGACTTACTTGCACAGAATGCATCCATCTTTCAGGAAGAATTCAAAGTCCACCCTGGCTGCCTCGTCGATCATGTTATAGATCCAAATCAGGATGTCATTTTCCTTGATGGTGTCGCGCTGGAAAGGACGG
>NC_051404.1:6836583-6836713 GCF_015228065.2 Penaeus monodon | reverse complement strand
AACAAAGGCGTCAAATACAATTAAGCAATAATAATAGTTGCGACTGAACTACGCATGTCTGAGTGTCCGAAGGTGACATTTGTGAGTGCTTGCGTTTCTGTGTGTCGCCTTTTCTTTCACTTATGCTTGC
>NC_051404.1:6835978-6836197 GCF_015228065.2 Penaeus monodon | reverse complement strand
ACTCACGTAGATCGCGGAGATGTACTGTATGAGTTATTTATATTTTGGCGCCTTCAGTAAGACCTCACAGTGTCTCGGCAACTAAATATTTGCGCATTTATAAAAGTTTTCAGTGGAATGGAGTGTATATCTAAAAGAATGAGAGATTAACATTTACGGCGCTGTGATGAGTCTGGCGTCGTGAAATGAATGATTAATATATAAATTATTACTCTACTT
>NC_051404.1:6835465-6835701 GCF_015228065.2 Penaeus monodon | reverse complement strand
TCCACACTTGATTAATCCACACTTTAACTCGGAAAAAGGGACCATAGCAACGCCAACTTAAAAAAAAACGCGATTTTCTACAGCGTGAATGTTACCAGAACAAACACTCCAGCAAGCCTTTGTCTTTGTAGTGATACGCACTAAACATACGAGCTCATGTCTTGGCAATACTGAGAAAGCAGAAATGTTTCAAATAAAGACAAACACAAAAACATTTCCCGCACAGTAATTTGCAA
>NC_051404.1:6835273-6835396 GCF_015228065.2 Penaeus monodon | reverse complement strand
CATTTTTTTTTTCACGGAAGATACAGTCTATATATTCTGTTGCCTGTTTTATGAAAGAAATTTGAAAAGGGAATATTCATTGAGTTGTTTGTTTTGTTGGTCCCTTGTTTATAGATATTTGTT
>NC_051404.1:6834578-6834849 GCF_015228065.2 Penaeus monodon | reverse complement strand
GCGAGTGCCGAGAGCTGGTTCACCGGAGGCACAATTTCGTCATGTTTATCCCAGCGTAAAAAGGTTCAAGGTGGATATAGCACATACCCGGATGTTGCTTCAGCTGGGCGAGGATAAAGACAAGAGGATAAAAGAGGAAATATAAATAGAAAGTTAAAGATGGAAGAAGGAAGCGGCCCAGGTAGAAGGACAAAATCGAGGATAAAAGGGAGACAAAAGTATAATCGGCTTGAAGTGAATGATATATCGCAGTGATTTTAAATACACCCTA
>NC_051404.1:6834357-6834456 GCF_015228065.2 Penaeus monodon | reverse complement strand
ATAAAGTAAACTAAATCCCCAAACACAAACATCTAATGTAAAACGGAAGTAAAGGGCAAAGTTTCCCTTCGTAACAAGCATGTGTGTGGAATGCAGCAT
>NC_051404.1:6833422-6834339 GCF_015228065.2 Penaeus monodon | reverse complement strand
TATGAGCGCAAGTGCCAGAGGAAATATAAATGGGCTCGTTTCCCCCCGTTTGTAACTTGGATCTTTTTTTGGCTCGAAGTAAACATCTCGAAGCGTCATCTTCCTCTCTGACGTCATGCATTTGCTGGTGTAAACATCGGTAATGTCTTTTTGTTGTGACTATTGAGCCGTCAGTATTATAATATTTTATATCTTATTTTAGTTAAGTATTAGGAGGGGGTTGTGGAGGATGGGTTACATAAATAGCTGATAATCTTTTTTAAGAACTTAGTTTGAACGAGTTAAGCAGTAAGAAAAATAAATATTGATAAAAGACAGAGTTGCGTCGGACTATTGAAAAAATAAATCTGTTGAAATACAGTCTTTATGGTGTGTTACATCATTTGTTCTCGTAAAATCTTCCGTTTTTTCACATTTTGTTTGTTGTTTTATTCAACCATAAACGTCTAGACAGTGTTGTGACATCTCATTTCAAAACAATTTATGATATTCAGGAAAAAAATAATAATTCCAATAATATTTTCTTAGAGTTTATCTGATTTGTCTCCTCGTTTCTACCACAAATTAACCAAATTACTTAGAGTGCGCAAAGTAAGATAACTATCAACAGGTGACAACCACAGTACCATAAACGATAAATCAACAACCACAATACACAGAGTAAATATACAACAAGGTTCAACTCCAGTATACAGTAACACATGAACAGTCCATAGTTAGTAACCACAATGTACAGCAGAGTAACACAATAACAATAAGGCAACAGAATAACAGACCATGCGTAAGGGACACAAGATAGCGAATAGAGAAATTGCTGAAGGGGGGTTCGCAGCCATACCACAGAGGGTAAAAACAGTACCAGTGAAGTATCATCCACAAAATAAAATTTTCGTTACAAAGGTCTCGATACACGATCA
>NC_051404.1:6833271-6833398 GCF_015228065.2 Penaeus monodon | reverse complement strand
GCGATATTGAAAAACTTTATTGTCTTACTGAAACGCGAAATTTGGCAGGCATATTTAATCGTGTAATGAATAACTATTATCTGTCTATTGATAATTCAACAGCAAGATGAATTTCGAATAGAATAAT
>NC_051404.1:6831778-6833058 GCF_015228065.2 Penaeus monodon | reverse complement strand
ACATCTATGTATTTTAAGTTTTCATTCATCTGTTATGTCGTTTACTTTTTTTTCTTTGCACATCGGATTTAGGAGGCGACAGGACTAACCTTAGATAGGAATGTAACCCTGGTGAATGCAACGTCTGTAATCCAAACTGAGTACTTACTCAGTCGCTGATTTCCTTACTTTGCTATTAACCTAAAGAGATTCCTATTCTTGTCATTATGGTCATTATGTAAATGCTAAATATTTACAGCATATGGTTTCATCTGCGTGTTATACTTATTTACGCAAGCGAGCAAACTAAGTGACGACAGATTTTCATTTGTCTGTGTATAAATGGAACGAGTTCAAGAAATACGAAACGTGGCGACTAGCAACAACCAGGAAAATGTGTGATTAAACTGACAAATTACATGAAAACGTGCAGATCCCTACTCTTTCATTACCTTATCAGCCACTATCCGTGTGCTTGCGAACAGCCGCGCCTTTGCCAATGAAACAAAAGCTAGCGCAAGTCTCCCTCTGCCAGTTGTAAGCAAACGTCTTTAATCGAATCTGAACGAGACATGACCTTCATTGGTAGTTTGGACTCCACCGGCTATAAGCGTCTGCATGCGAGCGAGGAGCCCAGGTAGTTATTTCAACCAAGAAAATAATATGTGCTTACTTTCTTGGCCGATGTGGCTGGGAATAAAAAGGACAGCGGAACTTGCTCATGGGTGCTATATCTTATTACGCGAATATATTTCCCTTCTTTAAATCACATGCGCTATCATGTGTGAAAAGGGAGTAGTAAAACATCTATGAATGAAGTGGGATAATGCACATGCCACATCAGTCTCTTTCTCGAAGAAAAACTAATGCACATCCTGGTTGTGTTGCAGCCAAGGAATGCAACGACCTTGGTCTCGGAGTGAGCAAACTTTTTTCCACTGACTCCTCGTTTCCAACGTAGGAGAGGTAGTATTATTTCAAGAATGTGTTCATTTTCCCATGGCGGCTTGTGAATATAAAAGATCATGTTGTTTTCTCATATGCAAAAAATAATTTACGTGACCGCATTTAATATAACTTAATAAAACCTTTTGCTTTTCACTCCCGGAGCAGTTTAAAGATGACAGAACAACAAAACAGAACAACAGACAGGAGACGTTTACTGCCTACGCTCAAACTACTTTGCAGAAATCAGAACTTTCTAGACGTTAGTAATCAGTAACGTATCCATGGAGGAAACTTATCAAGAATTATACGTGTTATAGTGTAACTGATCTATGGATAACGATACCATCTGGTGC
>NC_051404.1:6831509-6831642 GCF_015228065.2 Penaeus monodon | reverse complement strand
CTAAAAAACAATTTTATCTGATCCTCCCGGACTAGCTGGATCCAAGGTTAAGATCCCCTGATTTCTAGTGACAATTGAAATGAAATATCGTATCTTTACCACATACTTTGTACTTCTTTCCATCAGTAAAACG
>NC_051404.1:6829995-6831476 GCF_015228065.2 Penaeus monodon | reverse complement strand
AAAATATTATAACAATTAAAGTAGAAATTACGCAATATTATCGCAACCCTACCATGTGAGGTTCCAGGGTATCGGGTTCCCCTGCACAGTTGAGGTTATCGGGGTTATCCTGCGTGAAGACGAAGTTCCCGGGCATCTCTCCGGTGTTCAGGGAAGCGTCGTAGGCTTTCTGTCGCTGGCGGACTCAAGGGAAGCGGAAGCGGCTTGAGGAAGGGTGAGAGCCACGGTTTTCGCAAGTGCTACCATGCGTGACACACACCACGCCAATATTCGCTGGTACTACTTCTTCCCACCCTTGGCTGAGCGGGTAAAGATAAATTTACATATATGAAATACAATTTTGAATTCCTATCGCTGTTGATGCCATTATGATTATCATCGCGGTTTTCACTGCTACTATAATCATTGATCATTACCGTTAACATAGTAATTTATATCATTATTATTTACCGTAAGTCCCTCTCAACAGAAGGTCTTTGTAGATCTATGACAAACGACAATAACCCAGCAACGAACCACACCGAACCACGACACAGCAGCGAGAATCAGACGCGCCCCAGACGAAGAACGAATCGCGACTGGATCCCGAGACCCGAAAGCGAGCGACGGGTCAGGAGGGACGAAGGAGGGTGGGGTGGGGGGGGGGGCGGTTATTCTCAGGATACTTTAAACATCATTTAATTATAATTATCTCTATTTCATTCTTATATGGGGGAGATAATCTAATTTAGAGCCTAAAAGGTCATGTCATAAACGCACAAAGGCTAGATTTTAAGGAAAGTACATGTATTTGAATGTATTTGTCGTATTGTTAGAAATATTAACTCGAAATTAGAAAGGCGCTGCGGCAGAGGGCGCGGGCACTCGAGACTTGGCATAGCCTCGCCCAGCCCAGCTTTTTTATATATATTTATGCGTTTATATTCTCAGCTAGAACATAATTTTACAAGTCGGCACAGAGTAACGTATAATTTCGTCAAAAGAATTTATATCTTACTAAGACTATCCATGTACGCCTTTGATAACGTTAACCACGAAACTCAAGGGATAAAGAAAAAAAAACAGGGAATTTCTCCCCGTTCTAATTTCGGGGGAGTATTTCACATGGTCGCAAACATAACACACTTCCCTTCCCTCAAGGACAGAACAAACATCCACGTACTCTGCTGCGAAGAAGAAAAGGCATTTGGCTCGTTATTCAGTAATTTATCATAGATTATGTTTTTTTTGTCTCATTATTGAACGTTAGTTCTTATAGGGAGGTGAGCATAGATTATTTTTTGTTATGATATATAAAGGTTTCATATTCTGTGTATTATTCAGAATAAAATCTTGCTTTGGAGAATGCAATATTGCGAAGGAACTAGGTCTTGTGGCATAGATGATAAAACATTAATTACCCATGCGAGGTTAAAAGGAAAGCATAGATCAAACTTGCAACTGCGCACGTACAACGTATGCATGCGTGCTAAGAGCTCATA
>NC_051404.1:6829471-6829760 GCF_015228065.2 Penaeus monodon | reverse complement strand
GCTTACAAACGCCACCACATATACACCCAAACAATACAGTGAACGCAGACACACTAAAACATGCACAGGCGCCGGAACACAAACAAACAGACGCATATTCACCGACACCCGTGCACATAAACAACCACATGGCAAAAGCAATGACCAGTTCTAATTGTACGCTAAATACTCCCGGCATCTGCCAAAACAAAACCAGCCAAGCAAATTGATTCGACATCACTAAAAGCTCAAGAATAGTGATCGGTAGACTTGATGCAACTTTCAAGCAGTTGATTAAACGTTTTTTTTT
>NC_051404.1:6826630-6826747 GCF_015228065.2 Penaeus monodon | reverse complement strand
GAAATTATGCATTTGTGTTTTGTTCAAATTACTAGGACGGGAAACCGGATACCCGACTTCCGTTGAGAATGTGGCAGCAAACAAAACTGGAGTTCATCTGCTCCAGCTTAAATAACC
>NC_051404.1:6826094-6826385 GCF_015228065.2 Penaeus monodon | reverse complement strand
CTAAATCTTCGGTAAAAAAACACAAATATGAACAAAACAAAACACCTACAAACAACAAACGTATAAATGCATGACAAATGAAAACCAAACAATAATAAGAAAAAACAGGATCTGATTCTAGACATCCGACCCTCTTTTATTTCCGCGTCACCCTGAAAGCTTAGTACCCGCGCCTCGGGTCGCTTATATAAACGCAGGAATGTACAACAAGCACAACCAGAGCGTGTGCCAAATATTCACGCCCGATGGAAACACGCAATGAAATCTAGACGAAAGAGAGAAAAATGTAAT
>NC_051404.1:6824812-6825033 GCF_015228065.2 Penaeus monodon | reverse complement strand
ACTGAGAAAATTACGCATAAAGACTGAACTCTGACAGGTATCCTTAAAGCTCAGTACACTCAACGGAATTTTCAAAGAAGTCCAAATGTGCGCAAGTCACGCAAAAGTTGCCAAGGGGTATTTTTGGGGCGGTAAACACAAGGGGGTGTGTCTGCCAAACACTTTAATAGTCTACGCGAGGATGCGTTTTAGTTATGACCGTGGGAGCTATGACTCTGGGT
>NC_051404.1:6824685-6824794 GCF_015228065.2 Penaeus monodon | reverse complement strand
AAATGGATTGATAAACAGTTTCTCGGAGTTTCCGCTAAAATGATGAAGGATGAAAATGACAAGAAGCAAATTTACAAACGCATTTAAGCGAATATGTAAGGCGATTTCT
>NC_051404.1:6823070-6823559 GCF_015228065.2 Penaeus monodon | reverse complement strand
CATCCTAGTCTTTAGATAATGAGCAATTACATAATTCCTCTTTGTTAAACATTTTTAAACTGCTTCTTTTTATAGGATCAACAACTATTTCATAATATCATGACAAGCTGTCTTTTCCTATCACTGTTTTCATCGTACTTTTCTATGATTATTTATTTGGTCGGGAACTCGAGAAATTTATATTAGGTGTATATTAGAAGGAGTGATAAACAAATTAATTGGTAATTAAATAGATAAACCAAAAATAACAACACAAGTTTAAAAATCACAAGCAATAACTATACCTTTCATCTATAGATACAACTATACATTAGTATCTTTTCTGTACAACATATTTTTTTTCCCACGCGTGTGAGAACCATGGCCAGCTTGCTCCTCGGGGTAAACGGCTATAAATGTAATCGAAGAAGCTCGGTCTATGATTAAATCCACAATGGCCTCTGTGCTGCGTCTTGTAATAGCTAGCATAGCGCTCGTCACGACAGGTGT
>NC_051404.1:6821425-6822468 GCF_015228065.2 Penaeus monodon | reverse complement strand
GAAACTTGGAAGAAATAGCTACATATCATTTTCTCAATGATGTATGAACTATATCTCTCATCATCAAAACTAACTCGCACAAGGAAATCCAAATACAATCTCAATAATCTGAAAACGTTTGGCCAACCAGTTCATGGGACTGTTGTGAAGCGAGAGGTTCTGACCCCTAGTCACCCTTCACCTTTGACCCGAAATGTGACCCTGGATGACCGAAACAACTGCCAGCCCGGGGACCCCCAGCCACCCAACCGCGTGGATACGACGGAGAGGTTTGTTAGATAATAATGATGAGAGATTTGATTTATTTTTTAAAGTCAGACCAGAAAAAATATTTTTCGGTGTGCAAACTAGCATAAAAGTGGGATCAGTATAATTTATTCATTATCATGGTTATTATTATCTTAAAGATGATAATAAAGATAAATGCTGAAGAAGGTATTTTATGTCTATTTTTTCAGCCATTTTATTAAAACAATCTTTGCCTTTCTCCCCTAGAGTGGCACGTCTCAGGCAAGAAATGGCAAACTACGGACTGAGTGCGTTCATCGTGCCAACCGACGACGACCATCAGGTTAGTGAAGTCACCCTTGATGTCATTGATCAGCTGATGGATTCGACTCGAATTTTAGTTTCTCTTTTGGGTGAATAACAGTAATGGCATAAAATACTGGAATATCAATACACACAACACAAATTATTAAAAGATGAGACTAGTATTTCGAAACCTTGTTATTTATAGTTTCTTAATCCCTTTACCAACAACTAGCAATTCTGCTATTCATGAGTGTGACTCTCCCTTCATTCTTGATACCATTCAATAAATTATTCACCGAATCCTTCTCACCTCCATCGTCCTCAGAGCGAATACGTAGGGGAATCGGATAAGCGCAGAAAATACATCTCCGGATTCTCAGGGAGCGCCGGAACAGCTGTAGTGCTAATGGAGGAACAAGCTCTTTGGACAG
This sequence comes from Penaeus monodon, assembly GCF_015228065.2. Lineage (NCBI taxonomy): Eukaryota > Metazoa > Arthropoda > Malacostraca > Decapoda > Penaeidae > Penaeus > Penaeus monodon. Next base: position 6,821,503 of record NC_051404.1, on the reverse strand, counting down.
ACGGGAGGTACTTTCTTCAGGCGGACGACCAGCTCGACTGTAACTGGCTGTTGATGAAAGCCTACATGACGGGGGTAA
>NC_051404.1:6820800-6821380 GCF_015228065.2 Penaeus monodon | reverse complement strand
AGAATGCTTATGGTGAAGTTCCTTGTGGGTGGTGAAGAATTACGGTGATGAGGTGAATAATTATGTACTGTAAGTATATGTTGTTATGAAGCCTTAGGTTTGAGAGTGGTTATGATAATTTTTTTAAGGCTATATAATTATAATCTACTTAATGACTATATTTCAGAGAGGCGAGTCGAAATATTTTCAATGTGTTTTCAGCTAGTAATTTTGTAAATAATTATGTTAAATGATTCGTGGCTCAGATATGCCGCTTGTCCTGTAAAAGTAATTAAGATGAACTTAGTTACTGCGAGCCTGTACATTCAGATAATTGCAGCACGAATTACCATATATTATATTAACATTTTTTAAATATACACAGAGCTGGCAGTCGTGCGAAAAGATTTAGAGAATTTTGTGTCTATGTATATGGCATAATAAAAATTACTCTAAAAAATGTTTATGGGAACCAACGTGTCGGGCTGGACTTCTTACGATTAATCATACTGAACACTATTTGGGGTGACTTAATGTGTGTATATAAAGTAAATTATAACGTCATGCTATTCTGAACTGGCGATATATTGATACATCATGC
>NC_051404.1:6820338-6820643 GCF_015228065.2 Penaeus monodon | reverse complement strand
AAATTCTTCTACTGAAAGTAGATTTTTCCGCTGATTGTGGAGGTTCTCACGTACAGATAAGATACTTGTAGAAAAACATGTCTTTGGGAGGTGGGTTTTAACCAGAACAGGAGTAAAGATATGAAAGAGAATATTTCGAAAAAAAAGAAGGTACAGGAAACAATTGGTAAAAACTAAGAAATTACAGGTGTAAAAAAAAGGGAATTTTCTTGATACTGATACAGCAGTAGAGAGAGAAATAAAGATAACGTTAAAATGGTAGAAAGTTTAGAAATGAAGTATAAAAGAAATAAAGAGGCAATGTT
>NC_051404.1:6819632-6819821 GCF_015228065.2 Penaeus monodon | reverse complement strand
TAACCGCGGACAATTACAAGTCAAACAACATGTATGAAATTCTTATTCATTCCTTCGCTTACTTTTCTTCAGACACCAACCATCCTGCAGTGGCTGAAGGACTCACTGCCTGCAGGAGCGAGAGTCGGCGCCGATCCTACCTTGACCAGCGCGGACACGTGGCTTAGCTATGCGAATTCGCTCGCTGCA
>NC_051404.1:6819139-6819311 GCF_015228065.2 Penaeus monodon | reverse complement strand
TTTCACAGACAACATCGACCTTGTTCCCGTGACGCCCAACCTTGTCGACCTGATCTGGACCGACCGCCCTCCGTACCCTTCCGACCCGGCATTCCCGCTTGAACTCAAATTTACGGGTCAGTTCAAGTATTTTTATTCGTGGCTTATCTTTAATGTCATTCTTGGTGTGATT
>NC_051404.1:6818641-6819102 GCF_015228065.2 Penaeus monodon | reverse complement strand
ATTATTATTTTTGCGAGGCTGTTCTTTTTTCATCGAGGAAATGATGATAATCGCGATGATGCAGATTATGCAAGATTTATCTAAATATCTATATATTTATATTAAAAAATATGTTATGTAGAAGAATCCTGTTGTTTATCACACATATATCAGTCAAAACCACACAGCTTTATTTATATATAATGTATCAAATTTTCTTAATTTGAATATTCAGATTTCAATTTTCGTGTCCTTTTTATACCATCATTTTTCCTAATTAGAACCAATAGATTTCATCTATTTTTTACAACAAATATCATCCACTTTTTACCAGATGTTATCCATTAAAGATATATATTGCAATAAGCATCTTCAACTGATAAAATTACTAACCGCATCAACCCAGGACAAAGCACACTGGAAATGTATCATCGAAGATAAATAGAACTTAAGGTTATATCATATCCAAGGGAAACTAGAAG
>NC_051404.1:6817719-6817958 GCF_015228065.2 Penaeus monodon | reverse complement strand
ACCAACAATTTAACCATAATTCGAGAGTTTAGTTCAGAGGAGGACATTGCATCCAAATGAACGCTACCTTCACTTTGTCATTTCAAATGCTGCTTCGTGAACAAACAATACATCCACTTAGGTATAACAACACATCGCCCCAATGAATCATGAAGAAAGGAAAAGAGAACAAGAATAGAACATGGAATTTCTTCATTATTTCGTACACTAAACCTCTTATTCCCAAGACTCACTTCATC
>NC_051404.1:6817253-6817454 GCF_015228065.2 Penaeus monodon | reverse complement strand
CCATCCTCTTTAAACACCCCAGGAATATCCCCCCAACAGGAAAATCGTGGGAAGAGAAAGTGTTAGAAGTACGAGACGAAATGAGAAGCACAGGAACCGACGTACTGGTTGTCTCAGCCCTGGACGAGGTGGCGTGGCTTCTCAACCTCAGGGGGAGCGATATTCCTTTCAATCCTGGTGAGTTTTTATTTATTTACTTAT
>NC_051404.1:6815392-6816013 GCF_015228065.2 Penaeus monodon | reverse complement strand
GATGGACATAACCAAGAAGTTCCAAAATAATATTATCGAATGGTCTTATGTTTAACGTAAAATGATGACCATCTAATGGCGGGAGGTGATAGCAAGTCTAGTAGATTAAGATAAAAAAATCCAAAATCAGTACATTCAGCAAATCTTTTTGAAATACCGCGTTCAACAGTGTTCCGCAGTTACGCGTTGATCACGATGAGCTCCGTTGAACTGTTCACGCCAGCTGAGAAAGTGAGCGTAGACGTAGAAGAACATCTTCATGTAAACCAGTGCGAGGAGATGATGTGTGTGACGTGAGTTGATTTTTTTCCCTTTTTTAAAAGTTTTCCTCCTTTCAAATTGCCTGTCTTCCTCTGCCTTTCTTTTTTAAGTTTACTCGTTGCAGAGGAGAGTAATTTCCAATACAAATTTGCATTTGAGCTCTCTGCGTTTTTATTGAAACAAAAGAAACTCAACTTTGCAACGAGATCGATCTTTCTGTCACGTTAATCTCCCAGATTCCGTGGTTTTCCCTGACACGGTTTTTTTTTTATCATCCTATCTGTTTCTTATTTTTTTTACCTTGCTATTTCTTTCATACCCTAAAACTACAATTCTTTTTCCCTCTGTCTGCATACCTGG
>NC_051404.1:6815021-6815358 GCF_015228065.2 Penaeus monodon | reverse complement strand
CCCCCAGCAAATTTCCCCTCATCCTAACTCTTTTTCAATTTTTTTCTCTTTTTTCCCCCCAGAATCCAAAACTATGACGATATTTTCCCCCGCTTGAGTTCCTTCGAGGACGACCCTCTCGTGTCTAAAATTACGATCAGTTCGAGTTATTCCTTCACTTCGGGAGCTTCTTACGCCATCTACAACGCGGTAGGTTTGTTTGGAGGAAGAGCAAATGAAGAGGATTATTTGATATAAAATAAGTCTGGTTGATTAGGTTGATTAATTAGATTATCTAGGGGAGAAAACAAACATTATGAATAATATAGCTGTATTGAGCTGTAAGTTTGAATTGATG
>NC_051404.1:6814297-6814405 GCF_015228065.2 Penaeus monodon | reverse complement strand
ATGAAAGGCAGAAAGAACGAAGTCGAGAACCAAGGCATGATGAATGCTCATCTGAAGGACGCCGTGGCTCTGTGTGATTTCCTGGCGCTGCTGGAGAATGAGGTTCGT
>NC_051404.1:6813465-6813973 GCF_015228065.2 Penaeus monodon | reverse complement strand
TTTCGTTTGGCACTTTAAAGAACTGTATTGTTGCAGAGAGGATAAGTAAAGGTCAAAATTATCTAACAGTCAACTCAGTAAAGCAATACTTGTTTTTATTTTATATCTATTTGTCTATTAACAATACAGTTAGGTTAGCAGATTATAACGCATTATTTTCCTCCCACAATCATTAAGCAAATCAATAGATTTGAAATTTTTCTTCCTTTCACACTTGAAAGGAAACTAAGTATTCAGTTCCTTTTGCGGCAATCATTTACACACACAAACGAAAATAAAATTCTCTGAAATTCAAGAATTAGTTGTTTATTAGTAAAGAAGAATCTTTTGGAATGCGAGGATTAGTTATTTTATCGCTTATTAGTAAAGGAAAAAAACTACTATTGAACTTCCTTGGAGAGAACGTTGTTGCATTTAAGACAAACTAGTTTTTAACAATTAGAATCTGAAAGGCTTCTCCTTTAGGTCGTTTTAAAGGCAATCGAGCCTTAGAAAACTCTAGAAAGGC
>NC_051404.1:6812678-6813378 GCF_015228065.2 Penaeus monodon | reverse complement strand
CGAATTTCCCGATGCCTCTCTTGTTCTTTATGTTTGGATGGGGATTCACGTAAACCAAGAGAAACCGAGAGCAAGGCGAACTGAACATGTTTACTGTGAAGCCAAGTTACATGCCCTTCCACGCTGACTAACTTCTATAAAGTTGCGAGTAATGACCGAAAATTATGAAAAAAGTAACGGCGCAATGGCGTTACCCACACCACTGCCGACACGGAATCTCCCAATCTCCCCGTAGGTCATCGCAGGCACCTACTGGGACGAACTCTCCGCCGTCGCGAAATCCGAGGAATTCCGCTCTCAGCAGCAGGACTACCTTAGCCTATCCTTCGAAACGATCTCGGCGTCGGGACCGAACGCGGCCGTCATCCACTACTCGCCGAGTCCGGAGACCAACAGACAGATTGATGACCAGTCGACTTTTCTCCTCGACTCTGGCGCTCAGTATAAGGGTGAGGAGAGGATATTTCAGTGGGGATTGAAGATATAAGTTGGGTGGAAGACTATGGAGGAAGTAATCGTATCTCCAATTAAACTGTATAGTTATTTTGGATTAATATGAATATATTGTGGTCTTATATTCTTTCTATATTTACACTGAATAACTACATTAGAGTATATTCTTCCTGGTAATTGGAATGGTCGCCGAAAAAATCATATAGATTCATTTATCCATCAGCAGCGGAAGATAAATCGCCCGGTT
>NC_051404.1:6812279-6812641 GCF_015228065.2 Penaeus monodon | reverse complement strand
CAGGCAAGGAATAAAAAAATCGTTACCGTATCAACACGTTTACAGACTTAATTTCTCACCCGGCCGCCAGATGGCACCACTGACATCACCAGGACCCTTCACTTCGGCGTCCCGACGAGCTTCCAGATCGAGGCTTACACGCGGGTGCTGATGGGCGCCATGGACTTCGCTGCGATGGTGTTCCCCGTCGGTTTCTCGCTCGGAGACATCGATATTCTGGCGAGGAGGTGGGGACCAGTGGGGGGGCAGTGGGGGTGCTGTGGCTTCTTCTCTGTGGAGAATGGGAAGAACAGTATACTTTATGGATAGACATAGGCACTGTGAACTTGTAAGCCCGTTTATGCCTGTAGCTGAAGTGCAAG
>NC_051404.1:6811813-6811954 GCF_015228065.2 Penaeus monodon | reverse complement strand
TATTCCGAAGGTAACTTTCGTTTTCCTTAGGCCTCTGTACGAAGCTGGTTTGGATTATCGACATGGAACCAGCCACGGCATCGGAATGTGTCTGTTTGTGCATGAATGTGAGTATTTTGTTTGGACTCATTTTCTGCTTGT
>NC_051404.1:6811255-6811486 GCF_015228065.2 Penaeus monodon | reverse complement strand
GCATTTGCCTCAAGATCTATAAACTCCATTCACAACTAGAAAACGCCCCCCCCCCCAGCTAGCCTCAGTGTTTAAATGTATTTCAATGTCATTTCCTTTTTTTCAACAGCTGCCAATAATGCGTATGAGATTGGTTTCTTCGGTTCTGATGGTAAGCATAATTACATATTTGTACAAGGGATTAAATAATTTACTCTATGCCATAGATAACAATATAGCTCTCTTCGGTGT
>NC_051404.1:6810523-6810625 GCF_015228065.2 Penaeus monodon | reverse complement strand
AAATAGCTCACTGCTGTCAACAGAGCCCGGGTACTACGAGGACGGCGAATTCGGCATTCGCTTAGAGACCACCCTCAGGGTCGTTCACAAAGAGACTCCGGT
>NC_051404.1:6809527-6810187 GCF_015228065.2 Penaeus monodon | reverse complement strand
GTTTAAAATAAATTTGCTATGCTCTTAATAATGTGCCTGTTTCAGTATCTTTTTCTTATCTGATTTTTTTTATCCGATTTTTTTTTTATTTGCAGATCAAACCAACAGTAAACTTGCAAAGTATTTTCCCATTCTTGCAAACAAGAGATATTAGGATTCATTCACCACATTTTAGTTCAATATGAATTGATTTTTTTCTTTTTTATAAAATTTCTCGCTGATAATACAAATATAATGTGTTCTTTATATTGCTACTTCTAGCATGACTTCGTGAGTCCAATGTTGGGATTCGAACCTGTTGCTTTGGTTCCGTTTGAACCCAAGCTTATCAACACTACTCTCCTTAGCCGACAACAGGTGAGTCTATAGTTCTTTAAGTTATTGAAAAGTGAAAAATATAGATGACTTATATGCAATCCAACGGCATGATGTGAATTTAACATATGGCAACTTTAGTAACAAAACTCTAAGGCGGTTCGTTGCCAGCTTTCATTACAAATCGATTTATGAAAGAAAAAAAAAAAGTAATGAGATTGAGATATGATGCTTATATTGCTCTTCAGTCAAAAGTTAACGTGACTGATTAAGATCTTGACATCGATATGGATACGTACAAAAGCATATGAATGTTATAAATGAAAAGAATCTGTGCGCAATCGT
>NC_051404.1:6808219-6808900 GCF_015228065.2 Penaeus monodon | reverse complement strand
TCAGTGCACGACAGGTAAGATATCTTAAAAATGTGAATCATGGCACAAAGCATGCATATAAATCTAGAATCTAGTATATTCTCATCAATTTGAACATGTACATTTTGAACTATAAAAATAACTGAGCCTGCTAACACAACACGAGCACTCTTGGATTCGGACATTCTCGAACCACTCTCCTTTTACAAAGAAAATGATAACACAGAACATATATAACCAGACTAAAGCATTTTCGCCTCCCATTTTACAGTGTGATGCACTAAACGCCTACCATGCTACAGTGAGAGACGTAGTTGGAAATGAGCTCAAGAATCAGGAACGATTCGAAGGTTACGATTGGGTTCTAAGGAAGACTGAACCCTTGTTATGCTGAATCCGGACAAACGTTTGTGTAAACGTTTTCCTGCTGATCCCTTTCAGCCATTCACTTATGATTTGTCTTTGGATGATGATGTATTAAAGAAATTATAAGTGTAGATGTTATAAAGTGTTGTATATGTTTTTTTTTTAAGTGTCCTTTAGAGTGGATTACTACTGGTAAGATTTTTTTTTATTGTACATAATATGAAGCTTAAATATGGAAGCTTCTCTCAGATCTACAAAACAGAATCTGAATTCCCAGTGTTAGATAAGATACATCTCTTGAAATACAAATGAAATATCCCATTCCAGAGAGATGGC
>NC_051404.1:6804386-6805398 GCF_015228065.2 Penaeus monodon | reverse complement strand
GCTTAGGAATACATTGAAAATATTCAGAATTACAGCAAAAGTCACAAAAATAGGATATAAAAAGGTTACACGAACGTAACCGGATTCACGGATTTTAAGACAAGGATAAACAAACAGAGAAAATTCAGTCGGGAAAAAAGCCTCAGTCATGCAGCTTCCTAGACGGGGATCCTACAATTCTGCATGAAATTTATATGTATTAATGTTTGATTTAGTGTAAGCTGAGGTTTATGGTATTACCTGTGACAAGATATTACGGAAAATACAAATAAATATGGCAGAGCAAGTGAGTTTTGTGCAGAATGAAGACTGTGAGGCATTGCAAGAAGAGGTTGTGGTAAGTGTTTTTATTTTTAATACTCAAGTGTAGTTGTTTTGGGTTGAGTGATGAAATTGAGTGTATTGGCTATAAGGAGATGATCATGTCTTTTGTAAGCATTAGGGATTCTTATGGCATGTTATAATTTGAAACACGATTGGTTGATGCTGATATTTGTATATTTGAAAGGGTAGTATTTTGCGTTAAGGCAATGTGGCAATCACAGTGAACATCCATTAATTCTCATATTAGTTGATGTGACTAGAGTTTGGTAGTTTTCTTTGGAACACATAATGTAAACTGTGGTTTTCTTACAACCTACTCGCCTGCATAGTGTACAGTATGCAATGATAACTTTAGCCTCCATGGCTAATGCCATTATGACAAGAAAGTCAACAAAAATCCTCTTGGTATTTTCTAGCATGGTTTAGCTTGGACTGTTTCCTTATTTGACAAAAGTTCCCCTGGGTGTACTGGTATATTACAGTTAACTTGGCTAAATACACCGACATCATATTGATATGACATCCATCTGTGGACTCCCTCAAACTGTTGAACTTTGCAGTGTGCTAAGCAAGAAGTAACATGAAACTGCTTTTGCTTATGAATGACCTGCTGATTGTATGAAGTTGAGCTGAATGTCTTTTCCAAAGGAATGCATATCAAGGAAAACCAGATCCATGAATCAGTTGC
>NC_051404.1:6801836-6804047 GCF_015228065.2 Penaeus monodon | reverse complement strand
AATGCTCATATAGAGTTAGCATGCTTTGAGTTCATGGAGAAAAAAGGCTGAACTTTTATTTATTTTGATTCTGGAAAATTGTATTTAGTATTTTAGAATGACAAATTAAAGGAATGTTATGTAGCTAGATATAATTGTTTTTACTTTTATATTAGGGGGAAAAGATAACATTGAATTATGAAAACCTTATACTTTAACCCACAGAACACCTCTTACGTGTGTGGAGAATGCTTCCACGTTTTTTCCACCATGGTGGATTTTACAGCCCACGATTGTACCATAAATGGAGGAGGGGGTTTTATGGGCCAGGATGCAAGCCAGGACCATGAACAAATTATACATGAAAAAAAGAATGCAGGTGAGATACATATTTAGGTTTGTTTGTTATTGCATTTGTCTATTTATTGGTTTGCTTTTTTTTATGTTAAATTTTTTAAGTATTATAGTTTTAAGAATTCCTAGACATGTGAAAAATATATTTCAGAGAATTTGGGATTTTGATTCTATCCAGTATAACAATGTATATTGCTAGTAAAACATTTTTAGATTTATGCATAAAATTCTTTTTAGGCACAAGACATGCAGAGACTGAAGCAGACATGGAGGCAGCTGTTGCCAGCATCCTTGTGGAGAAGATGAAGCAGAAGGCACCTCAAAAGCAGACATTCCATGTGGTTCACCTGGAAGAGAAGCAGTTAGAAGAGGTTGCATCTGGGCACTTTGAGGAACCTACCATCGAACACACCAGTATCATAGACTACCAGACAGAACCAGATCCCCTGCTCCACATTGTTGAACACACAGATCAGCTTGAACCAGGGATGGTTATAGAAAGCATGGAGATCCCTTCAACTAATGTATACATCTATGATAATCCATTTTATCTCAATCGTTTGATGAAAGATAATACCTGTGGCAGGAGGGCTAGGCATGATGCACCGTACACACATCGGCTAGGTTTGTGTTTTCTACCATTAGGTATATTTTTTTTCTGCACCTAAACTTTTTGCGGTTTCACTAAAAGTAACTTAAAGTTGCCATCATCATTAACATGAGTCATCATTAAACAGAGGTATAGGGATGTCATGGTCAAAACCTTTCTTTAAGGAGTACATAGATGGTCTTGTTTGAAATAGGGCTTACAATTGATTTATAATCCAACTTTCAAATATAGGAAATACAGTGTGTTAATGCATGATAAATATTTCCTTAAAGATATTATCTTTACTTACAGGACCTTGGGATGATAGGTCAAGCAGACTCCTTATCCAGTTGTTGAAGGAGTACCCAAAAGCCTTTTTCATAATGGGGAAGAACTCCAAGAGAACAGAAGCATGGGAGATGATTCGTTACAAGCTCAGTGAAGCTGGTTATCATTTTACTGTGTTGCAGGTGAGAACCTTTTTTTAAAATATATACAGAGAGAGAAATTTAGCATTTTGATTTGATTTTATAGCACAGGTATATAACTCTTTCTCTTGTTGCATTTAGTTTCCCATTGTCGTAATGTATATAACAGTTAGTGACAATTTTTTTCTGTTCCTCTTGAGCATATTTACATCTAATTTTGTTTGCTTTAATTAATTTTATTAATGTTATCTTGTCTGTTCTGTATTTTTAAAGATACGAATGCGGTGGAGAGAACTGTGCAAGAGATATCGCAATATTGTTAATCACAACGATTTGCACAAAACTCGTCGCTCCTGTCAATTCTTTGAGGAACTAAATGATCTTTTTGGTAAGTGAATTGTGAGTGTGCCAAAGAGGAAAATGCAGTGATACATAGATGTATGACTTAGTTTCCTGACAAAGACCCAAACATTTGCTGCTCTCAGTATGACATAGAGGGAGCAACACTAAATCATCTTTATCATTTGAGCACTCTGGGATCATATAAAATTAAAAGGATTTTTCTTTGATAGGAATAACTGTCATTAGAGGATAATTATTTACATAAATTTCAAGCTAACACCTCAAGAATTGAAAACAGAAATAGGAAAAATATATATTTTTGCCTTTACTCACATAAGTCATAAATTACCAGAACATCTGCAATTACAGGAGTCTGGGACAGCAAAGCAACAGAAATCCTGATCAAGGAACTGGGAGCAAACGGTACCAAGCGTCTGGGTCAGAATGGAGGAACTCGCATGCGGTTTAAGGCTTGGCAACAGATTTCTGATGTCCTGGCAGAGAGTGGATACAGGTGGG
>NC_051404.1:6800486-6800873 GCF_015228065.2 Penaeus monodon | reverse complement strand
TGATTCTTTCTACACTCACAGGTTCACAGCAGATCAGGTGCATGGAAGATGGAATGCCTTAGTAATGCTGTACAGAAGGATGGTTAACCACAATGCAAATTCCAACAATGAACCTATGACAATTGCTTTCAAGGAGTCTGTGGAAAGTGTGTTTAGCTATACTCCAGACAGCAGGATATTTGAACAGTGTGAAAAGCAGCCTAATGAGAGAAGTATGTGAATTGCTTAAGGTTATATATATGAATTGTCTGTTTTTTCTGAGTGATCATTTGGGGTTAATAATGTGTAATTTTTGCACTTTTATGGGTTTGTTTCTTTCTCTGTATTAGTCTGTCTGTTTTGTGACATTATGTTATTGTTATATTAGGATATATTGTAAATATTTTT
>NC_051404.1:6798389-6799944 GCF_015228065.2 Penaeus monodon | reverse complement strand
CAATATCTCTCAGTTACTTATGGTAACTATTCATGCATGAAGGATGTAATATAGAGAGGAGACACATCTGTGTGAGTACACAATTTTTTTTCCATTATAAAATATTTAATTTTGTTTTACAGTGAAATGGACACCATCCCGTGAACGATGTCTCTTAACAGCTTATAAAAATTTGGTAGACAGCCCCAAGAAAGAGCAAACAAAAAGCAATGAACTGTGGCAGAAGATTGCTACGGTAAGGAAAATATAAAAAATGTATTATAAGAAACATTATGCACACTGAAGATCATTTCCAGTTACTTTTGCCAAAATGTGTTTATGATTTTTACAGTACTATGTATATAGATGCTTACATATATCTTTTTTTTTTTGAGATTTAAGAAGTGCTTGCATTGAACATAGAATATTATATTACAAATGAAAAACACTTTTTGTACCAATTTTGTTGTTTTCTCTTATTTTAGTATTTAGAGAAAGAAGCCAGTTATGTTACAACTACAGAAAGAGTAAAAACTCGTTTCTATGAGCTGTCAAAGCAGTATACAGCCATGTTGCAGAATAATTCTGATCCAGGCGCACTTTATCGTGAGTCAAGACATCATGAAATGTTGGCTGAGGTATGCTGTCTTATTGGAGATTCTATGTATATATTATGATTATTATAATATACATATCTGTATAGTCTTAATATTTGTTCTAATAGTTGTGTAGGACAAGTCAGTAAAATTATTCTCATTAGCTTTTTTATTTAGCTATAAAGTAGTGCATTGAATATCTTATGTTACATATTGTTCTGTCTTGGATATATGATAGCATTGTTTTCAATATTGTTCAAAATAACAACATGAATGAGCAAATTGCAACATAAGATAACATAGAATAGAAGTTTTATGAAAGAGAAATTGAGAAGGATTTGTTGTGAATTTCTTTCCTTACAGATTTACAACAGATACAAATGTTGGCCACATGATGGCTCTACTATCAAACTTGATAAATCCAATGCAATACGATTGAGACAATGTAAGTTTTTGTATTATTATTTTTTTCATTTTAGGGAATGTTTTGATATTTCACAAAAAGGAATTTATAGTAAATATTTTCAGATCAATAGTAGCTGCTTAGAAAGAGATCTTTGTTGACATTCAACCATATTATCTTAATGCATTGCTTATTAAGTAATATCATATTGTCATATATCCTAGTAAGTTTTTGATTGGTCTGGTCATTAGGTTCTTTAGGTATGAATGTTATAACTGTCATTGTCATATACATTTTTAATTTTTTTTCATAAGATTTTAAAGTATTCATAGTATTATAGTATGTTATTTCTTTTTTATAATACAGTAGATGCCCAGCTTATGTGGAGTGAGGAGGAGTCCATTGCAGTATTACAGCTCTACCCAAATGTCTTGCTTGATCACATTAGTAACAGTGATCAGCCTCAGCCACCAGAGGAGTTGTGGGTTCAGTTGTCCAAGGCATTATATGCTTCAGAGGGTTTTTTGAAGGCTCCCTATGAGGTATTCCAAAGAATGTCTTTTTGTCCTACAGAGCT
>NC_051404.1:6797597-6798256 GCF_015228065.2 Penaeus monodon | reverse complement strand
TTCAATAAATGCAACTTTTCTAAAGAAAGTCGATCTTCCTCCCTTTTTCTGCATGCAACACAGCAGATAGACAGACTGAATTCACACCTCACTCCATAGGCTGACTTTCCTGTACACATATAACAATAAGTTGAGTTAGAACATAGTTGGCTCTTGCATCCTACCATCTTGTCAGACATCAACACCTATTGGACTCAATTTCTGTCTGGCCTATTTTCAGTACCTGTATCTGCAACATATTGGCCAAGCCTGCAGTCTGAGTCTGTGTGTCTGTATATCTCTGTGTTTATGTGCATATCACTATCTTTGTATTTGTGTGTTGGCACCTTGCAACATGCATTAAAACCTCCTCCCACATGACCACAGATAGAAGAGCACATCACCCTCCTGCGCCGAGGCCACAAGAGCTCCAGACACTTCCCATTCCAAGCAGCAATGGACCTCCTGGAAGAGACAGAGACCTCGCTCTGCTTCTCTCCCGAGTCCCCCTCAAGAGACAGTGACCAGCTCTTGCCCTACTGGAGTCATGGAGCTGCCAGGCTCATGCTCGACCTTGTCATTCACTATAGGCAGGAGGGAATTAAGATGATGACGGACAATCTCTTTGCAGTCATTAGCCGCAACTTAGAGGAGGAGGGTTATAGGTATGGGAAGATGTG
>NC_051404.1:6797271-6797545 GCF_015228065.2 Penaeus monodon | reverse complement strand
CAAATACTGAAAAGGTTATCTTAGTTAATACTGAGAGAAAGGATGAACTGCAAAAGAACATGTTCATGATAGCTAATTTACAAAATGGTTCATTGCATTTGATTAGTTTTTGATATAACAGCCTATTAATAGGTTTAGATTATAAAAATCTTACAGAATTTGATAATACACTTTGGTCTTTCATATTTACTAATAAAAGGCTTCTTACACCTACAACTCAGAGGTTTAATGCTTCACATTAAAAAAAACAGAAGGCTGTCAGTATCATTTCACA
>NC_051404.1:6796621-6796894 GCF_015228065.2 Penaeus monodon | reverse complement strand
AACTCGTCAGGGCCATTTCTAATCCCCTTAATAATGTTATTTCATTGAGCGTCAAGCAAAAAAGTATTTAAAAAGTCTCCCCCTTTCTGTTGCAGTTATACAGCTGATGAATGCCGTGAATATTTCTTCCTTCTACAAAAGATATACAAGAATAGGGTCTACAATAACAAGAAAAAACGGACAGAGAATGCAAAGACTTTTCCATACACGGAAAGAATGTCAGAACTGCGGATAATTTCCAGCCAGCCAGGAATAAACAGTAAGTGGTCTGTT
>NC_051404.1:6796131-6796470 GCF_015228065.2 Penaeus monodon | reverse complement strand
AGCACCTATATGAATATCAGCGTGTAATTATTTTGTAATATGTACATTTTGAAAAATTTTGTGTTGTCATACTTGACACTGATTTAAAATCTGGGCTATGAAAATAATGTATTTAGTTGTCTTCTCATGATAATTATTGTTACTGTTCTTTAACAGAAATAAATGACAAATGTTCAGCTGTTCTCACTGCTGCTGCATCTCAACTGACAGCTGTGAAAGAGTGTGATAAGGAAAGTAGAAGAAGAGCGCTGGAGACTGCATTGTTGAAATGCAAAATGCACTTAAGAGACGTTGCTCACATTCGCCCTCCTCCATCCATTAGAGAGGCAAGGCTGATAG
>NC_051404.1:6795657-6796080 GCF_015228065.2 Penaeus monodon | reverse complement strand
ATAATGTCTTAAAGGGATTATATTTCTGTGATTTTGTTACAATTATTTTGCTTTATGGTGATTGTGTGTCATTATGGTATGTTTAATCTTAAGGTGACCATTCTGTATAGGGGGCTAAAATTGGTACTTTTAGTATAAGGGCTAAATGGACTGTTAGGTGTTGATCAGATTACCTTAGTAAGGGTCCCTTTAGAGATCATTATTTTTAAGCTGATATTACTATTATATTATGGTAATCATCTTTTATTTACCATATTCTTATTGTGAATAATGTGTGTATTGTAGGTATGTTTTATTATCTTTCATGTCATTAAGGAAATCATGTTTTATTATGGTTAGATTTTGTTATCCTGGTGCTCTGAAATCACCATGTTTTAATTCCTCCCTTATTTTACAGCTTGGAGGCTTTTTGATGGCAGTTGT
>NC_051404.1:6795434-6795611 GCF_015228065.2 Penaeus monodon | reverse complement strand
AAGCTGATAGATATTTTAAAGCCTCATTTGGATGTACTGGCTTTGATCTCAGGTATTTTTTTCTTCATTATACCTTAGTGATATATATTTTTGTATATCTTTATAATGATGATAGAAAATGAAATCAGTTTTGACTAGATCTAGGAAAATTCAGGCTACAAGTGAGTTATGATTGAC
>NC_051404.1:6794388-6794833 GCF_015228065.2 Penaeus monodon | reverse complement strand
AGAACATGGAGCAGTGCATATATACCATAACTACCAAACAGAAGCTTTAAAGAGCAGAGCTAAAGAATATGAAAGAAGAAAAATTAGTAAGTAGATAGCCTTGTATACATAATATTCTTAAATGCATAATATTCTTGTAATGCATCTGATCATTTAGCAACAGGCAGTCAAGTGTTTTACATTTATTGTGAGTGTGACACGTGATAAATTGGAAAATGAAGATCATCAAAGAATAATATCCACAGAGGCGATTGGTGTCCAATGGACGAATGACAATGCCCGCATTATGTTGGAAACGATTAAGGAGTGGCTTCTTCTCTGCCATGATAATCGAGAAATGGAAGAGGTTTTAGGATGCAGTCAACCGCTTTGGGAAGAAGTTGCCTATAAACTGAGTCGTCGCTTCAACAAGTGCCCACAGATTTGTTGGCAGTATTTCATTCAG
>NC_051404.1:6793474-6794357 GCF_015228065.2 Penaeus monodon | reverse complement strand
AGAGATGATAACAGTTGGCAGATAATATTTTTTCAGAGTTACTTTTTTCAGTGATTTCTGAAAAAATAGGAGTATCAGGAAGCTAGATATTTAAACTTTATGCAAAACTTTATGATCATTCTAGAATTTTTGTGTGAAAAAATGCATAGTCTGATATGTTATTGGTCTCTTTCACTAAGTTGAGAAAGGAGTACCTAGCAGCACTGACCTCTGAAGGCTACCTGAAGTACATACCAAGTTTGAAGACTTCTCACTGCCAAGAGCTTCTACAGGGTATTTTGTGTCTCCATGCATCGCATGATGGGGAATGGGATGAGAGAGGTAAGTAGAATGTGAGACTTAACTGCACAGGTATATGGAGGGACTTAGTGTCTTTTTCCCCATGGTTAGAGAGAATTTTTTTTTTTTTATAAAATTATTTTGGAGTACTTGGTTATAGTATGAAATAGATATCTCATATAATAACTAGGCATTTGTTTTTCATATCTATTTTGAGATTTTAAATTAAATAATTAGGAGATATATTGTATAACTGAATCAATAGACATCCAAAATATAAGGTTTAACGCAATTGAAGTGAATATAATCATTTATAGGCCTAATGGAAAATTATTGTTACATTATTAAATCCTTATGTTGTTAGACTGATAATGAACAATTAATATGTTGGCCACTTGCAGTATTATGTAGCTGTGAATTACTTTCATCAGTTTTTACTATCAGATGCAAGATGGATGCAAGAAACAGGTGGATGGAATTGCAAGGAAACTATTGACCTGCTTTTCACAGTCAGGGAATTTTGGTCGGATGAAGAAGCAGTGAATTGGAAAATGGTAAAGTTGAGCTCCAGTTTAATTTCTTTAACCCAGTCAGCACGGATGGC
>NC_051404.1:6788049-6790341 GCF_015228065.2 Penaeus monodon | reverse complement strand
GCATTTTCTGTATAAGATTTACACCTATTTCAGATTAGTCTGATGATGAATGCTGGGGGTTTTAAACGTGATGCAAAATCCTGCTATATGAGATTTAAAGAGCTGTACAGTGAATACCAAGAGGCTTTCAAGCACAATGAGCACAGTAGCATTCGAGATCGTCAGAGGTCTTCCTTCTATTACAAAATACATTCCTTGTTTGGGTACAGAGAAGAAGTTCCATCATATTACTCTGGTAAGGCTTTTATCATTATGAGTAGGTAATTGAGTAAGTTAGTGATAGGTTTAAGTCTCAGTAAGTTAGTCAAGTAAATCTTTTTTATAGGTGTTTCTGAAACTTGGTTGTATATGCATGGCTGATGAGAAGGAGGGGACTTGGTCACTGCCTCAGTATGTCCAGCTCCAGTCACCCCCAGACAAGTAGTAAACTAATTGCAGCTAAATGGTTAGCCACATAATAGAGAGTGGGAGTACCTTGAGGATAGGATGTGGACTGCATTATCGAAGTCAGTGAAGAATACATTGAACTTTTCACAATTGAAGCTCAGATTGTGACCATGGAACACATAAAACTTAGCGTGGCAGCTGGGGAAGATGGCATTACTACAGAGATGATAGTGCACTTTGAGGGGAAAACACAGCTGCTTTCTCTGTTTAACAACTGTGCAGCATTCTGTTATATCCTGAAGATATGAAGATGAGCGAGATTCATAATCTCCAATAAGTTTTTGGCCATTATCCTTTCTATGTAAACTTTATAATCTTAGCGTGCAGTCAGCCAGTTGTTAAAGAACAATTAACAACAAAGTAAGTGGTTTGTTGTCAATAAAGTGGAGAAATGCCAAACTGGAAAATCATTCTGACCCGGATTACCAAGGCTTCACTCTTGACAGAATTCTTTCTTTCAAAGAAAACCTACTTAAACTGAAAAACAAATAGATAACAAGAAATACTTCCTCAACACCACTAGCTGGGGAACAGACAAAAAAACCCTCTCAAACAGACAGCTCTGGCACTCTGTTACTTTGCTGAGTCCTTTGCACCAGCATGGTCGTGCTATATGACTATAGGTCATATTTGTCAAAGCAACACCCCTGTAAGCCTTTTATAGATTAGTTACTTTTCCACTCCACCAATCCAACAAGAAAAAAATGCAAAGCATGAAAGTTACTGACAACCTTTTGATCCAAGGCACCGACTTTATGGTCACCAAGAAGTAAGATGAAGACTAAGGTCTTGTAAAGCTTTCTGACCATGGAGGGCCTGGATCACACTCACATAGTAGCCCACACCCTGGGGAATTGACAGGAGAGTAACTGCTGGCCATTCAGTGAAGTCTTGCCAAGCACAGTGGAACATCCCTGGACAAAAAAGAAAGGGTAACCCTTAATAGAGCAAGGGTGAAAGTGGGTAAAACCAAAAAAGACTTCTACACTACCCCACAATGGATACAGTTTTAGCAAGGCAAGTTATGGTGACAATTGACTAATTAACATTCAAGAATCGTAATGCAGTTTTTGGTAATATTTTCAAAAGAAAAACTTTAGTGCTATTGTGTTCAAGAAACATGGATGCTACTCTGGTAGTTAGAATATACACTGTTATATGACAAACTTTTCATTTGAAAATAGGAAAAGTTACATTGAAATTGGAATAGAAAACAAAGTACAGTGCAAACATATTTCAGGTGTAAATTATACCTATCAAGAATAGGATTCTAAGTTATAAATGGCTTCTGTACTCTCTATGATATACTACCCAGTTTCAACTTTTTAATATTTTTCCAATTATAAGATTATATATTTCACCTTCAAGGTCAGAGAAATGCATCATATCTTCACAGTCATAATTTTTTGCTCCCTTTTCCTCAGAGGACACATGTGAAACAAGAAACACTGATATAGATGAGGAAGAACTTATTGAGGTGCTACTAGCTGGTATGAAGGAGATCAAGAATCTGTCATGCCACAGTGTTCCACGTGTTCCCCTCTTGCAGGCCTTGGCTCAGTATGTGGACATCCACTGCCAATCTGGTTTAGGTTTGAGTATACATCAGTAAGTATTATTTAGAAGTAATCATACTTGTGTCTTTATTCTCGTGTTTTATACTATGAAAAGATTTCTTAATTTATGATAAATTTTGTTTGCATAGCTTAGGAAGTATTGATATTCGTAGCAGCAAATTGGTTTTCCTTGACTCTTGTTAGTTTTAGATTTGTGTCTTAGTCTAAGGAAGGTGTATTATTATTCAGCATAGTTTTACCTTTTTTTCACCTTTATCTCTGTCTGATG
>NC_051404.1:6785318-6788013 GCF_015228065.2 Penaeus monodon | reverse complement strand
CATTTTCTACCTCTTCCATCCTTTTTCTCACAGGATATGGAAGTATTTGGTACAGGTCCACGACGCTCAGATGGAGAGCATCCAGCAGGGAGTTGAAGGGCCTCTTGGAATGGACTTGGATGGGCTCTGGCTTGACAACCCTAATCCAGTTGTGGCTTTTGGGGTCCATTGTGTTCCTTATCCGAAGTGGGAAATAGTAAGTGCCAGTGCTGTAGGATATGTCACTGATAGGTTATGTAGTATGATTTTGAATGCGTTTGAGTTGGATGATTAATTTTTCAGTGATGAGGAAGTGAGTATAACAAGATTTTTATTATTTAAATTAGATTCTGAGTGGTTTTACTCATGTACTTTATTCTTCTTAAAGTTTGATTAATTTCTGTGAGGAAAATATTAGGGAACTGGAAAGACTATCAATGTCATGAAAGGTAGTCAGAAGTGATCAATATATCAACTTGTGAACAAACAAGTGCAAGCTTTGATATTTGATTAAAGTAAAAATCTTGTTATGTCATGCTTAATATCTACATGTTTTCTTTAAATTATCCATGCAACTAACAAAATACATTTTGTACCCTTAGGTCAGCGAATGGTCTCTAGAGGAATTAGAGATATTAGTGGATGCCATTGTTAGACAGGAAGGAACATCACCAGACAATATACAAACAGAGGAATCTTTAGCTGAAGATATTGCTCAACAACTGCAAGCTCATGGCTATGATAAATCCTCAGACCAGTGTAAAGAACAGTGGCAGTACATGGTAAAAACATACTGTCATGGAGGCTATCAGAATTTCAAGAGCCAGATTAACCTTGTGTACCTGTGTCAGCCATCTGTAATAAAATCTGCCATATTTGATCCAGAAAACAGCTTGAAAAGTCAAAATCACCAGTGCGTATGGAAAGATGAGAAAGTATTGGATTTTTCAGACCCAAAGGATACCATCTTAAAATCCAATCAGATTCAGCCGGAAAATAGTTCACTTGATGTTGACTTAGCATCTCAAGGACAGAAGGAAAATAATGCAGAAAAGGTTATGGATAAAATCATTAATAGTAGTATAAATATCAGCAATGGTTATGAATGTCTTGATTTTGTTTGTGATACTACAGAATGCTCAGAAACACAGTTAAGAAGTAATAATAATGAAATCTGTGAAGACAGTAACATAATAAAGAATAATGTCTGTCATGCAAAAGAGCAAATGGAAAGCAACTCTGCACCAAAGAAACAGGAAAATAGATATTCAAATGGTGTAGAATGTGAAAAATTAAAAGAATCTAGCCATGATGAGACAGAAGTTTACAAGACTAAATCAAGAATAAAAGCCAAAGTTCTTAGCATTAGTGAATTTCCTGAATCTAAGATAATTATGTGTCAGGTTCAGAAAAATGAGGCAACACAGGTTTTAAAGCTTCACTATCCACTAAGTTATAATATACCTAATAATATTAGATACCTGTACATACCCAAAAACATTTTGTGTCCTGAGTACAAATTACAGACAGTGGAGCCAAATACAGATTCCTGTAACAGAGAAAGTGAAGCCACAGAGAACACCAGCTTAAAACCTGAAGAAAGTATGCAGCATAAGACAAAGATGAAAGCAACAGTAGAAATGCATTCCAAAAATAAGGGGAAAAAATATTCTTCCAGCAAGAGAAATATAGATATGAAAAGAGAGGATGGCAGAGATAACAAGGAAACCAGAGGAGAAAGCAGTAGGTGTACGAAAAGACTAAAACAAGATGTCTATTCGTCAGAGAAACCTGTCAGACTAAAGGTTCAAAGTAATCAGCAGGGTATCAGTCACTCTCATTATAAAGAAAGTATCAGAGGCGATGAAAGTATAGAAGAGGTTCCAAACGCTGCAAAAAGTATTGAAAGGGTGAGGCAAAAAAAGGAGAAAGAATCACAAGATGTTTTGCAATTAGCTGAGGAATACTACCAGCAGTGTGATCGTGAAGATGACAGACTTGCCTCTCTAATGAAAGAAAGTCAAGAAGAATTTGCAATGGACTTTCAGAGGGTTCTTTCAGCTTTTCAAGAACTGTCAGATTTTCTCTGATGGTGGAATGATTTTTGATACATATATGCCAAGACCAATGCAATACCATTGCTATTATTTTTTAGATTATTTGTAGGTAACTGAGTAATAAACTGGTCTCTCTAAGTGAATTTTTATACAAACCATAAACAGGTTTTACAACGATCATATTATTCAGCATTTCATAATTTGTAGATTCTGTATGTAAGTGGATATTGAATAAAGAGAAAAGAAAAAAGGCAGGAACATTAGCTTGCATTTTAGGTGACAATAGAGAAAGCAAAGTATAATTAACTCCAGAAGAAGACTGAGTATAGCATCAAATATTTTCAGCAATGATTCTTTGTCAAAAGGTATTCATTAGCAGGAGGAGTAAAATTTGAAAGATATTCATTATATTTAGTATAAGGTAATTAGCACATATTGACCCTGAAAAGTATTACATTTCCTCATTGGTAACCTCGATCATGAGTTAAATATGATTGTTTATTTAAATGTGAAATGGGGGAGAAAAGGAGAGAGAAATGACATACACAAACAAATAACATGAAGGATGGACTGAAAAGTAGCCAAGGGTTTACTGTCTGTGCTTCTGCTTGATTGTGTGTTCTTTTGTGAGTGCATAGTTGGTTGATATTCTGATATTT
>NC_051404.1:6784219-6784352 GCF_015228065.2 Penaeus monodon | reverse complement strand
GGAACAAACACATACTTTTGGGGAAATGTGTAACGTCACCGGCCTCGAGCTCGCGACCTCCGAGATAAAATGATGCTGCTTATTTCAAATCTCTTTAGTGTTAACTTCCGTTATAATCGGAATAATGAGGTAA
>NC_051404.1:6783518-6783668 GCF_015228065.2 Penaeus monodon | reverse complement strand
AAACAAAAATTAGCAATTGTTTTCACCAATAAACTTATAGTAACGCGCTTCCTTTTGGGTCAATTCTAAAAGAAAACCAAAAATTAAGTAAATAATCTTTAATACACATACGCCACAGTTATATTGACAATGCAGTGAGACATTCAATTT
>NC_051404.1:6783372-6783495 GCF_015228065.2 Penaeus monodon | reverse complement strand
CAATTTAGTCTGTGCGACTAAATCAAAGAATGTAAATACATGCAATAAAATCATATTCTTTAATTTTCATCATTGCTACTTTCTTAAAAAATCTAAATTGCTTCACACTCTCACGTCACCGAG
>NC_051404.1:6783240-6783345 GCF_015228065.2 Penaeus monodon | reverse complement strand
ACATATTACAATAGAAATAATCGATCAAGGAAATGGACTATTCATCTCACCGGTAAATGTAAGATATAAACATAAAACATGAAATTATTTTCAGATAATACTGCA
>NC_051404.1:6782780-6783186 GCF_015228065.2 Penaeus monodon | reverse complement strand
AAATCGGTGTTGATATTATCTCTAATATCATATACTTCATGGCAAATTTGAATTTCACATTTTTTTTTCTTTTCCATAAATCTCTATATAGGTCTAAGTATAAAAAATAATTGTATTACAGAATACGATCTGCTTTTTTTTTCTTCTTTTTTTCCATTTCAAAATAATAGCTAGTTCACTGATTCAGAGAGACCGCTGGGTCAAACAGTTCTTCTAGATGATCTGGCGCCTGCTAAACATTTGTTGCGATGTGTCACGGTTCAAATTCGTTAACTGTCTATTAAATATATAATTTAACGTCGATCATTGCATACGAGGTCGTCCCTTATCACCAAATGTCCGTGGAATCGTCCGTTTGAATTTCCACGACCTCTCCATTTAACCTGGAAAGAGGGAAGGAAAACAT
>NC_051404.1:6782201-6782289 GCF_015228065.2 Penaeus monodon | reverse complement strand
GCGTACTTTATGTGATCTCTTAACAGGATTCATCATGAAGGTGCGACCTGAAATTCTGCATACAAACGCACAGCATATCAAGATGATT
>NC_051404.1:6781957-6782132 GCF_015228065.2 Penaeus monodon | reverse complement strand
GCTAAAATGGTAAAAATAACAACAGATGACCCTTACCTTTGTAATTGTCCTCTAGAATCCGTTCGATGGAATACAATTATATTTCCTGAATTATTTCTAGTTACGGGAGCATGTAGGTTCTCTTCCGCCGAGATCCTTCTTATACTCGGGTCTCGCGAGAGCATTCCCAGCCCGT
>NC_051404.1:6781165-6781927 GCF_015228065.2 Penaeus monodon | reverse complement strand
TGGAGTCCTGTCTTAGCATAGAGGCTCCCGCAGGACCCGCCGGAGGAGCAGGCGCGGCCGCCCCCGCCGGATGCACGCTCGGGCCCGGCGCGTCTTCGAAGTTAACGCTCTTGGGCGACGACGCCACAGAGATGGACGACACGCTGCTCTGCTTCGAGTCGGACCGCTGGAAGGTCTTGGTCTTGTCCTCGAAGTCCGGCAGCTGCGGGATGTCGAGGAAGTGCTGCGAGCGCGTCGACGCGTTGTGGAAGTTGACGGATTTGGTGGACTTCTTGGAGTCGGTGCGCATCATGAAGCTCTGGTAGCGCTTGGGCGTTTTGGGCGGCTCCATCTCGAAGGCGTAGTTGTCGATGCCGGGCGTGATTCTTGGCTCCTCCTCCTCTGCGGGATCCTTGCCGCGCTTCGACAGCCGCCTCAGGAGACGCGAACCCGCGTTGAGGCCGGCGTTGAGGGGCTCCTCCAGACGCGGGATCTTGAAACGGCGCTTCCTCGTGTCGTGTGAATCCTCGATGATGATGTGGCGGTCGTAGGGCGTGTCGAAGTCCACCTCCATGATGGTGGAGAACTTGTGCGGGTAGATCCAGTCCATGATGGAGATGATCATGCCGGACACGGTTATGATGATGCCTGCGGGACAAGGGCTCACTCAGAACTTGGAAACAGACAGGGTGTCCTAGGTTTTTATTATCATATTTCTTATCACAATTTTTAGAATTGTTATTACTACTACTGGTTAACAATCATGAAATACCAGACAGTCTT
>NC_051404.1:6780756-6781119 GCF_015228065.2 Penaeus monodon | reverse complement strand
AATTCACTTTATGTATAACCGTGACTTACCAACGACTAGAACAAGCCAGAAACACCAGCCGAGTCTGAATGTGATGATTGCGTCTTCGAATCGTATGTGCAGCGGCTTCGGAGGCATGAGCATGTAGAACACGAGGTTGGAGAGTCCCATGAGAGCGCCTGTGATGGTCATAGTGTAAGCACCGTAGCGAGGCACGTTCACCATCAACACGTTCATCAACAGCCACGAGGCAAAGGCAGACCTGAAACGCAAGGGGAGACGTGGTTACCCAATCATCATCTTTACTGTGGATATTTTATAATGCTGAACAGCTGTGGCCCTTCTCGCTTGTACTACCACTGAGCATTTCTCTATGGGAAATAT
>NC_051404.1:6779865-6780707 GCF_015228065.2 Penaeus monodon | reverse complement strand
TATCAAAAGTACATATAAATGTATTCAAGACACTTTTGCAAGCTGTATGAACGGGTGGAATATGCAAAGGAACTCACCACAACACAATACTGGTGTAGTATCCGGCGCTGCGGTAGTAGCGTCCCCACGCGAAGCCCTCGTTGTCTAGCGAAAGGTACTCGGCCACTGTGAGGATGGGGTAGGGCAGACCCTTGACTAGTGCGGCTCGGTAGTGGTCCCTCATGTCAGTGGGCTTCTGCCAGTGGAAGCGCTCGTTGAAGTTGATGTCGAGGCTCCGGTTGTGCATGGGGATAACGCGCATGGTGACGTTGGCGTGGTCGAGGCCGATCGCCACGCCCAGGGTTGCGTCGATCTTCTCGCGGGAGAAGGCGCGGTACGAGGACCGTATGACCCCGTCGGCCACGTGCCATGAGGACCCCACGCAGCAGACTGGAAAGAAGAGACGGGGTAAATATGACGAAGACTAGAAAGTGAAAATGAAGAAAACAAATGGATAATTATATCAAGCAAGCTAACAAACAACAAAGGTATGGAATATATAAAAGGGCCTAAAGAGAGTGTTAGATATTTGAAAAGTCGAACGGTCTAACGAAAGTGTCGACATTCACAATGACGTAGATACTGAATCAAATTACTGTTTTTACAAATAACGGTAATATCACTAATAACGATGGCGATTAAAACACTAGCTATTACTGACGTTTTGTTGATGTTATTAGCAAAGGCGATGATAAAATTAAGTATATATGATGAAAATGATGACTCGATATAAATGAAAGTATAAACAAACATGATAGCAAGCACTTTGACATTACTGTTCGTTTGTAGAGCGCGCGCGCACG
>NC_051404.1:6779430-6779823 GCF_015228065.2 Penaeus monodon | reverse complement strand
TTGTTTTTCCTTGTTTTACCGACAGCGTTGCCTAATCTTCGGTTTTATTGTTCTAGAACTGACTCAACACCCCATTACACATTGGGAACAAGTTTAAACTTTAACTCGAATTCATACGGACACCGTGTCTAAGAGAACTTCAACAAGCTCAAGATCCACGGTTGAGAATCCAAATTTACTCTAGGACAGGTTGAGGAACGGCGTCAGTTGTTCAACAGCCCGCCAGAAAGGAACTTCGTTCTTTCGTTCGAGGCTTTCACTGCAGGGAGTCGAGACTTGCCAGCAACAGATGACGGACTTCGTTTGTAATTTAAGAGTAACGTGTGATTCTGCATCTCCTTGTTTGTACAAAGCGAGTTCTTCCTTTTTTGTAATGTTCGTCGAGTAATACTA
>NC_051404.1:6778290-6779136 GCF_015228065.2 Penaeus monodon | reverse complement strand
AAATGAAAGTTTTCGTTCCCAACTAACGCCAACGATAAACAAGGGAAGCCAAACACTGAGTCAGTGCATCCACATTAAAATCGATAACTCATTTCCTTGCATCGGATATGCAACACGAAGCAACGACCTGGTTAAAGAAGCACAATCTGAAGGCAAACAAGGAGGCGAGGAGGCCAGCAACACCTGTTTCCACCTCGGGATCTCGTTGCAGGAATCCCCCCCTCCCCCCTCCCGCCTTTTCGTTCCTTGTCTTGGCAGTGGAAGTAGTGTCGTATTTTTATCATTATTCTTAAAAATCTCTACCCTGAAATTTATTAATCAAGGTTAAATATGTACGTAAAATCAAATGGATACTATTTTTTATGAATTATCACATTTTGATATGTACTGTATCGTGAAGGGCTTTTTTAATGACCGTCTACGAGCGTATTAATATTTAGTTTATATAAAGCAACTTTTAGGTTACATCGTGAACGACTAAGCATGTTCGTCTTTCTTAGGAAGGCCATCGTTAGAGCGGATGTTCAGAACACACGTGATGCGGCAATAGAGAAAGAAAGAAAAAAAATATATATCCAAGGACCAAAAGTCATTGTTCTTTAGACTAAAGAAAATAAATATAGTAAAAATGAGATCGTTGTTTGTAAATCGTCCATAGTGAGGAAGACATACTATTCGTTGTATTTTTATTGTAATATTTTCTGATGAATAAATGGCAAGAAATGGACGATGCGACTTCATGTCATATCCTCATACACCGAAACCTTGGATACTGCTGGTTAATATTCGTCTCTCATGCTTACACGGACGCGTAACGTGTATATGTATATATAAATGTAAACACCT
>NC_051404.1:6777591-6778257 GCF_015228065.2 Penaeus monodon | reverse complement strand
TGGATAAAAAGAGGGTACAAGAGAATAGTGACGCTATATTCATGCTAGTATTCTCTCAGAATACTAGCCTGGGTCTAACTCCCTGCAGTCACGCTTACAGCCGCGTCAAATTAACTTACTTAAACTATTGCGTCACTCAGTTCGCTCCCTTTTCTTTCTTTCTTTTGAAATGACTACAAGAGATTTCTAAAGCGACGGAAATGCGGTTATTTACACAATTGAGTCTAATTCTAATTCGTTTCGTGTTACCGTTCACACCCTGACGAGGAAGTGGCATGTAAATAATATACCCAAAATGCCTGTTCGCGTTGATTAGATAGTTTCTTTTTTAACTCCTCAAGCACCTGTCATTTTGGGCTTCCTTTTTTGCTATCGAATGCTTGAGGCGCTGCTGTTTCATGCATTCCTTGATTGTGATGTCACTGAAGGTATTGGTGTCTTAAAAGGTCTACGAAGAGGTAAAGCTAATCATGGGTAAGACGCATGTGTTAATGTTAACGTTATTTCAGAATTTTGCTAGTTAGTTGTTTAATGATGGCATTGATACTGGCATTAGTGTCAGTTCTTTCCATGGGATAGTGCTAGTAAAGGCTCTTGCAATTGGCCTATACTGGTGCCAGAGTTGGAGCTGTCAACTATTTCTTGGGATCGCGTTTAACACTACCC
>NC_051404.1:6777094-6777572 GCF_015228065.2 Penaeus monodon | reverse complement strand
ATCCCGATCGTTTAGGTTTGTGTCATGGCTGGCAGCATCAATATTCATGCTATATGACACACCAAATTCTTTACACACATTTGCTGCAAGGACAATTCCAAATTGTGCGTGACCAATGCATTGCTCGATTTGAATCACATTTAAAATTTTTATTTTCTACTAGTTTCTCCTGTAAATTTGTTTTACAGAACACAACAAAAATGTGCAGACACTTCAAACAAGAAAGAAAGAAACCAGACAAAAGTACAGGCAGCAAACAATGCTAAATATAGCCAAGTCTCCTCACGACGCGCCGTTAATTTTCCTTCGTCAACAAAAAACGTGAAGTTGCTGCCTCACCATTACTATCGTGGCTCAAGGTAGTTTGAAATTTTCCCGCTAATTTCAACAATCGCTTTATCCTTTGAAGGCAAGGTGAACATGCCAGGGATAAGAAGAGGTTATCCGGAGGCTAAAAAAACAAGAAACTACAGTGCTA
>NC_051404.1:6776988-6777056 GCF_015228065.2 Penaeus monodon | reverse complement strand
TTTCTGTTTGAGAATGTCCTGTAATTCCCGAATATTTCAAAAACAAAAATCCACCAACGTATTATAGA
>NC_051404.1:6776099-6776958 GCF_015228065.2 Penaeus monodon | reverse complement strand
TACTTTTATGGAACTGTGATGTTCATTTTTTTTTTCTTTCACGAATCGTCCGAGTGAGTGAAAACGTCACAAATTGAGAACTTGAATCAGAGGCCTCGTAAATATATTTTTTTTGAACCGCGTTTGTCAATCGGGCGTGACTGATCTCGGAGAAATGTAGTGTCACGTTCGCCTCCATCACGCTGGTGATTGAAATACATCTATATTTGCTCTGGTTTGATGTTTAAAAAAAGGAGAAAGAAAAAAAACTATTTTAAAAATTGTCAAGTATTACCAAAATCTGACGAGAAGTTTGTAGAATGTGTTTATGGGTATATGAATAAAAGAACAGTTTTGAAATAATGAAGATAAATGTTCTGCCAAAGTATAATGAGAGCTTATACTCGTATAAGTGATTCTGTGGCATTTAATAACCTTTCGTGAACAGCTGATTGGCATCCCCATCTCGAGAACATGATGTCACTTCGAGTTTTGCCATTTACAGAAATTTGTGGTTTCCTGTAAACCAATTAATGATGACTTATACTCCTTACTCTCCGCTGCAACAGGAGTTATAGGTACAATTGCACAATGCTTTGCAACAACCACTAAGATTTTTTTTAAATTTCTCTCGTCCATTAATTACAAAGAATATAAAGATAGCCACTCGATTTCATTAGGTGAAACAGATTAAAATAGCAGCTCACATCTCACAAACTATAATCATTACAATTAATTGCAGTTTTGCGTCGTTTCCTGCGAGCCACGCACTCGGGCTGCAACGCAATGTATCAATTCTTGGCAATGGCAGAATGACGAGGCATGAATTTATTAGGCGACAGTGTAACGGTGTTTTGGTGGAAAGACTTTCCGTCAGTTT
>NC_051404.1:6775608-6775797 GCF_015228065.2 Penaeus monodon | reverse complement strand
CTTTGAGAAGAGAATTTGATATATGAAACATGCCGGGTACTTCGAATGCTCTGAATATTTAAAATAATGGAAACAACAAAAAAACAATGACTTCAAAATAAAAGACCAGAAAAATAGAGGAGAGAAAAGCCCTGCAAGATATAGGACGCAACTCATAGAAAAAAAGAGAAAAATCCTACTTCAATAATA
>NC_051404.1:6775204-6775567 GCF_015228065.2 Penaeus monodon | reverse complement strand
CTGAGGCCATTTTAGTTGCCAAGAGCGCGCTGGTACCAAGGCAGACGGGCGAGTCATGAAGACCCAATTTCCGTTTTTTTAAGCTTTTCCATTTTGGACAGGGGAATAACGACCCAAGTGTGACGACCTTGGACATAATCGCGGTGGTAGTGTTACTGGAGTTCCTTTGCCTCCCGCTCAGTGTTCTCCTTAAAGATGAACATCATATTGAACACTTGAGACTCGTTATTGAAGGCTTATGATGGTTTCCGGAAGCGAGAGTTCTCATTGTTTCATTTATCACTCTTTTGTCTCACTTTAATGCGCGATTTAGACTAAACATTGTGGAATATCTAGGATCAAATGTCTTCAGGAAGTGGCGTT
>NC_051404.1:6774591-6775164 GCF_015228065.2 Penaeus monodon | reverse complement strand
TCTTCGCCGTATCGTCTTCCGTAGAAAAGCAATTAAGGCTGGGATGATTTTCCGCGCTGATGCGGTCTTGAGGCGGTTTTAATGAGGGATTGTCGAAGGCCGTCTTCTGCATCAAAGGAACAATTACACGAGACAATACTACGGTGGGCTGTAATAGAATGATGGTGTTTTATAGTCTGTAGCAAAGGAGCCTCTTAATAGCAGATTATTTCTGTGTCGTTCAAGTATTTTACTTAATGCTACCGAATTTCTACCAAAGATTTTAAATAAATAAAACAACTACTATAATCAAACAGGTGTTGTTTTGGATCCGTTTTCTTTTTTTTTCCTCGTTCTTGATTTTTTTAAACGATGTTAGATAATATGTGTAACTTCCATGACTTGCAACATTTCTGCAACAGAGAAGTGTAGCAAATTATCACACACGCTCAGTAAGAAATAAAGGCCTTAAAAAAAATCCAGATCTTAATCAAACGAGAGAGACAAAAAAAATTAATTAACTACGAAAGACAACTTAATTAAGAAACATAGGAAGAATGAGACGCTAAAAAGAACAGCAAACCCCAAAATCCT
>NC_051404.1:6774431-6774525 GCF_015228065.2 Penaeus monodon | reverse complement strand
TCAAGGACATACAAAAAATGGCGTAAACTACAGACCGTGACTTGGCAGAAATGTAGACCTGGAGAGACGCCTCACTCCCTTCTTGTCCTCAACT
>NC_051404.1:6772740-6774277 GCF_015228065.2 Penaeus monodon | reverse complement strand
ACATTTCCCAGCCGCGCAGTCACTAAGCACTAAACAGACCGGATGCTAGAGACCAAGGAGAGGGAACGAATTCCTACTTCCGCAAACTGATCAGCTGCTCTTCCTGCCTCCGTCGTTTAGCAGTAACATAGGCCTATTCGGACTCCCGTAGGCCTATTGGGACAGCGAGAGTTACTAGGATCGATTTTCCGCCTTTTTTCTTTTCCAATTCCCTCCCCCCTCCTCTAATTCCCGTTTTCTAAGTACTCACCTTCGCCTCCGATGGGGAGGGACTGATGTATTTTGGTGAAGTTAAAAAAATATATATTTACGTTTATATCATCGCCGGAAGATGATAAAAAAGGAATAAGAAATGAATAAAGAGAAATAAAAGAGTTTAGGTAAACGAAATTGTAAAAGACGGAAATTGTCCCATAAATACACGAGAAATAACCTCACATAAAAGGTCATAAACAATCGTTAACGGTATCCTGTGATACGTACCGGTACCGAACTTTCATTCAGTCCGAGTTAAAGGTTTTAGTGTTATACAAGACTGGTGTAAATTAATATTAATGTATATTAGTCAGAATATCGAAACATTTGAATATTGAATGACCAGCTGATATTAAACAGGGATATGCTGGCTCTACAAGTGTGAACCTTGCGAATCTATTAATAACATATTGCCTTCTGTATACTAAAGGTGATATAATGAGTTATGATGTTAAAGAATCTGTATAAAAATTCCCAATAAATGGCCACAAATTCCACATCTTCCTCTGGCTATTGATGGAGAATCTATGGAAACCTTCGCAGAGCACCGGCCAACCGCTCCGAATTCCTCGCAGTAATTAGAGCTTTGTCCGCCAGGTGGCCGAGGACGCTGGCCCAGAGACCTTGAAAATGTTCATCTTAACGAAGATAGAGCGACTTTGTGAGACATTAGCACAGACGGTTGGGAAGTGTTAGGTGTCCTCTTCGTCTCTCTTCATATGCCATACATTTTCTTAATTTTCTTATTTTCCAATCTATTCAGTCCAATTTACAGTTTTCTACAATGCCTCTCGTAGTTGTTTTTTCCTCCCACAACCTCACTTTTTCTTTTTTCTTTTTTTGAATTTTGCCCTTCATCTCGATCGTAGAACAATGTCAACGCTTTTCCCTGCTCGACGAAAAAGTGAAGAGCAAGAGGTTAAAGGCCGAGAATGCGAGTTATTTCCGACCGGACTTCTCAGATGTCGGCGCGCGGCTGTCGTGTAAGAGAGGACGGCCTTTGCAGAGAAGGGTTAACTTCCGTATTTCACTCGCTCTAGCGGCAGAACTGCAGATCATGTTCATTCTACTTCTTAAGTGAAGATTCATTGAAAAACAAACAAACAAACAAAAGAAACGTGACCTTGATGAAAAAATAAGTTAGAATGTTGATCCCAAAGAATAAACAACGGTAGAGGCGGGCGTTCGAACGGTGCTATGTGTAGACGACAAACACTCGGCGCGGCTCGTTTCAAACTTTCCCTTTCTCCCCGCAGTCAAGGACACCGCGCCGTGCCCGACC
>NC_051404.1:6771871-6772550 GCF_015228065.2 Penaeus monodon | reverse complement strand
TCATGAGTGAACCCAGTCACACTTGCTCCTCTGCTCGGCGCTCCGGGTCCAAACACGTCATGTGTTAGGATGTCCCTGATACACTGATGTTCGTCTCACATGCAGGCCACGTGCACCGACTTCCATCCTTGCGTGTCTCTCTAATAATGGCCCAAGAAGTCGAAGCGTGCAGGTTAAGAATGTAAAATGCATGTAAAACAAAACAAAACAGGATCAGAAGAAGGAATTCACGGAACTTCTTCGAATAGAACACAAACCACGAATACACCTCAAGGACATTGGTGGTTACAGTTACTTCTGTTGCTATTCCTGGCGTTATTTGTTCCGATCTATCCTTACACTGTTACAAAAGTATCATCAGTCAATGCCATCGTTATTGCATGGGAAACACCGCAATATTCTCCTCAAAATAGACTCGAATGAACCATATCCAATCACAACTGCCTGGTTAGCGCCACGAACAGTTGGCGAACGCAATTCATCATTAGCTGGAAGTCAGATAAAAGGCGTCATTCATCACTAGCGAATGGTGTCATGATTATTATCAGCTCAGCTCCGAGAGATTAAATGTTGGAGATTTCAACGCATCATTACAACCAATCCTCTTAGGCCAGTCACTTTCAAAAGACAACAAACGTGTAATTCCTATAGTGCGAATCTTAGAAAATTGGCGACAGCA
>NC_051404.1:6770917-6771504 GCF_015228065.2 Penaeus monodon | reverse complement strand
CTGTCTCCGAACACTTCCGGGAGGCTATTCGCAACTTCCACGAGGATGTCTGAGGATCCAGGAAGTACAGCATCCCCCGCTCCCTTGTCTGCGCCTCCACTTCCTAAATCAGCGTGACCATGCCTACTAGCTTCCCCCCTCCCCCCTCCCCCCTGTGTCCCCTTCCACACGCGCCGCACTCACTCACTCACTCACTTCCGCGTGTTTCTCTTATTACAAGACGTGCAGGAGGCTGTTCTACTGACACTCAAATGCCGTACTTGTTATTGGTGTAATCATCCGCGCATTCAGTGTAACTTATCACCTGATCGTATCATGAGCAACGTCAATTACGTTACAATCATTGTATTGCGCTGAGTTACTGTATTTCTCTGGCTCTACTACTCGCACTGTATTAAGAGTATTACAAGATGATTCCCTGTTATGTTATGCTTCTTACTGTTGAGGATCTCTTTATCAAATTTATTAAATCGTGTCAATAAGCCTGCATAAGCCATTATTATCAAAGGCTATAATAACGAAGCATGACAGATTCTATTGCAACACAACAGTACAGACCATCGTGGCCTTTCTCGCTTAACTGAACC
>NC_051404.1:6770187-6770321 GCF_015228065.2 Penaeus monodon | reverse complement strand
TCCAAATAGGAAATAGTCAGTCGCATTCCTGACTCCATCATCGCTGAGGGGAAGCCAGTGTGCCGCCTCGAACAGCTGGCGTCTGGCCCTGCTGACCTTGTTGCTGATTGCTCTGTTGCAAAACGCGAGTCGAC
>NC_051404.1:6769958-6770068 GCF_015228065.2 Penaeus monodon | reverse complement strand
TTTTTAAATCTTTTTTATTTGTGTTTATAGTTTTCTTCTGTTCTCTTCCCCTTCTCTTTCCGAATGCCAGCCGGGCGCTTAAAGGCAGTCGCTCGCTTCCTGGACCTTGG
>NC_051404.1:6769343-6769450 GCF_015228065.2 Penaeus monodon | reverse complement strand
GGCGACGCATGAGCATAGCGACCTACATCCACGCGGAAGTGAGTCGCTTCCTTCCTCCCTCCTCGCCCTCTGACCCTTCCTTCACCCTTCTCAGTCTTCCAAACTCG
>NC_051404.1:6768800-6768928 GCF_015228065.2 Penaeus monodon | reverse complement strand
GCAACAACCTTGGTGTCGAAGTCTTTCAATATGGCTTTGCAAGGTGACCGGGTTGCATAGACTTTAAGTTAATCGTTCTTCACCTTGAGATCCTCCTTTCAAAGCAAATTTGAAGTTGAACGAATGAA
>NC_051404.1:6768542-6768764 GCF_015228065.2 Penaeus monodon | reverse complement strand
GTTTGGGAAAATGATGTAATTGAAATCCCCCCCCCCCCCCTTTCTTGAAAAAAAAAACGCGATGGTATATTTCAAAACTTGCCGTCCTTCTTCTCAATGATATTTTTGTTGACTTATTCTTTGAGAGTCATGATTATTCATGATGGGGGGGGGGGGGAGACAGTAGGGGAATCGCTGAATGACTATTTAGTGTGGGGGGGGGTAGAGGGAGGGAGATTAGAG
>NC_051404.1:6767098-6768314 GCF_015228065.2 Penaeus monodon | reverse complement strand
ACTATTTTTTCTAATTTTGTTTGAGTTTCATGGCTACTCGTGGGGAGGTGGGGACGGGAAGGGAGGGGGAATGGGGAGGTGGGGACGGGAAGGGAGGGGGAAGGGGGAGGTGGGGACGGGAAGGGAGGGGGAATGGGGAGGTGGGGACGGGAAGGGAGGGGGAAGGGGGAGGTGGGGACGGGAAGGGAGGGGGAAGGGGGAGGTGGGGACGGGAAGGGAGGGGGAAGGGGGAGGTGGGGACGGGAAGGGAGGGGGAAGGGGGAGGTGGGGACGGGAAGGGAGGGGGAAGGGGGAGGTGGGGACGGGAAGGGAGGGGGAAGGGGGAGGTAGTGAAAGGGTCATGAGGGAAGGCAGACGCTCCCGACGACCTTAGGGGTGGTCGAAGGTGGGCGGCCTTCGGGAGGTCGTCTGTTTAGGTCGTGATCATTCTTCCTTTTTTTAATAGATTTTTCTCCTTCTCAAGTTTGTGTTAACGAAAAAAAAAAGAATATATACCTAACGGTTTGATTGAGTGAAGGTATGATTACAGATGATCATGAGTGTGATAACAAATGATAACGAGGTAAAACAAGCAAGGGAACCTTTACAAAGATAACACGAGAGATAACACTTACCACAAATGACTGTGCCGGTGAGAAGACTGAGGGTAACTGTGCAGAATGTGGAGAACCTCTGCAACAGAACAAGGATAAAAAGATAAAATTTGCGTGTGGGAGGAGGGTATGCAATAGACATTCTTTTAGGTATCTACACATAAGCATGCATATCTATGTGTAAGTAAATGTTATATGTAAGCAAAATCATATCTAACTACATCAATGAGTGAAAAACAAGAAAATCTAAAGGAAAAATATTACAAGGAAACACGAAGGAAATTGAAAATAGCAATGAAGACATGAGAACAATAAAACAAGATGACAAACAAGAGACAATAAGTATATAATAAAGACCCAAAAGGTGTGGAAGAATGTAGACGAGGAGAAAAAAAATAATGAAATGGTGACATTAAGTTTGCAAAAGCAGAGGGAAGGGAGAGGGGGGGAAGGGGATTGGAACAAGAGGAAGGGGGAAGATAAAACATGGAGGGGCAAAACATGAGAAAAAAGTGGTGTCAAAAAATAGAGCGAGAAAAATGAAGTGAAACAGGAAGAGAAGTAAAGGCGAGGAGAAATAACGGAGGAAATAAGAGAAGAAGAAAAAAAGAAGGCATACATTG
>NC_051404.1:6766639-6766986 GCF_015228065.2 Penaeus monodon | reverse complement strand
GTAGGAAAGCTAAATCATCCGAGAACCAAATGGAAGAAAAAGAGACAAAAGAAGAGAATAGACGAAGAAAGAGGCAACAAGAGGGAGAAGGTAATCAGCATTAGCTTCAGGGGGTGAAATGTAACATCAGTAATAAGATGGTTGAAAGAACGAGACACGAGACAGGCTGGAGACGGGGAGTGGGAAGGATGACCTTACTGATACTGGTTTGTAAGATTCGTTATAAGCGTGGGGAAAGGCCTGGATATGCTATGAATGTTGAAAACTGATTCGCCAAGAGCAGACCGGCGAAGGGCGAATACGAAAATATCGATAAAGAAATACAGAGATGGACAAAATTACTCGTT
>NC_051404.1:6766534-6766612 GCF_015228065.2 Penaeus monodon | reverse complement strand
GGGAAAGTAATATGATAAATGAATCGATAACTTCACGTAAACGGATATAAATAGATTAATATATTACACTCTCAAAAT
>NC_051404.1:6766055-6766500 GCF_015228065.2 Penaeus monodon | reverse complement strand
GGGGGGGGAGGGGTTGAAGAGGAGACGAATTTGGGACAATTAGGCCTCTTCCCGCTACTGCAGGGCATCTTCCCTAGGCCTACAGGAGGAATATATTTTTATGGGAACCTCATGACCATCAATTATATAGCATTTCACTTCGGCGTCTGGAGGAGAAAGTTCACTAGAAGAAACCTATTGAACTGAACAGGGAGAACACGAAATGAACAAGGTGTGCGTATTTCGGAGAGGGAAGAAAGAGGGAATAAGAGATGAGGGAAAAGAGAAAGAGATAGAAAGCCGGGGATGAGAGAGTAACAAATCAATGCAAAAGCAAATAACTGATAGAGAAGGAGTGAGACAGTCAAACAAAGAAAAATAGAAACAAAAACAAAAACATCATACCTGTTAACACCCCCCCTATAACACTCTCCCTCCCCCCCAAAAAAAAGCTTCCCCTTTACTA
>NC_051404.1:6765082-6765893 GCF_015228065.2 Penaeus monodon | reverse complement strand
ACAAATCCAATCTCCTGACCTCTTTTCTGACTCCGGGGAAGATAGTGACGAAGGCCAAGAAGACGGTGAGGAAGAGCAGAATGATGGTGATGGTGGGTACGTCTGCGGTGACACTCGTGCGGTTACTGTAGGCGTAGAGTGTGGGGCCGCCATCGGAGCGGAAGGCGTCGAACCAACCTCGCATCCTGCTCACCCTTTCTCGGGACCGTGATCACAATGCTGCAGGAGAGAGAAAGGAAATTGGTTTAGGGATTAGGGTTCTTAAAAACGTTAATTTGCTTGAATAATATGTTAATCTGGAAGCACAATGCTGCAGGAGAGAGAAAGGAAATTGGTTTAGAGATTTGGGGCTCTGAAAATGTTCATTTGCTTGATCAATGAGTTAATTTGGAAGCACAATTGGTTTAGGGATTAAGGTTCTTAATTTGCCTGAATAATATGTTAATTTGGGAGCACAATGCTGCAGGAGAGAGAAAGGAAAATGGTTTAGGGATTGAGGTCCTGAAAATGTTAATTTGTTTGATCAATATGCTAATTTGGGATCACAATACTGCAATAGAGAGAACAGGACAATGCTTAGAGGTTCTTAAGATGTTGATTAAACTTTTTCTGTTAATTCGTTAATTAGTGATCATAATGATGCAAGAGAGAGATGGAAAAATATTACAGGATGAGGGTCTTGAATTGTGTGACTTGCTTGCTTGACTAATATGTTAATTTAGATCACAATGCTGCCGGGGAGGAGAAAAAAATAGAGGCCGAAGGACTTAAAATGTTAATTTGCCTATTTAATCTCGTTAATTTAGGACCG
>NC_051404.1:6764465-6764948 GCF_015228065.2 Penaeus monodon | reverse complement strand
AAGAAAACATTAAGAGGCCGAAGGACTTAAAATGTTAATTTGCCTATTTAATCTATTTTCCATCAATTCGTTATTTTGGGATTATAAAAGGAGAAGAGGAAAAAACTTATTGGTCGCGAGTCATAAAATACTGATTTACTCGGCTAAGCTATTCTTTGGTTAATTCGTTAATTTGGGATCACAATGATGCGGGAGAGAATAATTAGAGGTTAAGCTCCTTAAAGACTCGTTTCGTTTGGTGATTGTATTCTTTGGTTTAAATTGTTAATCAGTGATCACAAAGCTGCGGTTAAGGTCTGAAGTTCTCAAAATGTTAATTTGCTTGATTAATTTATTTTTCGATTCGCCATCACAATGCTGTGGGAGAGAGAATTTTTTTTTTTAAACAATTTGCTTGATCAGTGCATTCTTCTGTTAATTCGTGATCACAATGTTTCGGTTCAGGATCTAACGTATTTCCTTTTACGCTGTGGCAAAAAAAAT
>NC_051404.1:6763977-6764270 GCF_015228065.2 Penaeus monodon | reverse complement strand
AAGAACCTACCACTTACCCGTTCGCATTTCATCATTACTCGTACCCTGTGAATCTAAGGAGCCAGCGACTACCAACACCTCCCATCAGAACCTTCAATCTCGTACTGGTCTTCGTGGCATCATACCTTCATCCCTCACTACAGCGAAAACGAGAAGCACGCTGGACTCAACCAAAAAGGTCAGCTGGAGTAACGTCATCGGGAAAAAATCACGCGAAAAAACAAACACTTGGCAACGAGACGGGAATTACGTCATCACACGCGAGGAACATTTGGTGACAAAACGAACCAGTG
>NC_051404.1:6763864-6763931 GCF_015228065.2 Penaeus monodon | reverse complement strand
AGAACAGTGGATGGAGAAGCGATGGATTTCGATGGAAAAGTAAAGGAGTGAAGGAGAAAGGAAAACG
>NC_051404.1:6762991-6763841 GCF_015228065.2 Penaeus monodon | reverse complement strand
TATTTATTTTCACATCACGGTGATAGGATATGCCAAATAATGAGAAAAAAAAAAAAAAAACACCACGCATCACATGAGACGAAGGAGAAGAAATAAAAAAGGGAGTCAAAAAGACGCGAAAGAAAAAGAAGCCAAACCCAGGTAGGTGCGGAAGGGTCAAGGTTGCATGGGGGGAGATAGGATTGTCAAGGTAACCGGCAAGTTGTGCTCGGAAAACCCTTTCGGATTCCGTGCATATAATGAATTTTCTCATAATTAGGTACATGGATGTATATTTTTGGGGGCGTTTACATGCGGGCACATGAAATTACAACCAAGCCTGTGCTTTCGAAACTGCTCGTGTTGCAAGTAAATAACAGGTGTTTCACATAGTCACTTTTCAGCAGACTGGCAAAGAAAAATACATCATTTTTTTCTCTCCTTATCACCATGTATATAGTGCAGTCATCCCCTTGGCACTCTGAGTATAGTGCCATCGTGAATCAAACTCAAATTTCATATCTCTCTCTCTCATCTCGTGCGTAAAGTGCGTATGTGTCGTAGTGCCACTCAACGAACTCCACATA
Organism: Penaeus monodon; assembly: GCF_015228065.2. Classification (NCBI taxonomy): domain Eukaryota; kingdom Metazoa; phylum Arthropoda; class Malacostraca; order Decapoda; family Penaeidae; genus Penaeus; species Penaeus monodon. The sequence continues at coordinate 6,763,275 of NC_051404.1, read as the reverse complement.
CAACCCGTGACCTCGTACACGGTAAACGAAACTTACAAATCTCATTGAACGAGTCTCAGTGAATATTCGAATCTTAGTGACCGAATCTCAGTGAATGAATCTCAATGAATATTCGAATCTCAGAAAGTTCCCTCCGCTCGTGTCGACACAGTGCCACCGCCGGACGTGCACACGTCTCCTTCGGTGGCACCCTGACTTGGCTCTCTGTTCCTGGTTGTGCAAGGCGCCGCTCCGCTTCCCTCCCTGACCGGACGTTGGATTTCGGACACCTTCGTCAAACCACG
>NC_051404.1:6762608-6762898 GCF_015228065.2 Penaeus monodon | reverse complement strand
ATGAGAAGAAAGAGAAGGTATTTGTAATTAAGAGATAAAAGGTATTAAGTAAATAGCAATTTTGGTTTATATAATGCGCAAATATTTCTGACCGAAACAAGGCTTACTTCTCAATCAGACAATTACTCATTGTCTCTTTTCAAAGAACAAAACCTTTTTTTGTGACCCAGATTGAATGTCCAATGATAAGAATGCAGAAATTTAGAATAAAAAATGAGTCAACTAAAATGGCTACATCACGTGACAAACAGCTCCTGAGTTCTCAAATCTCATTTCCACAATGAGAAATA
>NC_051404.1:6761942-6762179 GCF_015228065.2 Penaeus monodon | reverse complement strand
TAACAAGCCTAAAACAAATCGAAGACATTATTCTCAGTCAAGTTTACCTGTAATAAAAGACCAACAGGAAGCTCATGCAGAACCTTGAACAGGATAAACACGAGGCTTTTGTTTAAAAGTGATTGTTAAGAAAAAACAAAAGCACGTGGAACATAATGATCGACTATATTGACACTGCGCCAGCAGAGGGAGAGAAAGTGATGTTAGATTCCCTCATGTGTGGTGTGCTGTGTGGTT
>NC_051404.1:6760592-6761360 GCF_015228065.2 Penaeus monodon | reverse complement strand
CCGTCACTGCTCGAGACAGAAAGTTGTGCGCAGCCGCGTGTTCTCCTAACCTACATACGCCACCTGCCTGTACTTCGGGCGAACCGTAGCGAAGGCTAATCTCCGTCAATATTCAAACTCGGAAGTAATCCACCGTTGCAACCCCCTCCCCCCCCAAAAAAAAAAAAATATATATATATATATTACCATTATTTTCTTTTTTGTAATTCTAAGAGAAGAGATAAACACATAGTCTATTCGATACATTTGTTCTGTAGAATCTCTCCGTGTCACTAAGGATCTGTTTATCTAACCGATGGCACTTGCGGGAATTGCAATCATCCCGGCAACGAAATACCAGCAAGAATCCAGCCGAACAGCCATTGCAAAACCGAGAGTGAAAACCATCTATGTGTGTCTCCTCTTTTGCATCACTCTACGCAAGTAACATATTACGTACTATGCATATGTGACGCATAGCATTTTGTTCAGTACTACGCTCTGTTCGCAGGATACTCGGGGAGGTGTGACGGTCTAAAGGGGGGTAGGAGGGGAGGAGAGGGGAGTGTTGAAGGGCGGGGTGTAGGAGATGGGGTGTTGAGGGGTGTTGATGGGGGGTGTAGGAGAGGGGTGTTGGGGGTGGGGTGTAGGAGAGGGATGTTGAAGGGGGGTAGGAGAGGGGGTTTTGAGGGGGGGTGTAGGAGAGGGGTGTTGAGGGGGGGAGGGTAAAAGAGGGAGGGGGTATAGCCGTATAAGAGAGAAGGAATTGAAAAGTAAACAAAACGGAGA
>NC_051404.1:6760178-6760494 GCF_015228065.2 Penaeus monodon | reverse complement strand
GAATAAAAGCGATAAACGAGAATAGAGAGAGGAGAGGAGAGAAGGTGAAAAGGGGAGACAAGTTACAGAGCGTCGAGATCGATTCCCTCGCGTAAAGAGGAAAAGAAAATAGTATTTCGTCTTTTCTTTGTTTACGTCACTTTGCTGTACTGACGTGCACGCGGCGATAACTGGTGCCAACCGGATGTCATTACGCTGAAGTAATCCGGCGAATTGTAGTTGATTACCTAATCTTGTTATCTTTCTTCTGTGTCCCCGCTTTTTTTTGTACATTGAGAATGGCACACACATACACACATACATGCTCATCCGCACG
>NC_051404.1:6758974-6759974 GCF_015228065.2 Penaeus monodon | reverse complement strand
ACCTCAATGTTTATGTCTGAACCCTCACAAACACATACAAATACGTACCCTATACATATCCCGCTTCAAAACATGGTTCAAAACATCGTTCTATAATGCTACAGTACGAGAATATGCGAGTTTCTCCTCCAGGTCAAAGGTCACCTACCCCCGCCCTCACCCCACCTCCCCAGACACCCCCCCCATGCCATGCCCATTTCCTACACAGTTCTTACGTCCTTATATCAACCCTTCTCAAAGTACACGCATATATACCTCCTTTTTATTCGTAATTTCGTTCCGTCTGTTCCCCCCTTTTCATCGAATTTTGCTGTCCATTCCCCTTACTAAAACACAAAGGTAAAAATCCGTTCCATGTAGCAAAAATTACGTAAGCTATTATTTGCCTTCTGATGGTGATTTTTACCCGTTTTAATGCTTGGGTTTATGGCGTCGTTTTGTATTTCATTGTAAAATAAGCACAGATCTCTTTATCACGATTTTTTATTTTATTTTCCTTTCTAATCCTCCTTATCTGTTACTATATCACTCTGTCTTTATGTATTTTCGTTCTTCCTAAACCTATCTACTTTTCTTCGATTTATCACCTGTTTTTTTCTTCACTTCTGTCTAATCCTCTTTATTCGTAAAATTATATCTATCTACGTGCATTTTCATTTTTCCTTCACCTTACCTCTTTTCGTCCGTCCTGCAGCTCACATTCCCTTAAACAATAAACACCAGTCTTCTCTCTCATCTGTTGCATAATAATAATCATCACGATGGCTATAAATTAGAGCTAATTACTCTGTGGTAATCGTCTGTCGGGAGCCATCGAAGGAATTCAATTAAGGTTATGACGAACTAGAAAGTAGGGAAGCCAGCAGAGGGGGAGCGGGAGCGGGGTCCGGGACTTTGCTGCTTGGGAGCTGTGTTGTAAGGCTCTTCCCCCTGGCTTTTTGTGAGGGGATGGGGGGATTCATGTGGAATGGGTGTTCGCTGCATATCGCCATATGCTATG
>NC_051404.1:6758699-6758876 GCF_015228065.2 Penaeus monodon | reverse complement strand
GATGCATGCATACATGTGTTTGTTCATACGTATTTGTTCGTTTTTGTGTGTGTGTGTGCGCGCGCGCACATTCACACATTTACCTAAACGATAAAAGTAAAAAGATATATAAACAAATTTAATACCATCCCCATCACCCGATTAAACGATTAAGAACTACCAAATCTTCTCGGAGAT
>NC_051404.1:6758383-6758681 GCF_015228065.2 Penaeus monodon | reverse complement strand
TCCACGGTTAAAAACACAGACATCAATCGACATATGATTAACAGCTCGATGCCAGCAGAGCGATCGACACCAAAAGACAGCAAAAAGTCTATGAACAGCCCATGATGCGTTCGTCGGAGGTCGCCTGAGCAGCACGCAACCCGATGCTCGTTTGCGACCGTAATTGATTTCGTGAGAAGTTATACGTAAATCGTAATAGCTGGCTGGATGATGACTGATCGAACTCTTAATCTTTTTTATATTATTTTCAAGGTGCGGGGCTTGTTGCAATAGTCATCTTGCATTAGATACAAATCAA
>NC_051404.1:6758162-6758272 GCF_015228065.2 Penaeus monodon | reverse complement strand
CTGTCTTAACTCCACTTCCAACAAACACCTCGCCATTGGCTCTATTGCTAGCAACCTAATTTAAGTTGCATCACCTTCTGCAGCTAAATCAACACTTTGGACTATGACCA
>NC_051404.1:6757850-6757964 GCF_015228065.2 Penaeus monodon | reverse complement strand
CTTTCTAACAACTTCAGTGCCAACGCCCCTTGATCATAGCCGTGGAAAGGTTAGGCCAAAGGAACGACTTGTGCAAATTCCTTGCACGTTTTTTTTGCGAATGAATTGTAAAAT
>NC_051404.1:6757350-6757549 GCF_015228065.2 Penaeus monodon | reverse complement strand
ATTCAAGTAATGCCTCCAGGCAAAAGCACAAGAACCCTCGCGTGTCTTAATCCATCAAGAACAACATCGCGGTGCAAACCTAGTGAACCAGACTCTCATTCGTCCAATTAATACCTTTCTCGTTAGGTGCAAGACACACGATCCGACAGAGGATAATGACCCCTAGAAATCGATCCTCAAACGAAGGCGAAGCAAGGAA
>NC_051404.1:6757126-6757243 GCF_015228065.2 Penaeus monodon | reverse complement strand
AATGATGATAAACGATAAAAATATGAAATACTTTTATGATTCGTCCACTAAAAGGATCAAATGGAAAGGGTGGATTTTTAAAGAAAAGAATGTATATAATGGAAAGAAAGACGTTGA
>NC_051404.1:6756620-6756733 GCF_015228065.2 Penaeus monodon | reverse complement strand
AAAGGATATAGCATACCGGACCAGGCACAAGGTTACGCGGTTTTCCTTTTTTTTCTTCTTTTTTCGCCAAAAAGATGAGTAGCGGGCAAATTAGAGTCAGGGGAGAGGGAGAG
>NC_051404.1:6756348-6756549 GCF_015228065.2 Penaeus monodon | reverse complement strand
GGGTCTCGCGCAACGCTAGAGATGGAGCAACCCCGATGTACTTTTGTTTTATAAATACATACATATAGCTTCGAAGCGCATTATGGTGACCAGAAAGGGTATCTGAACGCTCTAAATACGATCCGATCCCTTCTATCAGACCAAGACTTCTAACAAACATTAGTAGAAAGGGGAGTAAAAAATTGTAAACAAAAATGCCGA
>NC_051404.1:6756103-6756289 GCF_015228065.2 Penaeus monodon | reverse complement strand
CCGGTGGGGTGAGGTGCGTCCTCTCACTTTCAACCACTGCAACAGAATCTAGGCCGTCGTCCTTGGCAACCGACAAAAAAGACGACAACGAATGAAAAAAAAAATAAGGAAAAAAAGTGATAAATACAAAGTGAATAATAAATAAATAAGATGTGAGAGTAAATAATGATAAAAAATGAATAAATT
>NC_051404.1:6755928-6756045 GCF_015228065.2 Penaeus monodon | reverse complement strand
GAGCTTCCTCCTCGTTTCCTCAAGGAATGTTAGGGATTCCTCGTAACGAAGGGTCTCCTGCAGAAGTTTTGTTGCGTGCAATTGAAAGAGGCGCCGCAACCTGTAGTAGGACCACGA
>NC_051404.1:6755226-6755590 GCF_015228065.2 Penaeus monodon | reverse complement strand
ATATCACTACTAACTCATTAGAACCTCATTAAATTCCCTTTTTTTTACCCCTGTGCTTGAATCGCCGAAAATGTGTACTTTAGTGTCTGACTTCAACCCTCTCTGACTCATCAAACACCTTACTAATCCGTTGAGAAGCCGAGTCCTTGATTCAATCCTACCTTTGCAGTGACGATGACCTTCTGACTCACGTGGTTGAGTCGCTGAGTCGTGAGTCACGATACCATGGTTACAGTGACGGGCAAGAAGCACTTAAACAGTATAACACAGATGGCTGGTTATCTGTGTTTATATATACAGTGTACGTTGAGTATATAATGTGGATGACTGAATGCACGTGCCGTATGGGTGCGGAGTGTACTTA
>NC_051404.1:6754851-6755067 GCF_015228065.2 Penaeus monodon | reverse complement strand
ATGCATTTGTAACTGAGCATACTTTCACGTCTAGATAAATTACTTATTCCGTAACGGAGTAGTCTTGCATGCTCAAAAATATCGCCCAAGAAATGAAACAAAAAATAACATTGCAACACCAACAGCTGGCAACTGGTTCTCCATTGCGTCCTTAACCCCCCTCCCCCCCTGCCATCCTTCTACCCCCTCCTGCTTTCTTATGCATGGTATATACGT
>NC_051404.1:6752120-6754706 GCF_015228065.2 Penaeus monodon | reverse complement strand
GTAGTCGTTGTTCATGAGTGAGTGAGGCAAGAAGGTCGTAGCAAGTCTTTCGGTCGTAAGTCCTGTTGCGACTTGTGAAAACTCCAGATGACTTAAGATTATCGACATTTTTATGAGGTTGATGATGATGATTATCATTTTCATTGTGTGTGTTTTGTGTGCGGAGACCATTACAACCTCAAGGCGGGTAAAATCGGTTCAAAGATTTCCCTACATCACACACACACGTAGTTTGATTGGCTGATTGTCTTGCCTAAACACAGAGAGAACTAATAAATAGATCATGAGTTATAGACATATCCTGAACGTTATGACTTGTAGTATAACCAATACATTAAAAATTAGCTAGTTGTGCAATAAATTGAGTCAAAATCCCGAAATTCTTCCCGATTAACACACGCCGTAATTCAGGGTCCGGGGAAAAGTATAAGAGATTCCGAAAGCCTTATCTTAGGGTAGTTCCCCCTCGACGACTGATCAATATTGCATCAAGGTAGAGCGGACGTCAAAACCCTAATCTGGAATGCTACGTTGCACGGTGTAGTCTCCTCCCCTGAAACGTTTGATTTTTTGCTTCTTTTTTGGGGAAATTCACTCATAAACGTTTTGATGGGGTTGTCCTGACGTTTGGGTTTTATACCGTGAGGTTACTTAAAGCATTTTAGTAGTATTGTATTCATTGTTGTAAGAAATCAACATGTATATCTATTAGCCGGGAGTTACTTTCTGGGATTTCATGGTAGCATAAACATATAGACACAAATGGCATGTTAAATATATTAAGATTAATTTCAAACCAATCCCTGGCAACCCAGCCCTCGCGTTTACTATCTACTAAAGGTCATTCTTGAGGTCCTCTCGTCGTTGCATCAGTTAACGGAAACGCTGTCATCTTTTTACATTTGTTTGCATAATATATCACGTGCAGGTATACACATTGGCATATGCAAAATGTATAATCGTGTGAGTATTCTTCCATCAGGCAAGAGCGCTGATTAGGCAATTGCATACCAAAAAGTTATAAAGTGTAACGTTTGTTCTGAATAAACGGCATTGCTTCATAACTTCTCAAAAATTCGACATTACATGACGAACAGCTGTTTAGAGGAGCCTGTTTGTGAAGCAGGTGCCAGAACGAGAGCTGATACTGGCACTGGCTCGGGAGGGTGCCAGGTTCCAGCTGGGGTGCCACCGACAATAACCGTCATGGCCTGTAGTTGCTGACAGGCACTAACCTCCTTCCTCCCTTTTCGGAACACACAGCCCTGTTGTCGCTACCCTTGCGTCACTCCCCAAGGCGTTGTTTTGGCTCCGCTCACAATAGTGCGAGACGGAGGGAAAAAAGCCAAAACAAAAAAACAATTGCAGGAGACCAGAGAGATAAAGACGATTCAGCGTTGCGTCAGGTTCCAGCGAGGCAAGGCAAGGCAGTCTTGAGGAGGAAAGTGTTTCCTTACAAGTCACACAGGCAGACTCTCACGCTTTGCTGCTTTACGGATGGAGGGGCTTGAGCTAACACTCCTGAGTCATACTTCATTCTGCTGGGATTCCCTTCGGTTCATACTCCTGCATGATGCTGTTGTTCTAAGTTCAATGAGTGGCACACGACTGATTCATTTTAATGACCATAAGTGCTTTGGAAATCCTGTTGCGCGTTTATGTGTACACACTTATCCATAACGCACGATTCCTGAACACATGCATTAAGCTGATTTAGTAATAGATAGCGGGGTGTCTGTATGTATAGTGTGGGAAAGAATAAACATATACGGTGTATCGTTCACCGTTTATATACAGATGTGTACGCATTGTATCTCCTTCCTGTAAATAAATATGAGCGTAATCTTAGAAGAATGCAAAATCAGGATTTGATTCAAGTTGCAACCCAAGTATCGCGCAAGTCAACCGCAAACGGATTCTCTTTTTTCGAGAAGGAAGAAATCAAATTATTCAATGAAGCTTAAACCACATGAATCATGTACGAGCGACATTCGTATTCGTTACATTATATAATAAATCACAAGTGAAATATAAAGATTTTTTTTTCATTCTATTCACATTTCAAAGAATAACTAATAACCGTTTTTTTGTGATCATACATTATTTTTCTAGTCTTTTTAGTATCCAGCAAAATATGGCGACGCAAATGCTAAGCACTCCGATTTCGAGTGGAGTACGAATCAAGGTCTCTGCATTTTGTACGAAAAGCTCTGCGTCACGTGTTATAAATCTAAAAAACCGACAGAGTCATTTCTCTTCGTCAAAATAACGAAGTCTGTATCAAATATGTAACAGACACTGCACTAGTTCACTGTATTGTGTAGCATAACGATTCATTTCCCTCTCTATTAAAAACAAGAATTTGTTTTATTATGGCTTAAAATGCGCAGAAAAAAATAACAGTAATGGCGGTAAAGACGAATTACTATATTTTCAAATGTTATATGAAACGCGTGCCTTTTCCTGCGACAGGAGTGTGCGTGAAGGAATTCTAACTGGGTCAAAGTTAAGATCGCTAGCTGGACGTGTAATAAATCAATATGATTTTTGATATGGTAGATGGGAGGTGTAATGTATTCTGGACGG
>NC_051404.1:6751346-6751591 GCF_015228065.2 Penaeus monodon | reverse complement strand
CCATTCTCCCATTCGCACCTCGAAAATCATGAACAGACGCATGACTGTTGAGTTCATGCAATCCTCAGACAGTGTTGGTGGAGGCTAAGTAAAACTTCACGGCTTCCAAAGAGCAGAAATCCTATAAGTAAAAAGACCGATCTGCCATTGTCCCTGAACGCAGCCTGGAATCTTGCGGGGACAAGCCTTGGAACAAACGTCATTAAATCAAGCTTGTTGTTTTTCTTTAGAATTACTTTCGCGTG
>NC_051404.1:6750411-6751198 GCF_015228065.2 Penaeus monodon | reverse complement strand
TTCCTTTTTGTAAGTGAATGTCATTAGCGAGATAATGAAGGATGATGACGTCACGAAAGTTGGCGAAATATCGGTAAAAGTTGGCGAAATATCGTTACACTGTAAGGTCTAAAAACCTTTTCAATGAAATAACGAATCACGTAAACAAAAAAACTGCAACATTCTTACACACATTCTAAACAGTAGATCTAATTTTTAAATCATCAATATATTCAATAGGGTAAAAAGGAACAAGAAAGAAAAAAAGAAGTGCAGGATACAAGATTCGCCACACGTAATGCAACTGTGTCTCTTGGGGGAATTCTCCGTGTTGAGGAAAACAAAGAAGTGGAATAAAGGTGTGGAGCTGAGAAGGGGGAGGGAGGGGGGCTAGGCGTTCCCCGGAAACGGTCATGGTTTGGTTGGAAACAAGAGAAGCAGTTCAGGAGAACCATTACCTTGCACAGTACAGTTAACAGAACGGAAAAGCAAACTTTGTGCACATTTTCCCTTTTTGTATGCACATTCACAAACAGATATGCAAAGAAAATTAAAACTCTTGTATACACAGTAAATGTAATTATATACAGATAAATCCATGCACAGATAGTATTTTTTCCTGTGCATATGAATCCGTGATTTTTTTCTCTAACGCCGATGTCACGCTTCCTTACGTGGGAACGCAGTCTCGAGGACAATAATGATTTAGTCATTTATTAAAATGTCTTGAGTACTAAAATAATTATCCTTAAAAAAATACTTTTAAGTCAAATTCCTAGACTATTTTTCGGTTCAATCAGTTACAAAG
>NC_051404.1:6749660-6750359 GCF_015228065.2 Penaeus monodon | reverse complement strand
CTAAATTTCCCTTTAGAAACGCACAGGACCTATAACATTAAGAGTCTTCACATGTTATTGCGAGGCTTACCTTGGTGGGAAACGCGTGGACGTAAGGGTGTCCTTCCTTAACTCAATTCAGGGCCGAATCCTGGAAGTCCTCGCGCCCCGCTACACTGACTCAACCGGCAACCAGCGACAGGAGTTCTTTGGCAATGTGTTGATAGCGCAGTTAATTGAGATCGTTTGATTTGGTAATGTTTCGTCTTGTAATAATATATTCCTGATAAATGAAGACTAGTATTTTTATGAGCCTTTAAAAAAAAATGCTCTTATTCCGAAGTGATTCCACGAAAACAAAAGAGCAACGCCGCCGTCCAGAAAGGTAATCAAACTCCCAACAGCTTCGTCTGCAGTGCTTCGAGTGACCGACCACTCAAAAGCAGGGACGAATTATGTGTTGCTGGCGAGGCAGCTGCTGTGAGACTGTCCCATTGTAGACTCAAGACTTCCCAGGTCAGCCGCGCTCCTCCTTTTGGGGGAATCCCGGGCCCGGAGTCTGCTGGTGACGCCTACAGAGGGTTATAGGGGGGCGAGCCCGGCGGCCGGTTGTTGAGCTCAGGTTTCTTCGGGACTGATGTGGTAACATTTTAAATATTCGCCTTTCTGTTCTTGTTTTTTTATACGAGTGGTGTTACTACTCTAATTTGGGCACTATGG
>NC_051404.1:6749395-6749627 GCF_015228065.2 Penaeus monodon | reverse complement strand
ACCTCCTACATATCAACGTCCTTCTTCAAACCTCTCCTTTTTCTCTTTCTTTTCCGCCACTGATTCTTCGTCACTCTCATTATAATACTAATAACATGTAATTAAAAACCAAAGCAGAGTACTTTCAAAAACACACACAAAAAATGTACCCTAACCAAAATATATATAATATAAAGTCCAATATGCGGCCATGCTACCAAGCTCTACTGAACGTGTTGATTCGATTCCTAGT
>NC_051404.1:6749155-6749360 GCF_015228065.2 Penaeus monodon | reverse complement strand
GTTAACCGCGAATCCTCTATTTAACAACACCCAATCCCCGTTTTCTATAATGTTGAAAGTTTTGTGGTAAATCCAGCAGAGCGCGAGTGAGCATGCGGGGTAGGAATAGGAAAGAAATAGGTAGGTTACTGTTAAGGAAAGGTTTTTGAGTCGGAATGTGAAAGGTAAACAGGTAAGTATTATTGTAACTACATAATAATGAGGA
>NC_051404.1:6748696-6749036 GCF_015228065.2 Penaeus monodon | reverse complement strand
CAGTGATATAATAGTCCATAATGAGAAAGAAAAACGCGAAAAAGCCAAACAGTTAGCTTGCTGAACACATCAATTCTTTAACAAACTTTTATCAACTTCCTCTTACCACAAACACGAATATGTTCCACGCCGGCTCACATGATCACAGAGAGACGAGCAACAGTTGAATATTGATGGCAACCATAATTGGCGCGCTAAAGCCATCTATATCTTTGTCTGTATTTCAGTCCCTGTATATCTATCTATAGCCTATTTAGCAAGCTCATTATACATCTGTCTATCAATTCTCTAATCTCTCTTTTCTCCGTCTCTCTATTTATGTTGAACTATCTCTCACATT
>NC_051404.1:6748246-6748343 GCF_015228065.2 Penaeus monodon | reverse complement strand
ACGCACACAAACGCGTTCAACGTTACCCAGATATTCCCGGGGAACTCCCAACAGCCGGCGGAGGAATGGCACCGCTATGTGAGCTGGTATGGGGCGG
>NC_051404.1:6748148-6748214 GCF_015228065.2 Penaeus monodon | reverse complement strand
AACCCCCCCCCCCCCTTCACCCACCTCCTTTATGCCTCTTTCTCGTGGTTTCGGCTTTTAGTTGAC
>NC_051404.1:6747972-6748058 GCF_015228065.2 Penaeus monodon | reverse complement strand
AGTTATTTTATCTAAGTAAAGTAATCATTTGACAAGCTGATAAAGGCAATCACCCCCACCACCCACTCACGTACATTTTTCTCCTC
>NC_051404.1:6747774-6747922 GCF_015228065.2 Penaeus monodon | reverse complement strand
TAGCATAGTAACAACACCATTTCTGTTTATCATTGTCATTATTATTTGAAAATCCTGAAGAATCCACAAATGCGAACAGGTTTTTTGGGCATTTCCCGTGACGCGGTGGTGGGGTTCACGCAGGCTGGGAGGAGGGGGGGGGGTCACG
>NC_051404.1:6746855-6747429 GCF_015228065.2 Penaeus monodon | reverse complement strand
AAACCCTTAAAAAAGAAAGAGAGGCTGCAAGAGAGGCCCCCTGGACGTGCCAAGCCGAAAGCGGGGCACGAAAAGCAGCGAGTGTCGGCGCACGGGTCTCCGCACGTGCTTCGTCGAGTCTCGGGGATCTCCCAGTCGTTGGCTCTGACGACTTTAGGAACATCGACGCTTCTTCGACGTCACGCTCGTCTCCTTAAACGATACTTTTTGGGATTTTCTTTAGGTTTCGTCGGAGCACATTACGACCTACAAAAAAAAAAGGCAGAACTTGGTCTCATCTCCTCTTCACCCTGACCGATGCTTTTCGGGATTTCCTTGCTTTAGATCGACTTGAGATCTGAAACCCTACCTAACCTTTTCGACGAAATTGGTTGGAAGGACTGAATACATCTCTATAACAAATCGAAAGCGAGAGGATAGTGTAACATGGTGGATTACATTGTATTCTCACCCAACGAAAGTTTTTCTCCCTCGCGTGTACAGGTCAAGGTAGTAGGTATAGCCAGAGGACCTCCTGCCGCCCCTTCCCATTGAGCTTTCACTCCCCGGCGCCCTATCTTGGCTAAGGGGAACG
>NC_051404.1:6746435-6746621 GCF_015228065.2 Penaeus monodon | reverse complement strand
CCAAGTGCCATTAATCAGGATTGTGTGTAAGTGCCAGATAAGGCTCCATTCTATAGGGTTCTGATGGGCATTCTGTTAACAGCTTATCCCTCATAAGAACCGTGAAATACGTGTTGCTACTACTTCTACAAATTCACTTTCAGACAGAGTGCCTGACTATATTTCAACATCACTTTCTAATGTGAT
>NC_051404.1:6745725-6746402 GCF_015228065.2 Penaeus monodon | reverse complement strand
GGTACCAAATGGCACTTTTAAATTATCTCAGACACACCTTACATGAAGAATGTCGTCTGTTATGTGAGTCAGATACCCCCCCCCCCCTCGTGTACAGAGACCAGGGAAACACAGATGACCAACTGACCTTCCTCCTTTCCCTTCAGCTTCGTCAAAACCTTTCCCAACGATGATATTTAATATTATTTTCCATATTCTTTCACTCTTATTAACGATGATATCTTAATTTTTTTTTTTCTTATTGTTCATCCTTTTACCTTTCCTGTTTTGAATTCTTATCTTTCACTTTTTTCTACCTCGTGACCAGCAGTATCCCTTGACGTCACTCTTCGTATCCCATGACGTCAGAAGGCTGGGTAGTGAGGGATCGCTTAGTTACGTAACTACTTGTTTACCTTTAATGCCTTTGTCTGAATTTTTTTTTTGTTTCTTTCTTTCCTATAAACCATATAGTCATTTCTTAAATTGATATTTTATTGTGCTTTTCAAAGTTTTATTACTGAATGTCAAAATACAAGTACTTGAGAAATTTCCTGTTATATGCTTGAAAGGAGGAAAAACTTGCTACATTCCTAGCACATGAGTGCCACGGGACTGTACTTTCAACAACTAATCTTCAGCTGAAAACGAAAGTGACACAGATTGATAAGACTGTCTGCCCGTCCCCTCCCCCCCTC
>NC_051404.1:6745524-6745703 GCF_015228065.2 Penaeus monodon | reverse complement strand
CGCATATTGATGAATTAATGAAAAGTAATTATCAACCTAGCTAATAAAGGCGATAACAACGAAATTAAATAAACGAATCACCGGTAATAACAAACACAAAACTTGATAAGAAATAAAGCAATTCTGTTTTTCCTTATCGGAACCACTTTCGTCTTAAGCATCTCCACATTTTTTTAAAA
>NC_051404.1:6745237-6745498 GCF_015228065.2 Penaeus monodon | reverse complement strand
TCGAAGCGCCCGCCCGCCTTTCCCCCGCGAACCCCCGCTCAGCTGAGTGAAAGTAGCGGGCTGAACGAGCGGCTGTGACGACGGTGGAACGAGCGGCGATCTGCGACGGCGGTGACCTAGCCTGGCCTGGTCTCGCCCTTTCTAGATGCCGAGGCGGGATTGGGTTTTCGCGGACGGGTTTGGGAAGCACTTGGTCATCTTTCTCCTGCTCTCTGTGGGCGGGAGGGGAGGGGAGGGGAAGGGTGTTCAGACCTAGACGTC
>NC_051404.1:6744701-6744895 GCF_015228065.2 Penaeus monodon | reverse complement strand
ACTTTCTCTATATATTCAAGTATTCTCATGTCCCAAGGCAGTTATCGGTTGATTCCGCTCATTCTGTTTCACCGCATCGAGACGACGCTTACTGGCAGTTCCACATCAATACCGGTTTTATATCTGTGCAAACTTTCCAAGCAAGAGTTACGCTTATCGTGACGTTGGAAAGAAAAGTAAACCTACAGGGACAT
>NC_051404.1:6743425-6744254 GCF_015228065.2 Penaeus monodon | reverse complement strand
ACCCTTCCAAAGAGCGACGCTGACTGCTAACCAGTCACGCCGTTGATAGTGTGTCATGACCTGGGTCTTCGCCTGTGAAATAAAGGTCATCATCTCCTTAATAATCCTTTTACGTTTCGGAATACGATCAGTAACTACCTGTCTGAGTATGATTATACAAGTCTGCGCGTATGTGTGTATGAATCAGCATAGGTGACGAAGAACATGATCTTAGATTCACGTGCGTATGTACGTGTGTGTAGGTATGTATTTCCGCGTGTTAATGGATTATGTGCAAATTACAGCACAGCGGGGTGAGTCGGTCACGGTTGAGCGTTTAATTTCATGCCGATGATTTAATCAGTATCACAATTTACGACCGGCACTAATATGCATCATGTGTGCGTCGTATAAGGTCAGTAATTATCATTAACGAAGAAGACAATATTCCCGTTGTGTCAGTAGCTATTTACGAAAAACAAAACCTTCCCGTTGTCTTTCTTCAGTCGATGGTGATCTATTAGAAATTACAAGTGTCACTTCTCTAGCGTTTGAGAATAGAGGTGATGTTGGAAATCAACCGTGTAGCTTTTGAGGGAAGAGGCGATATATTAAGAACTAAAAATGCCACTTCTTTAGCCTTTGCACAGGGAGGTAATGTATTAGAAATTAACATGACCACTTCTGAGGCATTATAATCTAAGGGCTTTTGTGTCTGAATAGTGCTTTTTGGAGATGGTTTATCAATCCATTAACCTTCTGCTAATGTACAGGTGGGCGCATTTCTATGTAATCATGAACGTTAGAATGTGACTGTACATTGAAAATGATAGCAGAGAAATAGGGAAGC
>NC_051404.1:6743100-6743242 GCF_015228065.2 Penaeus monodon | reverse complement strand
ATGACAGAGATTCGTTTACATCTACATCATGTCGTGGAGAAACAGACATGCATATAATAAGTTCTTCTGTGTCATCAGCTGGTAATAGATGACAAGCAGCGTATTACGTCACCATAATAAAAGAATCGACTTGGCCTAAATG
>NC_051404.1:6742658-6742905 GCF_015228065.2 Penaeus monodon | reverse complement strand
CATCTGGCCAGCTTAACATCTATCATCTATCTCACCATACCCATCCCTTCCTAGCTAGGCCTATTCATACCTATGTTCAGTTCGTAAGCCAAATAAAACTTAACATTGGCATTTTTTTTCGATTTTTTTTTGTTTCTAAACCAATTCTTTCTCTCCGATTCGAAACGGTTTCGGTTTGTCCGATGAAGTTCCGTGTGAAAAGAATGATGACCAATCTTTGTGATGGAATCTGAGTCTGACTTCGTGG
>NC_051404.1:6742410-6742566 GCF_015228065.2 Penaeus monodon | reverse complement strand
ATCAAGATTTCGACTTAAAGAAATTGTCGAAATTTGGTAGGTAGACAGTGATAGATGGGTGTGTAAATATGTATATATATATATCAAAACATATTCCACGATAAGTTTCTATACCGTATTAAACCCACATCATTTATTGCGAGAATCCAATGGTCC
>NC_051404.1:6741281-6742369 GCF_015228065.2 Penaeus monodon | reverse complement strand
TGCAACAGCGTTAAACGGTGAGGAAACGGAGCCATGACACAATCGCCGATGACGGTGAAGATCATGCATAAGCGATGATGACGAGAGAGAGTTACGGGCGTCGGTGCATGTGCAAGATGTAAACATGCAAGCGTCACGTGTGCTTGCTGTGGAGGATTTTTGGTCATGGTGAGGATAGTATACATGTGCCCTATCGAAATTTCTGTTTTGATTGCCTTCAGTAACTTATTTTGTATTAGCGTGAGATAGAGATAATCATACATATTAAATTCGTATCATATTACTTTTGGAAAATCTCTCAAGCGTTCTTATCAATCAGGATCTGTCAGGTATATCAAAATTACTTTCCATTCACGGTCCAGTCTTTAACGAGCTTATAATACGCTGTAATTCCCCCTATTTAATCGAGCGACCTGAGCTATTAAGAGAAAAAGAAGAATTTAATGTGACGGTAATTACGGGCTGATGACACCTGGCGACCGCAGCGCCTCCCACGGCGTCTCCCTCAGTTACTGCCCGAACGCGTCCGCGGGGCATGCGAAGCTCGAATCCGTGAGAAACGATACACGAACGGCACAAAATCGCATCATCCTAATCGCTTCCATCTTTCCCAGGGATGGTATATGAAAAGGTGATAAATTCAGCAAAGTGGCGTAAGGCTGGCGAATAATGAAAGCGAGACAATAGATGATAAATGCCACTCGGAACAAAGGGCGGAGAGCGAGCGTGCTGCGGGACCCGAGGCTTCAATCCATCAGGGTGGCTGTTCCTCGTGGCGTCTCGTTACCTGGTCATGCGGAACCCGGGCTGCTGTTTCCTCACTGATTAACTTACGAGTCACGAACCTCCTCGATTTAACACTTACCCTCTCGCGACTAACGATCAGCACTACGACTAAGACAGGTAAATCCACGGTGCTTACCTGGGGAAAGAGAAAGAATGAATTAGTATATTTGTGGAATCAAGATATTTATCAGGTTTATCTGGTTTTACATCTGATAAGATTACACAACTTTAAACGTAAAGAAACAATTTGCAATCGTGATTATGAGTATCGATATACTGAATCGAACATACAAATATATCCT
>NC_051404.1:6740927-6741183 GCF_015228065.2 Penaeus monodon | reverse complement strand
CATAGTCAGGAATAACACGCTGATTATTCCTCGTCCTTCCCGTTATCCAAAGAGGCCAAGAAACGCAACCACGGATAGCAAAGAATGACAAAGCTGCAGAGATAATGACGGAGCCGAGGATTTCAATGGGATAAGCGGGGAATAGGAAAGTCGCTGGTAATCCACTGTTCATGGAAACGTGGCAATCACGCCTCGTGAGACAGCGACTTTTGGTCATTTTTTCTGTTGTGTGAAGACTTCCTGACTTTTTTTTTTT
>NC_051404.1:6740518-6740616 GCF_015228065.2 Penaeus monodon | reverse complement strand
TGGAAACAGAAAGACAGACAAACACAGCTAGAGAGAGAAAAATACGTAGACTCACAGATACACAGAGATAAAGATAAACAGAGGCAGAAACTGCGATT
>NC_051404.1:6740178-6740484 GCF_015228065.2 Penaeus monodon | reverse complement strand
GAGAGAGAGAGAGAGAGAGAGAAAATAATTTCTTTTTATCAACGTTGCAGATACACGATCTAAACATAGACCTACACGTTGTTCAAAAGTTCAAAATCCTCTTCTAAGTATAACTCGGTGAATCTCATGGACTTCCCACAGTAAAATTTCTTTTTTCCTTTCTTTTTATCTGATAAATTTCAAGGCGAGGGAGGGACAAAAAAAGTGACCTGTATATCCTGGTTTTCCCCATGAGTCCGTTGCCACCAAACTGCCTCGGATACAACTCTAAAAATATATTTTTTAAAATGGTTTTCTATGCATGGA
>NC_051404.1:6739877-6740155 GCF_015228065.2 Penaeus monodon | reverse complement strand
TTCCTACTTTTTCACTACCATCAATATCTACAACACGCGTCTCCTGTTCCTAAATGGCATTCCGCTCGTTTACCTTGTTAGACAAAGCCCAGTTATCAGCCTTTGACGTAGGCGCTCACCCGGAAACTCGTGAGGGCTTGGAAACACCTTTTTTCCAAACCAGTTCCTCTGTGACCTTACCCCTTACCGGTCTGCTCTTGTGAGTCTCAAGGTGTTAGCAGAAGCATTGGAGAGATGACGAAAGGTGACGTCAATTGTAGAGGGAGAGGGAGGGAGGA
>NC_051404.1:6739051-6739269 GCF_015228065.2 Penaeus monodon | reverse complement strand
CGAGTGAGAAAGAAAGCGAATAAACCAGAAAAAAGAAAACGTAAACAAAACACTGTCCCCCAAGGAACGCCCAGCAACGAGCCTAATTCATTTTCTCGCTTCCTGAGCCTAACAGGGTCACCTTAGTTCTCGATAACGAGTCGTGGCCCCACCGACCATTGTGCTCGGCAAAGGCGTTTCGCGAACACTACCTTCAAATACACCTCGCCGGTCTAGCC
>NC_051404.1:6738841-6739016 GCF_015228065.2 Penaeus monodon | reverse complement strand
ACAGGAGGTAATTTAGGCAAGGTCGGGCTGCCATTGTTGAGCGAGGGTGCCTGGCTCCCCCTTGCACGACACCGCCGAACGTCTCGCTCGCACCGGCTAGGGGGTGGGCGGGGGGTGACATTGTTGTAGGAGCGTATTCTTTCCACTGTGTGTTCTGGGAGGGCAATGCTGTAGG
>NC_051404.1:6738299-6738475 GCF_015228065.2 Penaeus monodon | reverse complement strand
GCTTCGAGAAACCTATAAATACTCGCTAATGGCAGCGGCGGCCTCCACGCAGCGCCAACCGCCCGGCTCCTCCTTCGCCCAAGGCCGCTTCGCCTTCTTTATCCTCTCCGGCGGGTTGGCCTTCCTCGAGCGGGTGCTTTGACCTTGCGATGGCTTGGCTTTCCTGATATTTTCGC
>NC_051404.1:6737740-6738086 GCF_015228065.2 Penaeus monodon | reverse complement strand
AAGGATCCTCAACCACCTCAAGCACACGCACGTTGGAACGGTCACGCTTCTAAATTGCAAGGACTCAAATCAATGAACGGATGTGGTCGCGAGATTTTTCTATTTTGGTCACATGTAGAATGCAACATCTATTTAAATAACCAGGTTCTCTTAGAACGCGCTGGGATGTGGGTATTTGAGGGGGGGGGGGGATGGGAGCGAGGGTTGCAATGGGGAAGGGGAGGGTGAGGGAGGTTGCAAGGTACAGGGGAAGGGGGTGGAGGGTATAAAGAGATAGGAGTGGATAGGTAGTGAGGGAGTAGGAACAGGGGTTGAGAGAGGGAAGGGGTGAACGGATGGAGAGAAT
>NC_051404.1:6737546-6737659 GCF_015228065.2 Penaeus monodon | reverse complement strand
AAGAATGCATGCGACGGAGGTTAGGAGGGAAGGAGCATTAGCCTTGAGTTCTGGCCTTGTTGACAGTCTTCAGTATATTATCTGCGTGTTCAGTTACAGCACATGTGGATAAC
>NC_051404.1:6737315-6737442 GCF_015228065.2 Penaeus monodon | reverse complement strand
ACTGCGTTCGAGGGTGCCTTTTTGTACAAGTATATATCTCTGTATCGATAAACATTTGCATGATTATATGTACAGTTATGTCAAATCCAAAACTGCTTGCTCAAGTTGTCCCCTCCCCCCCCCACCC
>NC_051404.1:6737042-6737159 GCF_015228065.2 Penaeus monodon | reverse complement strand
ACCTTCGCGTCTTCATAATACGGTTAATCTTATGCGTGTGTTCGTCCACGTGATAAAAGTTTTCCTAAAACAGCGCATAAAAAACTGGGGAAATTAGGAAGAAGAAACCTCCACACG
>NC_051404.1:6735910-6736128 GCF_015228065.2 Penaeus monodon | reverse complement strand
CAAAAGACGATCAATCTCACGCATGACAGAGAAGGCAAGAAAATGATTAATTCCCTTGACTGTCGACATCACGCCAAGGTTGTATGACTGTATATCGATGCACGCATATGACACGTATGCACGCGTATCAAAACTTCAGTAATATGTATCCGTCATTGTAGCCATTTGACTAGATGTATCTCCATTATCTCTCTATCACGCTCTCTCAAATCTGTGTG
>NC_051404.1:6735047-6735463 GCF_015228065.2 Penaeus monodon | reverse complement strand
AATAACACTTTCATCTATTTATACCCCTCTATCTAAACAGGAAATGTACAGATGAACGGTATCTGTCCCGCAGCGCCATCCAGACACTTCCCCAAACACACATTTTCCCACACAGGTCAAACGTAGGCCTATCAGGAAGTGCTTGGGCCTCTCCTATCAACCGTCCCTTTCCCTCCCTCCCCCAACCTCTGTTTCCCTAATCATCCAGGTAAGAGCAATGACCCATCGAGGTTAGGGGGGAGATGCAGTTATACGGGAGGATAAATAGGTGTAATTTGGGTTTATGGTCCCATGAGGAAGGGAGATGCTTATCTACGTTGGGATGAGGCAGCCTGGTGGTGGGGGGGGGGGAGGTATGAGGCGAGATGAAGAGGATAGACATCGGAGATATTGACGGCGGAATAAAAACACGAAGC
>NC_051404.1:6734535-6735000 GCF_015228065.2 Penaeus monodon | reverse complement strand
ACATGAGTAATACAGGTCTGAGAGAACACGAAGAAGAAATCCAATTGAGAATAAAACTTTTCAACCTGCACGAACAAGGGTGCAACATATCAGAAACAAAAAATCAACGGATGCAATATAACATTACCGGGTACAATATGTCAGAAACAAAAAATCAACGGATGTAACACATCAGAAAAAAAATCAACGGATACAACATATCAGAGAGAAGCATCACCGGGTGCAACATATCAGAAACAAAAAATCAACGGATGCAACATATCAGAAACAAATCAACGGATGCAACATATCTGAAACAAAAAAATCCACGGATGCAACATATCATCTGGAGCAGCATGTGGCTACATGGGGAACGGCCACATGGGCGGTCGTCTATGGCAAGATAGGGCGTGGCAACGGGGAACGTACCGAGACTAGTTCCGGGTTATAAAGTATGAAGGACACAGAGACCACGTTAATAAAGGG
>NC_051404.1:6733344-6733468 GCF_015228065.2 Penaeus monodon | reverse complement strand
TCCATACAAGCTATTAAGAATCAACCGAGAAAATAAATTTGATCTTTGCTGAACGAAAAACAGATTAAGTAACGTGAGTTTAACGGAACGTGCAAATATCAGAGTCACGAGTGGGTATTTTGGA
>NC_051404.1:6732643-6733247 GCF_015228065.2 Penaeus monodon | reverse complement strand
AAAAGAAGAAAAATGATAAGTGATAAATGATAACTATCAAGAAGCAATAAAAAGTAGAAGGATGTACATTAAGGATAAGCGGTGACTCGAACAGAAAAAGGAAAAAGAGGTGGAAAAAACACGAAATGGAAAAATGAGAGAAAAAAGACGAAAGAAGGAAAATAAAAAGCAAAAAAAGAAAACGAGGAAGAGGACGAAAAATACCGAAATACATTCATCACAGAAGGATAAGAAAGAAAGAAAGAAAAAAAAATGCAACATACAGACGAAAAAGAAGAAAGAGTTAATGAACAGAAAAAAAAACACGTACCCTAACTGACCGCAAAAACACAAAAAATGCGTTCCCGAATTAATAACAAGACACAGTGAACGAATGAGTTAATGGTTCGAACCGCCCACGCACACGAATCTGTCTCGAACCTCCAAAGTCGAGTTTTATTTATTGTCTCCGCTCTATCAGTTTCGAACATTCCTAAAAAAATCATTAAAAAAAAGAGACAAAAAAGATTAGCAGTCCATAAAGAAATATATAAGAAGGAGAGAGAGATAGGGGAAAAAAATATAAAATATATTTTATAAATTTCTCCTCGTCTTGATAAATCGC
>NC_051404.1:6732462-6732560 GCF_015228065.2 Penaeus monodon | reverse complement strand
TATGAGGATGGCATGACAAGCAAATGGGTTTTGTGTTTCTAGAGTGGGTTAGTCTGCACATTTCTTGGGCTGTTTGGCGTAATACATTCGCTTTCTGG
>NC_051404.1:6732221-6732305 GCF_015228065.2 Penaeus monodon | reverse complement strand
CCAGCGACTAAGAAAAAGACCCGAGAGAAACTCCTCCCGCTACGTTATACCGGGGTCAATATCCTGAACGGATCATGACGCCGG
>NC_051404.1:6731902-6732168 GCF_015228065.2 Penaeus monodon | reverse complement strand
AAGGCCGTTCTGTCAGGACTTGAACCTCGCTTGTCATGGGGTGGGGGGAGGGAGGGGGAGGGAGTGGGTTTGGGTTAATGGGGAGGTGGGTTTGGTGATTAGGGGGGAGGGGGGTGGGTCATGGGTGAGGAGAGATGAGGTAAAGGAGGGGGGGGGGCATGCTTTGCTGAAACGGAGCAAGTTCACGTGAATGCAAGGACACGCGTGCAAAGTCACACACATGTGCGCGCGCTGGAAATGCACACGTGAGAGATCACGCCCATTTT
>NC_051404.1:6731634-6731705 GCF_015228065.2 Penaeus monodon | reverse complement strand
TGCTGAGAACGTGTTTAGTTAAACTAATTCAAGTTCCAACCTTTTGTCTTGATATCCTTAGTCATCTGTTC
>NC_051404.1:6731136-6731457 GCF_015228065.2 Penaeus monodon | reverse complement strand
CAAAGGACTCGAAGACGCTCTATGGAACAGCCAACCAGGATGTGGAGAAACCCTCCCCCCCCCCCCTTCTACCCATCAACGACCCCTGCCCCTCTCTACCTCCCCCCCCTCTCTGTATCCGACATGGGACAACCCGTTTCGTTCGAGAAGGTTCGCTCATGCCCCCCCCCCCCCAGCCCTCCTCTACCCCACTCACTCTACCACATTATTATTTTTCATTCCTATCTTTATTCTCTATTTTCGGTTATTTTTTGAAGTCGGTGACGAAGTGGGGTAGAGGGGGAGAAAGGGGATAAAGGGAAGAAGAGGTAGATCAGAGGA
>NC_051404.1:6730862-6731009 GCF_015228065.2 Penaeus monodon | reverse complement strand
TAGTAGAAAAGAGTAGTGTCTCAGAAGAAAGAGAGGAGGAGAGAGGAAGGGTCAGGTCCGTTTCCATAAAGGCCGAGACTAAATAACACACACACAAAGAATGAAAAAAAAAATATATATATATAGACATGACGAGGGTTCCTGATT
>NC_051404.1:6730443-6730810 GCF_015228065.2 Penaeus monodon | reverse complement strand
CGAAGTGACTAAGAGGAAATAACTCCTTTACCTTAGAGTCCACGGCGTTTGCCTCTGGAATCTCACGCCCAAAACGAGCTCATTTTTGCAAGCAACTGTCTCGCGGGTAAACAAGTTAACAGTTAAAAGGCAAATTCATGTTGCAGGACACGATATGAACTTTTGTGTGTCTGCGCGAAGGTCATTTAACTTTGCTTTTTCAATGTACGAGTTCTTACGCCTGTTTATTTGTTTTGGACTTTGTAAAGTGTTATGCTGAATTCAGTATACCCTATTCCTTGTCGACAGGAAAATATTTTAAAAGAAAAAACACGCACTTAATATATGAAAAAAAAAGATCCTGGAAATACCCAGTCTTACACTATGC
>NC_051404.1:6729844-6730424 GCF_015228065.2 Penaeus monodon | reverse complement strand
GGCTTATCATGGAATATTATGATCTAATCAACTATACCAATGGAAGAACAGCTGTTAGCAAAGGCCGTTTCATATGGCTTTAGGGAACGCAGGAAAAGATTTCTCATTCTTTCTCCCAGCTACGTGTCTCGTCTCACGTACGGAAGAGACGATGACGCTTTCATCTCTGGATTTCTTTTACGGTTCCTCGTAAATTTGAGATTTATCAGCATCTTCTTTGTCTTCTCTAGTCTATAGGTGAATGGAACAAGGGAGGAAGAGGGAGGAATATATTCGATTTTGTTCTATAAGGGTGAAATGAATATAAATGAGTAAATGTATATATGGAAGAAATTGAAGAAAGACGAAAGTGATATTTTAAAAATCGTAATTCTGGATAGGTAAATATTTGTACAAAATAACCTGGTATGTTCCTATCATTTGCGCCGAATAAGCATGATTTTCAGTAAATATTTTGCCTCCGAATCACAAACTTTCTCGACCTTGCTTAAAGTCAGAGGTCAAAGCAAGATCAAGTACTTATGTGATTGCTTTTGCTTGGGTCTCTCACAAACATTGGATGAACACTACTTCGAAAATT
>NC_051404.1:6729308-6729675 GCF_015228065.2 Penaeus monodon | reverse complement strand
GACGCGGATGTCACGTAGTATCTCGAGGCAGTGGGCATCTCACGCCCTAATTTTCTTTTCCCTTTTCACGTCTCATCCGACGCTGTTTCATAATACGGTTCGAAATGCGTGAACGAAGCCAAAAGATTCATTTGATGAATGATCCGAAGCTTTTACTTCTGCAGCGAACTCTTCTGCAGTTAGCCTGTAATTCGCACAACAGTTGTTCGAGCATCGCACACTCTTATATCGGAAGATTTTTACACTTCCGTATCGGCTTAGGAAAGTGAATTATCTTGGCTTCTATTTTCACTTTTCTTTACGTGTAGCATTTTTTACCCCCTTCCTGCTTGTGTATGCAAATTCTTTTTTTATATTTGTGTTTTTA
>NC_051404.1:6728768-6729239 GCF_015228065.2 Penaeus monodon | reverse complement strand
TTGAGGAATTTATCCCCCTTTCACTTTCTTTTCTTTTCTTTTTAACCCCCCCCCCCCACCAAACGAACAGAGAAAGCATCCCTTCATAATCGCTGTTCAGTCGACTAGTCAAGCAAAACAGGAAACTGAGGCGTGGCTTCAGAAGGGTGTCGATCACATTCCACTGTCGTAGGAATTTGATCCTTATGTGTCTGGGAGGAACAATTAAAACCTGGTATCGTTATGAAATGATGAGACTAAATTTTATAATTTTTTTTCGCTTTGAAAATACTTCTTCCTAAAAGTATTGTTTACGTTAATTATGAAATATGCGAATATGCAGATGTTTGTCCCCCTTCTATGAAGAACAATTATAACAGAATACGATTTCACGGGGAATATTATCATATCTACTTTCTTGGTAAAAAGTGCAAAGTGAGGTTGCATGAAATTACTCGCCAATTCTTTAGCAATATCCGTGAAGGCAACGAA
>NC_051404.1:6726905-6727726 GCF_015228065.2 Penaeus monodon | reverse complement strand
GCCAACCGGTTTTAGATGCAAACCTCATCATAAAAACAGACACAGTGCATGTGACCGAGATAAAATGACCTCTTTTTTTATACCATCCAACAACCTTGATTGCGGAACATTTCATTAACACCTAATTAAAAGCAGCCATGGCATGTTACAGCTGATCTGATCATTATGCCTGTTCTAATTGTTCTATGTATGTCAATGTATTTTCGCTTTGAATTCGATCGCAAGGAAGATTGAATATGTTTTAGAGGAACGTAGTTATTGTGATCAATTCTGTGATCTTAATTATGATTTTGGGGGGATATATCACGTGAATATGATACCCTTAAAGGTTTTTGTTAATTTCCAGGTATGGTGTTTGTAATTAGCCTTTTTAATGCCCGATTTTATGGCGTTATTAATTATTCTTTTGATTGAATATTGAAAGCGATAACTATCTGGGTTTTTGTTTTATAACCGACCTACATTCTTTTGCTGTCATTAAGATTAGATCAGTGTTATTAAAGATATCTGATACTTACATAAACAAAATTATTAATTCAATTATAGATCACTTTCGAAAATACTCATGTACTTGAAAATTTCACTGTACTGGAAATTTCATCATAAAAATGTTTAGATTAGAAATGATCTTCATATCAAAGCCTGTTTTTTTTTTTTGTTAGCTCTCATTATCTTAATCTTAATTACTTACTTTCTCTTTCTCTTTCCTTTCCCCTTGATTTTTGCCTATCATCTATATTGCCAGCCATGTTTCGCTTATTCCTAAATATTTTCTTTCGTATTTCTTTCCTTTCTTGTTCCGTTTATTCTCCTATCGGTTC
>NC_051404.1:6726522-6726719 GCF_015228065.2 Penaeus monodon | reverse complement strand
GTCGATCCCGATGCAGTTCCCACACTCGGACGACCCCCTTTGTAACAAGACCCCACTTATAAAGGGCACACTAAACTCTCCTTCAAGAACCGCAGCTGGTTTTTATACAGGGGACCTACCCCCCCCCCCCCAAGTCTTTCATTACTAATTATACCTTCGAATGAATCTATGCCATTGTTATGCGAGTGTGGCTTGAG
>NC_051404.1:6723745-6726353 GCF_015228065.2 Penaeus monodon | reverse complement strand
GCGATGGCTGCATGGAATGCGACCCACTGATAGTGATCTAATCCATGTCAGTCAGTAGGCAAATCGTTCAGTTTCTATTCATAGATCTTGTATTATTCTTTATAATCATGGGGGACTGAAATTGCAATGAGGAATACATTTAGGTATTAAGGTCACACGGTGTCTGTTGTTATGTAGAAATGTTCATATACACTGATGCTGTAAGACCGTATATCTCTGCGCGGGTGTAGAACTATGAACTACAGTCATACTAACACACATGTATTACCTCTAGATTCCCACACAATTTGGCAAGACTTTACGATTAAAAAAAAACTTTTTTCTGATTCAGATGTGGCAAACAGCATATCCTGTATGTGGTGTACTGAACTGCACATTAAGATACAGCTGTACATGATGTACTTCCTGAGACAAGCCAGCTTGACAATACACCCTAAAACTGATGTGCTTGTCTATACACCCAACAGATGTACTTAAATGTGTAAACAAAAACAAGTGTGCTTGAGTTTACATCCCCAAACAGATATGTGCTATCATATGCATCTCAAGCATGTGTGTTAATTGTGCTGTTCGTCTTAAGACAAATGTACCTGGTAATGAGTCTGGACGGATTGTTACTTAAAACATTCAGAGACTGGATTTCCTAACAACAAATTCCTTCAGAAACAGTTTCTTCTGACAAACAGACACGTTAAGAATGCAGACCTCTATCTCGCGACACATGTGGCACAGTCAGCAAAAGGTGACAAGGTTGCAAGAATCACCACTTCCAAATAGAGGTCTGTGAGGCAGTACAGAATGTCAGATACTTAAAACACGTGACACATTATCTGAGGTACTGTAATTGTTGCCAGTTACATTAGGCACAGGTGACTGTAATAAGTAAGTATGTCACATGCTCCCGACACAACACAGCTCAATAAAACGACCTGACACAGATCTCTATAGAGGAAAGGGATAATTAGAGGCAACAGAGGAAGTGAATCTAGTTGTGGAGGAAACGACAATCACAGGTGTCGAGCAGCACCCGCGCCGTCGCACGTGTGAAGCAACAACGTTGTTTACACCGACACTCGCGGTACGAATCGAAGAACCATCACTTTTTTAGACATTTATTTTCCAGGAGTGTCTTCACCATAGCACCATTCCCCGAGAAGCCACAACACCACGCACATCCAAACATCACACACCGAAGTCCCTCTGCATAATACTTCAATTGTAAACAAAGCGTGGACTTTCACCACGCGGCCCCTGGCACAGCACAGGCGAGGGGGGGCCCCATCAAACACGCTAAATCACTGGGACTCACTGTTAAGAATTGTCCTGGCGACGGTCACACGCGGCCAGTTGGAGTCAGACTGCGCCAGGCTCAGGACCTCCCCAGGATTTAACACATCGGGCGACTTGTCCAAGGACACTCCGCCCGCCGCCCGTAAGGTCTCGCGCCCAGCCAATCACGCGGCCGTAAGACCATGGCTGACCTCGCCGCCCATCGCGCCCTCAGGAAGCTTGCATGGAAGCCCGGCCCACCCGAGGAGCCTTTCCTCCTGTCCTGCAGCTTCCCCTCCTTCCTTGTGCCCGTGTCCTCCCCCTCCCTCCCCCGCGGCGGCGGTCGCGCGGCCCGCTCGGCTCGCCTCACTTACCATTGTGACGCCGGGGAGTGACGTCGGCGAGCTGCGGCCCTCTCCTATCCGCTCCTCAGAGCCGTCCTCACGCATGTCCTCGTCACCGCAAGCATTCCAACAACGTGAAAATATCCGACCGAGAAAAAACAGCAAAATGACGAAACGGCTTCGGCGTTAGCGAGCCAGCGACACCGTGTTCCCTTCACTAAGACCAGCGCTTCACTAACTCTCTCTCAGTCCCTCCGCCCCGCCACTCCGCGCCTCGCCCTCTTGCTGGAAAGAAAGTGCTCAGCGACGCCGCTCGGCACTCTCGCTCGCCAGCCCGAATGGCATTTCCCACAGTCTGCCCCGCTCCCACACTAGCATTGCCCACATCCTGTCCCGCTCCCACACTAGCATTTCCCACAGCCCGCCCTACTTCTAATCTGACCTTTTTCCACAGCCTTGCTCCATACACACATTGCCATTTTCCCAAAGGTTATCCAACTCCCACACTGCCATTTTCCCGCAGTCTGCCTTACTCCTACACTAACATTTTCCCACAACCTATCCCCTCCTAGACTGATATTTTCCACAACTTACTCTCTCCCGCATTGACATTTTCCCACAGCCTGCCTCGCTCCCAGACCGGCATCTTCCCATAGCCAACCCCCTCCCATACTGACATTATCCCACAACCTGTCCCACCCCCACACAACCCTCCCCCCCACCCCACACACAGCTAGACGCCACGGGTCCCCACCTAAGATTGCTCTCAACCCCCCCCCCCCCATAAAGCCAACTACAACCCGCATCTTCCTTAACCCACAACCCACGAATCTTCCCTCGCATATTCATCCTCCCTCATGAATATCAAACGATCTTCACTCGTAGGATATTCACCATGCACTCCACACACACAAACACTCCAAGCATCATACAGAGACACGCCATGCACTCAGCAAGCTTGGCAAGCAGAGTGAAGAAAGCTTTCGTTACCAACT
>NC_051404.1:6723573-6723701 GCF_015228065.2 Penaeus monodon | reverse complement strand
GACCACGTAATGTCTTTT
The DNA here is from genome assembly GCF_015228065.2 of Penaeus monodon. Taxonomy (NCBI): domain Eukaryota; kingdom Metazoa; phylum Arthropoda; class Malacostraca; order Decapoda; family Penaeidae; genus Penaeus; species Penaeus monodon. The sequence continues at coordinate 6,723,683 of NC_051404.1, read as the reverse complement.
AATGAACCATCTGTTATCTTCTGAGTCTCGGTGCAGCATCCACGTCGAGAGGGTGATTCTTCGACAGATTCCAGAGAGACAGGAAAGACTAGGGGGTAAGGGGAGGGAGG
>NC_051404.1:6722166-6722409 GCF_015228065.2 Penaeus monodon | reverse complement strand
CCTGACACAGCCAACCAAGCCGCATCACGACAAAGAGTTGCAAAAGCATGCAAAGATAAGGCCAAAATATTGCAGATTGTTCCTGCTTGGCTTCACACACGGGAAAACCCTCTTGTTTCAGGATGTCTGCATTCCATTCAGAATCACGGAGGAAAGAGAGGAAAAGGTTGTTGGATTTGATTTTTTTTCAACCCATTACTTGCGTTTGGGCGATCGTGTGAGTATACAATTACGGAATCAGAC
>NC_051404.1:6721282-6721907 GCF_015228065.2 Penaeus monodon | reverse complement strand
GAGCAGCTTAATTCCATTATCACAGATATAAATCACGATTAAGCGTCAAATCAAGCTATTTAACGATATACCCGAATGACTTGCAGAGGTCAGCGAGGTCAAGGGTCATACGGCAGGACTGAATTTCGGAGTTTTCCTCTTCTTTCTGCCAGTAAGGCTTATATTATCTGTAAAACTGCAAAGTATGATATCAAATTTCTCGCACGCTATGCTTGCAAAATATTCGTTGTTCATGCTGCGTCACTGCGAAAGAAATTTTGTTTAAAAGGGGTTTTTAGTGAAAATAGGCTGGGCAAGGGATCCGAAATGTATATTTAGAGGGGTACAAAAGAATAATGAAATCATATAGTAACGCAAGTTATTTCAAAATGTAACTTCTAAACTTCTAAGCATCAAAATAACATTTGCTGGAAGTAAAATTTGTTCTTTACAAATATCACTGCATAAAATCCCCGCTTATGAAACGGAGATGAAGCAGAAAAAAATATGCATATTGCGAAACACTATAAAGTATCTGACCTCACGAAAAAATGATAAACTAATAGGGTTTAAAGACACCTTCAATTGTCATTCGCGAAGATTGTATGCTTGCGATATGTTAAATGAATAAAAGTCAAATATGTTT
>NC_051404.1:6720775-6721018 GCF_015228065.2 Penaeus monodon | reverse complement strand
TTGATGGCAACTCAGCAATAACAAAAAATAAATATTTTGCCTAAACATTTTTTTTATCCAGAATCCAAAGCTGTTAGACACATTTCTAAAAAAAGTGAGACAAATCCTTCTCCCTAGTGTTTTCAGTCAAGTTAGCAAGCATTAACTTTAATAATCCCAAACAGACGCCGACCACGTAATATGTTCAATATTGCTGCACAGCTGCTGGATATAGAGATACTCAGGTTTTTTCTTAAGTCTTCG
>NC_051404.1:6719522-6720074 GCF_015228065.2 Penaeus monodon | reverse complement strand
AAGTTATATTTTTTCCTGAAATCTCTCAAAAAATAGATGCTTTCTAAGTGTTGTGCTTTATCCACGCGGTGAATTATCAACGAAGTTTTAGTATTTTGAATAATTAAGAATTACTTTGAGCTTTTTTTTTCTTCCTTTAATAAAACCACTTCTGAATCTATTAGCCTCGTTATACTGATTTACTATGTTCGGTTGGATGAAAATTATTCCTAATATTGTGAACTGTTTTGGTTACATAATATGCTGACATGTATTCCATCATTCACCATTTATATCTGCTAATATTCATGCATATATTTTAAATATCTCATACATCCTTACAACAAGATATAGGCAAAGCTTATCTTAGAGAGTAAAGTTACTTAAAACTTATAAAGTTTGTATCGTAAACCTTATATTATAGTGAAAATTGTAGAGTAAACTCATCAGCGTAAAACTCATTTTGTAGAGTTTATAGGATATTGTTAATACGATAAAAAATAAATAGTAAAGCCTATGTTATAAATCTAGTATCGGAAAAAAAAGTCTAGGGTACAACTTAGGCAGTCGACC
>NC_051404.1:6718391-6718796 GCF_015228065.2 Penaeus monodon | reverse complement strand
CCAGAAAATTAGCTCAGGCAGTACCGATTAGCAGAGAATGTCCCACTTATGGGTATGATGTAATACGTGCATCACTATAATTTGAAGCCAAGTTAATAGACGTGTTACGACGTACCTAACATCTTGTTTACGTAACAAAATACATCTCTTAAAGTTTCCTACTGCATTGTCTGAGAAGCTGTGAAGTTTTCAAACATTTTACAATTTTCCATGAATACATGGAAAAGAAAGTGATGATTATGCATAACATGTTATGAGACAGAGATGCAAAACTGAGAGAGAACAATGGAATTTAGAACAGCAAAGGCGAAGTAAAGCCTGTGAATGGAAAATGTTTCTATAATTAACGGGTATTTTTTTCCCCATAAAAAGAAACACAAATGCGCAGTACCTAAGGGGAATGCA
>NC_051404.1:6717790-6718227 GCF_015228065.2 Penaeus monodon | reverse complement strand
CCGTCAAACCGAAGTCAACCAAAAGGACTAGGTATCCATGATATTTCGCTATTGCTAGTCTACCTCACGCAGAAGCCGTCTTTGTGCTAGTAACTCATAATAGTGGATAATGGATTTGATGTCCTTGAAGTAATCGTTTTCTGGTCGACTGTAGCTCAGGAAAGATATAAAAAAGACTAAAGAAAAAAAAAGGATAACGCTTGTTGGATATTTTTCTCATACTATTTTATTTAGATCAAAATCACTTCATAGTCTGACTCATAAAAAAAAAGTTTTATAAACCGGAATCATTCCGAAATCGTTGAATATTCATCCATCTTGACACCTAATGTTAGACAAACCCCAAGCTATATTTAGATTATCTCTCACCAAAACGTCAGATATATAATCCTAACAAACTTTATGCAGCAACGACACACACACAAAAAAATTAAGTA
>NC_051404.1:6717219-6717471 GCF_015228065.2 Penaeus monodon | reverse complement strand
AAGGAAGAGTAAGAACAACTTAAAAAAAAAAAAGGCATTTACGATCCTCCCCCTAAAAACAACAAAAAACGTTGTGGGGGGTGGGGAGGGGGGGTTGGGAGGCTGGTGTGCATGACCTTCCCGACGGTCACGAGACAGCTACCTCTTGCCAGGCGCGTCATGCCCCGGCCGCCGGGATGCGGAGGCGCACCAGCTCTGGGGCCGCGTGTGAGAGAAATGGCCTTCGCGGTGTTCTATTTTTGAAGCGTTGCC
>NC_051404.1:6715630-6716296 GCF_015228065.2 Penaeus monodon | reverse complement strand
GCAGAAGAGAAACAAGGAGGCAGGAGAGAGACAAGGAGGCAGAAGAGAGACAAGGAGGCAGAAGAGAGACAAGGAGGCAGAAGAGAAACAAGGAGGCAGGAGAGAGACGAGGAGGCAGAAGAGAGACAAGGAGGCAGAAGAGAGACAAGGAGGCAGAAGAGAGACGAGGAGGCAGGAGAGAGACAAAGAGGCAGAAGAGAGACAAGGAGGCAGGAGAGAGACAAGGAGGCAGAAGAGAGACAAGGAGGCAGAAGAGAGACAAGGAGGCAGGAGAGAGACAAGGAGGCAGGAGAGAGACGAGGAGGCAGAAGAGAGACAAGGAGGCAGGAGAGAGACGAGGAGGCAGGAGAGAGACGAGGAGGCAGGAGAGAGACAAGGAGGAAGAAGAGAGACAAGGAGGCAGAAGAGAGACAAAGAGGCAGAAGAGAGACGAGGAGGCAGAAGAGAGACAAGGAGGCAGGAGAAGATAGAAAACAAAGAAAGTCGGAAGCGAAAACCCGCCTCAGCGCCCGTATGGAACTTGAACTCTGAGAAACGCCCTTTAAGCGCATAGCATATATGGTCTTGAACTAAGCAAGGGCGAGGTCGGGTCGTGCCAGCTGGCCTTTTGGTGATGCTTTTTGTACGGAGTTATAACGAATGGTTTGAAATCTAGAGGGAATGGGG
>NC_051404.1:6713626-6713841 GCF_015228065.2 Penaeus monodon | reverse complement strand
CGGGAAAAGCCTTTGTACTTGAGCTGGCCATATCTTCTTAATGCTTGCTGGCTTTTTGGTACACTCGCCATTATGTGATGATAATGATATTATGACTGCATTTGCTTCAGTGACACATGGTCTAATAGCAAAGATCTTGAAGTAAATAGATATATCTCATCGCTATTGAAATAGGTTAATGGTGGTCTGTTGTTAGATTAATGAAGAATTCTGAG
>NC_051404.1:6713174-6713324 GCF_015228065.2 Penaeus monodon | reverse complement strand
GCGCAACGCCTTATTGTGTGTATGTGAGTGCATGATCATGACATGGCGTGAATGCAGTCAGGCACACGGCAGAATGTGTGCATAGTGATTATTGCAATGATGTTTGTTGTTTGTTTCCTTCAATTTTTTTTTTCTTCCCAAGGAAATGGG
>NC_051404.1:6712915-6713032 GCF_015228065.2 Penaeus monodon | reverse complement strand
GTTGGACGTCAGGTTTCGAATGTGTAAGCGTATATTTCTTTTTGTGGGTGACTTTTATAGCTGTATATGACCAATGGTATGTGCAATTGTATGTTGCATGACAACACACAAATGAAC
>NC_051404.1:6711636-6711951 GCF_015228065.2 Penaeus monodon | reverse complement strand
GGCAGAGAGAACAATAAACTCCTTTCCTTGGGATGCACAAAACAATGTTAAATGTTAAATGAATTCAGTCAGAATCGGTGTTTTGCAGCTTTGCACTGAATGATGTGAATAAGCTGATGTGGCAATATTGCGACATTGCATTATGCGATACTTATCACACATCAGCATTCTGGCGCAGTAAAACAACGGAAATTATGGTGATTGATATGAACATGATAATGTTACTAAAATAACAATATTAGTGAAGTAAGGCGAAGCTGGTAAATATTGAAATGAAAGTGCGATGACCGCTTTTCTTATAAGAAATTTCATGTC
>NC_051404.1:6711362-6711601 GCF_015228065.2 Penaeus monodon | reverse complement strand
TCGAAAATTCAAATGATATAATGGACACTTTTTTCTTGTTAGACGATGGATGATGTTCATGACTCTTAGAAACCAATAGCGGATAAGAGTGTCACTGTTGGCTGTGCATTAAGGGCCTAAAACTACGTGACCCGGAAGTAGCGAGTGGGCGTGGAGGATGAGGAAGTGGGCGGAGCAATAGTGGAGAGTAGGCCTATCTGTAAATGTTCGATTCTAGTTAATTTTACTGTTTGTGTGAG
>NC_051404.1:6710345-6711049 GCF_015228065.2 Penaeus monodon | reverse complement strand
TAACTGCACTTAGATCACAATATTTACAAGACTAACAAAGCTTTCACTTTCAGCCCGGACGCCGCCGTTTCTCCATTTCCTCTGATTGCTTGTAAATGTGGCGTGTGTGTAAGTGTGTAAATACTGTATGTACACCTATCTGTAAATTCAACACGTGATACTGAAAACTTATTCTTGGATCCGTTTCAGTGTGACACTGAGTAGCTTTGACCTTGACGATGTTTTTTTTTTGACGTTGGTTACATTTGTTTCCTTTTGTTTCATAAATTATTTACAAGGATACAAAGACTGTAAATATTAACACTGCCTTTTACGCTATTGATGGCAACGTTGAGAGATAAGATGGCGATATTGTTTATATCGATTATATAATATCTAGTAAAATGACTTGCTTCTTTATTAACTACTCAACTGTCTTCCATTTTCTTTCTCTAAAACCAGTTTTTCTTACTGATGATAATAACATTTGTCTTTTTTAAACTGCTGTTGCAGATTATAATTACACGAAAGCGGAAGCTGCAAACAAATGATTAAATCTCTAGCAGAAATGATTGCATAGCATCGCGAGCAACATCAGCAATCTACGCTGATGGCAATACTCTCGGAAGAAGCGAGCAGCACAGGTTAATTGAAATGACCTTGTGCAGGTAACGCTTATACTTAAGTGCAAGGTAAAGCGCACTGGAGGCAGAGCATAATAGATT
>NC_051404.1:6709011-6709246 GCF_015228065.2 Penaeus monodon | reverse complement strand
TGCAGTCACACGCAGGTAGTCAGTCACCGAATGAAACTGCTTATCAACATCTATAACTTACAGAATCCGCCATGCATTATTGCAGTTAGCACCGGAGATTGCATTAGTCATAAAACAATGAAGGAGCGAGAGAAAGAGATAATAACAATGAACAATAACAGCAAGAGCAAACAAACATGGATACTGAAAGTGAAATCAGAGGCAGCCTAGAGTAAATGAGGTTTCATTGACAAAC
>NC_051404.1:6708206-6708677 GCF_015228065.2 Penaeus monodon | reverse complement strand
TTTGTTTCGTCACTTACACTTTTCCTAAACTCTTGATTATCACTCTCTGCTGAACTTCATATCCTTCCTGTTTCAACCTCTAATCTTGTTCAAATAACTCGCCAATCTTTTAACCTTTCACTGATCCTTGGTTGTACCGTAGTCTTTCGAATTGTCCCAACACCCATGCGTGCCTCTTACCGTACATCTTTCCCAGCGCTTACTGAACCAGTATTGATTCGTTTATCATTCATCAAATTATGATTATTATGATTTCGAATTTATCTACCCATTTTATCTTGGGATTGTAGTACTGACTTCTACTCGGAATTATGATCGTAAAAAATCAAGGAAATGGTATTAGTCAACAAAAGTAGTATAATTTTTAAAGTTATTCTTTAAGACATTCTCGGAAACTTGATGACACTAATTATGGGTTACTAAGTTGTTAAATATTAACGGCTGCAGTTTCACTAGAGTACGCCCTGCTCT
>NC_051404.1:6706496-6706650 GCF_015228065.2 Penaeus monodon | reverse complement strand
ATGTTGATTTTGTCGGGCCATTAAACACGACTGCACAAGGTTCTGTTAATATTAACATAACGTTAAGCCTTAGATTCCCTGTTTATGGGATGCCTTTCTCCCATAGCTCTTTCCCTCTGCGTTATTGGTTTTGATTACAAACGCCTTTTGTTGG
>NC_051404.1:6704112-6704532 GCF_015228065.2 Penaeus monodon | reverse complement strand
CTATTTCTGTCTTTTACCGTCCCTCTTCTCGCACTCTCAAAATTCAACCATTAATTTGTCACTTACTCTCTTTATCATGGTTATCATAATCTCCTTATGCCACGGGCTTGTCTTCCACCCTCTTTTCCCTCATCTTTTCCTCATTTCCTTCTTCACATTAATTTTCTTGATTTATCTCCTGACGATCAGCCAGCGCCGGTCCTCACGCATCGGTGATACGGCCACTGCAGTGTGAACAATTATCTCACTACTTATACCTCAGAACAAAAGAGCGAAGATAAAGCATGATTTTTACGAGAGGTTAAAACGCTACAGCGGCGGTCAGAAACAATAGGAAAATTGCAAACTGCATCATCAAAAGCAAGAAATTGACGTAGTTATTTCCTCTCGAGAGATAAATTTATCGTTATGATTAGCGTG
>NC_051404.1:6703830-6704090 GCF_015228065.2 Penaeus monodon | reverse complement strand
CTGACTTCCTGGGGACATGTCGGAACCCCGTGTGGTTGGGGCGACGAGCGTAAATGATTCATGCACCTTGAAGTGGATTTCCTGGGTCTGGTTGCCGGCGCGAAGCGTGTGGTCGTAGGAACACAACGGCTGCACACACTCTTGCATATGTACATTCACATAAAAAACCCGCACATGCACGCACACAATTAATTATCACAATGACTATAAAAAGACATATACACTTATATGGATATATAACCATAGCAAAATTATACATA
>NC_051404.1:6703322-6703723 GCF_015228065.2 Penaeus monodon | reverse complement strand
GCACGAATTCACGAAACACCCCCTTCCTGATCACAATGACTATCAAACCCTCCGATCATATGTCATTCTAATCTAATCCCACAGTATCATGTGGCAACCGATTTTAGACTTAACCTGACCTTGCACAAAAACTCCTCAGCTTTTCCAATAGAAGGAAAAGCCTCAAAAGTCGCATTTGTTCAGCCTAGTGTATATTCTCGCGACGTCTAACTTCCTGTGGGATAAGTCGAAGGTCGCTTGATTACAGGGAAGAACACAAGGGAACGCGTTGAAATATCGTGTCTTCATAGAACCGGGGGACCTTTGGGATAACGTGAAGGATAACGTGATTTTAGGCTTTGGTAATGCAAGTGGATTGACTGTATTTGCGTAAATATGTTTCTTTTTCTCTTGCTCCTCCC
>NC_051404.1:6702984-6703190 GCF_015228065.2 Penaeus monodon | reverse complement strand
AGGAACTTATCTTATTCTTATTTTTTTTCTATACATAACAAAGTATAAAAGGTATTTTCCTATACTCTATGAATGAAGTCGTAGTATTGTGTAGTAAGTTCAAAGACGGTGCTTAACAGTAGGGAACCGTGATGAGTCATGAAGATACTCTGAAAGCAATTGTTCATGTCTCATCTTACTTCTTGCGTTTGACTGGTTTTGAGAGT
>NC_051404.1:6702332-6702782 GCF_015228065.2 Penaeus monodon | reverse complement strand
TTATTTCCACTGAAACTAATTTTCATTTTCATAGACATTTAGCATCGAACATTTATGGCCTACACATCTGAAGAAATCGAATAAAACGAAACTCGCATTTGAAAGTAATTTTATATGAATACGAATACAAATACTACAGATAAGTCATATGAATTTGATATCTAACCACTTATGAAACTATATTCATATTCATTACTATTATTATTTTTCATAGGTATTATTTCAATACATAGACACTATTTCAAGAAAGATAATACAGTGATACAACATGCAGTATATAATGATATAAAGAATAATAATATGAAACATAAGAACAGCGAAATAGTGACACTGTAACCGCAATAGAACACATACCATATTGAGCTTCCGGTAACTGTTACCTTGGTGTCGGTTTTTGTATATGTTTTCGAAATATCTTCTTAGAATATACTTCCTCTCCGTTTTTGGAAG
>NC_051404.1:6700710-6701004 GCF_015228065.2 Penaeus monodon | reverse complement strand
AAAAGATTATTTTCAAAAATGGTTAAAAATATACATGTTCTGTTTATAATTCCCTTACAATTTTCCTTGTCGTCTGTTTTAAACAAAGTTCAGGAAGAATTAAGCCACGTTTATGTGCTTGTTATTGTGTGCAGCATTATAAAGACCCAACGTGCAACTTCCGGCATTAACTTCCTTTAAAACAACGTTCCTTGTAATATAAGAATAGAAAGGATTTTTGTTGAATGTTGTGGAGTGTTGGGGTTTGTCTGTATCATGCGTGATTGACTCACATAAAACAATGAAAAGGAACTT
>NC_051404.1:6698182-6698465 GCF_015228065.2 Penaeus monodon | reverse complement strand
AAATCCCCAATTTTCTCCTGTAAGGATTCACAACACGGAAAATCTCTCTCCTTAAGACTTTCCGCAAAGATGTCTTCAGCTGCGGAAGGAACTCGTAAAATCGCCGGATTGAGAGGATGTGTGTAGGAAACGCAGAGGCAAATCGCTCCCCGGGGCAAGGATGAACTGTGGCAGGATGACTAGACACGAAGCAGGAATTCTGACTTCGAAAATGACTCCCATTTCTTTCCAGCCGAAGGTGCGGGCCAACCACCCTGACTGTAGACCCACTCACACGACTCTC
>NC_051404.1:6697737-6698137 GCF_015228065.2 Penaeus monodon | reverse complement strand
TTCTCTTGACTTGCTGAAGGAGAGGGAAATAAAGGAGTACGAAGAGGAGGTGTAATTAAGCCTTAAATAAGAAAGCTTTTGTGATCAGAGAGAAAGATCATTTACTCGGCGTGGCCTTGCGGGCGCGGGTGAGTTGCCAACGAAGCGTCACGTAAAGAGCATCTGGAAATAAAGCGGTTTATAAGGTTTTACTACATTGATTTATTGTTTACTGATTATAAATCACATATGCACAATGGCACATATACACATAGGTGCATTCATAAACGTAAACGTGCAACAAATAGAGCTATAGAAACACATGGATTTAGAGAAAATAATCACATACTAACAGATGCACATACGTACGTACGCACACTTCTAGTTAATAGGGAGACAGACTAATGGATAGATTGGAAGG
>NC_051404.1:6697589-6697683 GCF_015228065.2 Penaeus monodon | reverse complement strand
AGGCTACGGATAGATAGATAACCATAAAAAAGAAACATGCACGCAAATATGTCAACGAACAAAAAGAAACAAATAAATGCTAAAACACGGTACA
>NC_051404.1:6696903-6697294 GCF_015228065.2 Penaeus monodon | reverse complement strand
CATACACATCCTTCAATGGGTTTGGAGGAGCCGGCGGGCCTTTGGAGCGGCGGGTCGGGAGCGAAGGCGCAGGACCCGAGCGACCTTCACGGTGCTAACATTATATCTGTCTTTTTTATTCTTCGCCTCGATGGAACTCGCAGGAGGAAGTAGAAATTTTCCTGTTTTCCGGAAGCGAGTGTTTCTTGTAGATTTAATGTCTAAGTTAGTTGGACTTGAATCTTTTTTTTTAAATCTCATTTTTATTTTGTTTATTTTTACCCCATTTTTTTTCTTTACACATGTAGATAGTTCAGAAGATCCTTGGGGGGGAAGTGACGAGGCTTTCGTCATATTACGCAAGTTTACCCTCCAGTTTCCTGAATATTTCCTTCCTCGGGATGAATTGTAC
>NC_051404.1:6696421-6696621 GCF_015228065.2 Penaeus monodon | reverse complement strand
ACACAACGAATCGCATGCTGTTACATTAAATTTCCTTTCTTGTTCGTTTTTAAGCAAATTCATTAACAATGAAATTAATTTGACACGGTAGCTTGTGAATGAAAGAATTCGTGTTGCAATATCATATTCATTATCATCATGATCTCTTGCACTTGCAACTGTAATGCCGGAATGATGCCATACAAACGAAGTAGTGGATC
>NC_051404.1:6696219-6696398 GCF_015228065.2 Penaeus monodon | reverse complement strand
CAGTCCCTCACATGGAAAATATCGGATGGTGTTTCGTCACACTTTGCAACAGAAAGGAAAAAGAAAAGAAAAATATGTTACCTTGATTCTCGGTGACCTCCCCTCCCCCCTCCCCCCCACCAAACAGCTCCTCCGCACCCTAAGGCAAGGTGAAATGGGGAGACTTAACGAAAACTTCT
>NC_051404.1:6694218-6694584 GCF_015228065.2 Penaeus monodon | reverse complement strand
TCTCTATGTATGTTAACTAAAAAAAAAGCAAAAGCAAAAAAAAAACAAACAAACAAAACAACAGAAAAAAGAAACAACAGAAAAAAGCAAAAAAAAGAAAAAAAAAGAAAAACAGAACACAAAAAAACAAAAGCAAAAAGAAGCAAAAAAAAAAGAAAAGAAAAGAAAAAAAGCAAAAAAAAAAAAAAAAAAAACAGAACAGAAAAAACAACAACAAAAAACGCAAAAGCAAAAGCCAAAAAAAAAAAAAAAAAAAAACAGAACAGAAAAAAGCAAAAGCAAAAGAGAGCAGCAACCCAGCAAGCAAACTTCGTGCCCCAGATGACGCACACGCAAGAGGAGAGAAAGTGTGTGGGACTCGTGGGT
>NC_051404.1:6693251-6693405 GCF_015228065.2 Penaeus monodon | reverse complement strand
GAAAGGCGAGGAGCGAGGACAGAGGGGGAGAGAAAGAAAGGACACTAGGAAAGGAAAAAAAAGTATAGGAGAGAGGGAAATGAAGAGGGAAATGATAGGGGGAGGGAGGGAGGGAGGGAGTGAAGGAGAGGAAAAGGAGATAGAGGAAAGAGAC
>NC_051404.1:6692880-6693149 GCF_015228065.2 Penaeus monodon | reverse complement strand
AGTGTAGGCGGCAGGAAGGAAGGCAGGCGGAAGTATTGTCAAGGTAAACTAGGCAAGACTGGATCTTCTAGCGCTCTGATTTCCGTGTTTTTATTTCGTCGTGTTTCCTTTCAAGCGAGGCAGCGGCGCGCGCACCCCCGGCTCCCTGACTCCGTAAACATGGCTCCGTTATGAACCACAGGGAGAAAGCCAGATGGGAGATGCTTTGAAGCGATCTTTTGCCATTAATTTTCATCCGATGAGGCTGTCGTGAGTTTTGGGGAGAAAGT
>NC_051404.1:6692764-6692828 GCF_015228065.2 Penaeus monodon | reverse complement strand
CATAGATTATTAGCCAATGATTTGATGAAGGTCAGCCGGTGGTCCACCTGACGATCAGTGTAAT
>NC_051404.1:6692174-6692420 GCF_015228065.2 Penaeus monodon | reverse complement strand
ATTTTCCCACAAAGCCCAAATTCACGTCGGTTCGAAGTCACGCTCGCGGCAACGAAGTCCCGATGTCATGCCTCCCTAATTAAGCATGACGCAAGCCCAGAATAACCGGCGGGTAGGCTGTGTGACGCCAGTATTTCATTCGCTTTTCGACCCTGTCACACTTCTTTGCGATTTAAGGGAATCGGGTTGCAGAGATGCCGCGGCGGGAATGTGGTGTTATCACTTATATTTTCGGGGAATGTTATG
>NC_051404.1:6691197-6691483 GCF_015228065.2 Penaeus monodon | reverse complement strand
ACTGCCCATTCTAGGCAGAATAACAAAAGTCTGAGTCCCCTGACAGGGAGCGTAGTTGAATATCTATCTATACGAATGCTTTATTAATCCACTGTTTCATATCACTTAGCCATCCATTCGACACAAAAGGAGAAACTGAAATATTCTGGCGTTGACTTAATCGGTGTCAAAGACCTTCCTTTAGGCTTACTCTTCCTGGAAATGAGCGACCTTGAGGTAACTTTCTGGCGGTTGACTGTCTTCCTTTCGTCTTGCGTTTCCTTCAGCTTGCAATGGGATATAGTTG
>NC_051404.1:6690595-6690710 GCF_015228065.2 Penaeus monodon | reverse complement strand
TTCAAATCAAGCTATTTAACGATATAACCGACTCGCAGGGGTCAGCGAGGTCAAGGGTCATATGGCAGGTCATACGGCAGTTTTCCTCTTCTCTCTCCCGACAAGGCTGTAGAAT
>NC_051404.1:6689627-6689947 GCF_015228065.2 Penaeus monodon | reverse complement strand
AGAAAAAAAAGAAAAAAAAGAGAGAAGTAGCGATCGGCAAGCACCACTCGGCAGTTCAGGGTCAAGGCGAGAGCAAAAGAAAACAAAAAAAAAACAAAAGAAGAAAAACTCAAAAGAACAAATACGAAAAGAAGAATGAAAATTACACACAGTTATTTGTTAATGAAGATTCTAGTGTATATATTCTTTTTTTCCTCATCATCTAGTTTCCGGTGGGTGTTCTCTGCTCGTGCCCTTGTGAAATATGAGTCAAGAACAACTTCCGGGCTTCACGTGTATTGCTGCCTTGCACGCTTCCCCTGTCGATGGCGAGGAAGTTT
>NC_051404.1:6688917-6689163 GCF_015228065.2 Penaeus monodon | reverse complement strand
AGATATATCTTATGATTTACCGGCTCTCCTGCTCCTTTCTCTCTTCATATTCTCCACCACGAAAGCTATTCAGAGGAGAAACATCTTCATTGTTGACACTCTGTGTTCGCCCACGCATCTGCGGCGCTGTAGTGAGCCTGATGAACCAAAGGGGGTTATTTCTGTATACGCCTTAATAATACGCTGCTCCTCTTTATGATACGTATTAACGAACAGATGACGTATGACGTCGACATTTTGGTTTTC
>NC_051404.1:6688173-6688392 GCF_015228065.2 Penaeus monodon | reverse complement strand
TGTGGACTGACAAGAACTTTCACTGGAAATTATGTCGCAAGTTCCAATACTCTTAGCATATAAAGATTCACAAATGACAAGCCGCCCCGCTGTGTAAAATGAATATTTAGAATGTCGTTTCGCTTTGGGTGAAGGTTAAACATCTGTTTAAATATAGTACCGTTAGATGATATAACGATATATATGTGCGCGTGTCACAAGGATGTTTGTATCCTGCAA
>NC_051404.1:6686364-6686518 GCF_015228065.2 Penaeus monodon | reverse complement strand
CTTCATTCATGACCTTGTGGAGAGGCAGGCGGCAGGCCGGAAGGGAGGACGTGCCAAGGTGTCCAGGTAACTTCAGGAAGGTCTGAAGTGTAGTGAAGGTCTGCTGAAATGCACAGCAATTTACATACAAAATGATCTGATGTTTCCTGAAGGG
>NC_051404.1:6685922-6686091 GCF_015228065.2 Penaeus monodon | reverse complement strand
GAAATCACGTGTTAGACCTCGCTGTCGAAATGGGCATTTTCACAGAATTCTATTTCCAGGCGCAATATAAACTCCCAAAATAGATTTCTTTTCCTTTTTCATCTTTTTTTTTCATTTCACAGCATCACGTGTCAAGACCATAAGTTCAAGTGCAGAGTGACCTTCTTGA
>NC_051404.1:6685768-6685886 GCF_015228065.2 Penaeus monodon | reverse complement strand
ACACACTCCAATGTCTTGACACAGTTATCTTCTTTGGATAAACATTACATCTTTTCGTGCATTCTATTTTAATATCAATGGATAAATGTGGCTAGGAACATTAATGTGACTTAAAATG
>NC_051404.1:6684568-6685461 GCF_015228065.2 Penaeus monodon | reverse complement strand
TCTCTGTAACACACTGCATTTCCACACAAACAGACAGAATAGACCTGACCTTGATCCAGAATTATATTGCCATCCAATGCAATAACTTTTTTTTTAAATTAAACGTGAGGTGGAGAGGCGGAGTTAGGGGTAAGGTAGGGGGAAGAGTTATAGGGGGATTGGGGAAGAATGGTGGGGTGGGGGGGAGGGTGAAATCGGAGCAAGGGAAGACCTGTCATAAACACATTTCATTTCGCTTGCGTAAGAGGCAAAGAAATTATCATTATGCCAAGGGGGGTTGTATTCGTTGAGTGTAAGTGCGTGTGACTATGAAGCTATTAAATTCGACATGAAAAAGAGAGAGAGAAAAAAATTAAACGATGATCAAAATCTTAACAGATTATCTTTTGATTGATCTAAACTGCTGTTAATATGAAATCCACCTGTCTCTTAAATAATTGGTTTTCTTTCAATTTCCAAATCCTATAAAACTGAACGCTAATACGATGACTATCTGATTCGCTTTCAAGTGCTTTTAAAGGCTTAAATGCCGTTCCTGATCCTTACCTTGAGTCCAAAGTTGTTTATCTATTGTTAAGGAATACCCAAGAGAGTCATGAAGGTTTTTGCATAACCCTGGATAATTGAATCTGTGATTTTCTTTTCTTACAGAATCACGAGAAATAACAAGTAATGGAGATAGTGTGATTTAAGAAAACACATGAATTACTAACCAATAATTATGAATTACACATGAATTACTAATCAATATCACAAAAAATATGGATGAATTTGGCTTTTATGTCAACAGAGAATATACGTGAGCGTTCATATACAAAATATACCCGCTTGAAGAAGTGTACAAAATCTCTGACGTGCCGAAGATTTTATACTCGGATGCTCATCCTCCTGTT
>NC_051404.1:6681066-6683085 GCF_015228065.2 Penaeus monodon | reverse complement strand
CTTCCCACTCCGGCTTCAATTTAATCAAATATGATGTTTAATCTTTTAGTTTGCGTGTTTATGTCTTCTGTGATTAACAAGTGCATGCGTGAGCGGCTTCGTTCTAGGCAATTCGGACCGAGTCATTTCTAGGTGATGGCTGATATACAGCATTGCGCCGAGCACGTCGGCGTTGTTCGCATGCCTCCATGCGCCTTTCCTCATAGGCTGCTACTCCGCTGTGGCATGCTTTTTGCCAGCCAGTTCTATCAAGTGCTTGGGTTTTCCATTCTGAGGTGATGTCACAGGCCTTGGGAGTTGCTTTTTAAATGTATCTCTTGTGTTGTCCTCCTCTTGAGAGGTGCCCTTGATTTTTTTCTCCATACATTAGGGCCTTGGGGATATGTGCGAACTACGTGGTCAGACCAGAGTAGTTGTGCCTTCATTAGAAATGCTTCAATACCAGTGATTAGTATTTTGTCTGACCATGAGATATTGCAGATTTTTCTGAGACATCTCATGTGAAACTGGTCAAGGTTTTTTTATGTGTTGCCTGTACCATGTCCACGTTTCACAACCACATATTAAGACCATAGACTATGGTGCAGTCGTCTATAGGCTGCGCTGGTTTTACTGATCGAACAGTAATTTCATTATCTAGGTATTCTGAGATAGTATGGCCCCAGATAGCAAATCTTGTTTACTGCCTTCAGTTGTTCTTTTCCGATCAAGATTATGGGGGCGTGAGAGGGAGCTCCAGGTCGTGGTTAGTACAGTGTTTCAGTCTCTTTGATGCTGATGGTTACCCCAAAGCGGGTGGCTGCTCTTGAAAACTCACTGACTATGTTTTGCACGTTGGCATGTGTATGGGCTATCAAAGAACAGTCATCTGCGAAAAGGGAGTGGGGGCAGTGCTGCGTGCCTCTAATGACTGGGCTCTGTGGGATTTCCATGAGGGCTTCCTCTCGCGGTTTAATGGCTGTTGGAAATGCTCTGCCCAACGAGTGAAGATTTCGTCTGGGTTTGTGATTAGGTTTTTCCCTGAAGTGTCAAAAAGGGGAGAGCTGCCTCTAGACCGTAGATCGCTTTGAGTTGGGCGTAAAAGGATTTCATGTCTTTTTTATCAGGAGGACTGGGATACTATGAAATGCAGATCGGCCCAATGTTGTTCTACTGATCTAGTGGGAGTGAAGTTTGAGAGTGTGGTAGGAAGATGGTTTGCAAGCTGGGTCAGTGATTCTGTAGTTGAGAATTTTGCAACATTTAGTTTCTTAGTTTTGGTATGTCTATGCCGCAGCTTTTGCTGCGTAGTAGAGCGTGGTCTGAGAGATACACTGTCCCCTTTGCTGCTTTTGTGAATTTGAGTCTATTTGATGCCAATGCCCAGACCTTGGGTGTTTCCAAGTGATTTTGAAGCTGTCCCTTTGCTAGAAAACTGTGTTGGTTGCGATCTGCTCTCGAGATGCACACACGGAGCGTAGTAGTGAACCATTTGAGTCTTCCTTTCCCACACCGTGTTGTCCCAGGAGTCGTGGTCACCCCCACCAGGGGCGTTGAAATCGCCCAGGATGAAATGGTTTTCTGAAAAGGGTGTGTCGTTTAGGATGCATTCTAGGTCTTCATAGAACTTTTCCTTTTCCTCGTCGGGGTTCATCCTAGTTGGTGCATATACACTTGTTAAGGTTATAAATCCTTCTGGTGTTCATAGGCGCACTGTCATAAACCAGTCATTGACACCGTGGGGGATTTTGTCCAGAAGCCTTGTATGCTGCTTTTTGATGGCAAACCCCACCCCTGCTTGTTCGTTTTCTGGGCGGCCACTCAGAAAAAATATACATCTAGATCCTTGCTCTTCTAGTTGGGAAGAGCCACAATATCGATGTTGTAGTTTGCAGGTCCTCTGGCTATTATTGCAGTACGGCACTCTAGGGCACTTGGACCATCCTGTAAGGTCCGTACGTTCCATAAGGCGATGTTAACATAATTCTCTTGCCTCGATTTGTTCTTTCTCGACCGCAAATCTCGATGCTCATCCCACCG
>NC_051404.1:6680214-6680334 GCF_015228065.2 Penaeus monodon | reverse complement strand
TAGAGAAATCGCGAGGAGGAAAGGGGCGGAACACAAAAGCAAGTCAAGGTCGCTTTGTTGACAATAAGTCGTATGGCAGAACACTTTTTTTTTTTTAATATGGTATTCACATTTCAGTTT
>NC_051404.1:6677841-6678368 GCF_015228065.2 Penaeus monodon | reverse complement strand
TCTATCATTTTGGTTCAAATCGATTGCTGACCTTATGTTGCTCACCAAAAAGTAGAATAGTGTATCGGTTTGCAGTCAAGTGACAACCTTCTGCAGTTATTTGATGACTATCTTATTGGAAGAGCACAGCAAGGCGTCATCAGTGGCCAATTTCCCCAAAAGCATCCAATACAGGGATCTGTATCGAGGGGCTTGCTCGAAGAAAAACATCAATAACATCCTATCGCTGGCCACATCATATTAAGGTTTAGGATCGTAACGTCACATCAAGGCATTAACTAAACGTGGAATCCGTGAATGAGGATATCGCTATTGGGTAAACTTTTTTGTCAACAAAACACAAGCTGCGGTGATATCTCTAGCCACATCGGACGTCATGAATTTAAATGAATACGACCCTCTTAGCTTCAAGATTTTATCTCAGTCCTTGGTGTCAACTCAGACAATGCACTAAGATTTAACAAAATTTTCTGGATTTGAAAAATAGATTCTCTGAAGATGACGGATCTGCGAGTCATGGTACACAT
>NC_051404.1:6677234-6677471 GCF_015228065.2 Penaeus monodon | reverse complement strand
AATGGAAGAGGAAAAAAAATAGGAAAACATGGAAATGAAGATAAACAAAAAGGAACAATGGAACAGAGAGAAGGATAAAGCAAGAGCTCTCGAAGTAGGAACGAAAACACATTCTGCTGAGCAACTCGGCGTGAAGGTGCCTCCTGCGTGGCCGCCAGCTCCTGCGTGCAGCTCGTCGTGTGCTGTTCTGTCCTGGGTTCTTCCACAAGACCCAGGAGCGTATGCATATACATTGTT
>NC_051404.1:6671248-6671393 GCF_015228065.2 Penaeus monodon | reverse complement strand
CCCCGGGGGGAAAATATTATAACCCAACGGGGACAAAAAAAATAACAAAACAAATATAAAATTTAATTTTTTGGAAATAGACCAAAATATATAATAAAATAAATAAAATAAAATAATTTTATTAAAGAAGGAGGGGGAGAGGAAG
>NC_051404.1:6669162-6669332 GCF_015228065.2 Penaeus monodon | reverse complement strand
GTTTGGCCTTTGACCGTCTTGGGGGTAACTTTTTTTCGGGGTTTTTTTTCTTTTTTTTCTTAAAATTTTTCTTTGGGCCCATATTTTATCCCTTAAAAATTTCCATCCCAAAGTTTTCCTTTTTTTTTATTGCGCGATTCTCTGTTTTTTTTATGCCCCCTCCCCCTTGC
>NC_051404.1:6668479-6668613 GCF_015228065.2 Penaeus monodon | reverse complement strand
CGCTAAATAAATTTGATAAAAGAAATCGATGAAATTATTTTGGAATCTTAGTTTTACTGATGATTATACACATACGTATTGATAAATGCATTAATCGATAAAAAGTACCACAGATAATAAATAAATATCGCCGT
>NC_051404.1:6668274-6668358 GCF_015228065.2 Penaeus monodon | reverse complement strand
GGAGAAACTCTCTTTCACGGCCAAGAGTCACGCTGCAGTATTGCTCGTGAACCGCGGCAGTCACGGGCATCGGGTGAACTGCGT
>NC_051404.1:6667757-6668016 GCF_015228065.2 Penaeus monodon | reverse complement strand
ACTGCGTTAAGTTGTCAAATCATTTGACTCGTCAGAGCAAAGGCGGAGGAGAGAGACGTCGATTGTCGGGCGGGGAAGCTGGCTCGCTCCCGTGCGGCAGGGCTGGCGCTTCCTTTTTTTCCCGCCCACTTTTTCGTGTTTTTCCCCAAGACATTTTGCGATCCCAAAGCTGTTTATTGCTCCGTGTAACTTTGGCCTTGGAAGTTTGCTTAAGTATACCGCCGCACTGGCACACACCACACTCATGGTGTGTCGTGTC
>NC_051404.1:6666729-6667101 GCF_015228065.2 Penaeus monodon | reverse complement strand
TTTTCCCTTTTTTCTATTATCCAAAAATGTTCTCACCCCCCAAATTTGGGAAAAATTTTAACACATGGCAAACACATGGGCTTGACGTTTTATGAAGCCCAAAAGGTTTGTATCCATGCAGCTTTTGTTTGTTGTTTTTGTATGCGAGCGTTAGCTTTAGTTTTTAATAGTTGTGTTTCGGTAATTGCTTTTGTTGTATCGTGATGTTTTTATTTGAGGAGGGAGCAATGGTCATTTGAACAAGCGATATTGGACACAGTTTTGACATAAATGCACATATAATCACGCACGCAAGCACATGCAAATACTTATGCATGTTTGTACACGAAAATACAGTGATGAATGTTTTTAACCGCGCGTACAATCGAACGC
>NC_051404.1:6666250-6666487 GCF_015228065.2 Penaeus monodon | reverse complement strand
TTGGTGTTGGTGTGTGCCATACAACATCTATGTGGTAATCTACCAAACTGTCTATCTTTTCCCAAAATTTATTCATACTTATAAACCATAGAAAAGTACGATCTTCATGCAGAAAAATTTAAAAAAAGAAAAGCGAAAAAGAAAAAGAAGAAGAAAAAAAATCGACAAAAAACTGCCAGCAGAAGAGTATCAATGTTTCATGCTTGAATGAATCTTATAGGTAGTGCATAAGGAACA
>NC_051404.1:6665775-6666036 GCF_015228065.2 Penaeus monodon | reverse complement strand
CAAAAAAAACCACCCATAAAAACAAAACAAAGACGAAAAAGAGAGAGCATAGAGGGCTAATTTAAAGCGTATGAATGGCCACATAGATAGAGAAAAGGTGAATGAATGATCTGTCTTCGCCAACGGGACGCCAGGACCGGTTCGAGCGGCTGGGAGGATCTGCGGGGTTTCAGAGGGTTTCCCCGAAATTCCGCCAAAGGAAACCTGTGACCTGTGAAACCTGCTTGTGGTATTTTGCCTTTTTGATGACTTGATTGCCTG
>NC_051404.1:6665322-6665409 GCF_015228065.2 Penaeus monodon | reverse complement strand
TTTGCTTTGATCGGGATTTCCCCCCATTAAAGTCATTGATCTTTTTAATTTTTCCCAATTTTTTTTATTTTATTTTATTTTGAGGGC
>NC_051404.1:6664175-6664411 GCF_015228065.2 Penaeus monodon | reverse complement strand
TCTGTGACAATACGTTCTTTGTGAATAAATCAATAATCACTGGATTGTGCTTCGAATACATCAAAAGTAAATTATAATTATCTTTTTTATCGTATTACTTTTTAATCGTATCTTATGCTTAGTTTAAAGAGTTAAAGAAGGTTATTTGATCAGCCATGGGTCATGTAAATCCTAACTAATTTTGACTTCGATTTTGCTTTCCATTATATTCAATTCATTCATATCAACAGCGTTAA
>NC_051404.1:6661860-6662584 GCF_015228065.2 Penaeus monodon | reverse complement strand
GGACTGCATAAAGTATACCTGTACTTCGAGTTTTCCTAAAGCTTGTTTTTTTCTAGGTAATAACTCTCACTTTTACTTTTCACCTTTGAATGATAAATCACCTTCTTACGAATAGAGAAATGTTATGTCATAATTGGCTCTAGTTACTTTTCCTAATTCAATACTTCCCTTCCTATTCGTTTCCTGTTGCTCTGCATTGATTTCAATTCATTTGCATTGATTTCAGTATGATTCCAGGTAATTTCCTATTCGCCTATCCTCCCCCCTCCTCCTCTACCTAAAACATGTTGTTCAATGCGTTTACCCTTGAGCTTTGCCTATGCTAATATTTTCACATACACGTATTATAAAACACGATAAGTCGATCGACTGATTGACTAAAACAGAAAGATAAGATATACTCAAGCAAGCATTGCATTAAAGTATGGGTAGTGACGCTGAAGCAAGGATTACTATATATACACATAATAATCCACAGTATTTATAGCTATACTGACTGACTGATACAAAATGAAAGAAAGAGAAGTTACTCTCACAGACACTCGTGAGGATATAACTACACACAAATAAGCACTGGACTCGACGACATTCCCAAGACGTTTTATCAAGGAAGGTTCTGAAGACTTGAAGGATTTCGACGAATTTGGAGTCTTGTTGGAAAGGACCTTGTTAAAGGAGCGATTTGAATACAAAACAACGTGTGTATTGTTTTGTAAGGAAAGAG
>NC_051404.1:6661169-6661381 GCF_015228065.2 Penaeus monodon | reverse complement strand
CTATTACCGAGGTAATGCATAATCGAACATTAAATTTTATGTGGGAAAAGAGAAAATTACTGAAGTCACGCATGACAAAAATAAGTAATCTACTACTCGTTTCTTATAAGTTAATTCATATCCCAACGTTATCTATGACAACCGTGATTCAACGTATATTGAGCACTTTTTTCTTTTTCATTTCAGTTGAATTTGCAAAACTTATTTATCTT
>NC_051404.1:6660359-6660561 GCF_015228065.2 Penaeus monodon | reverse complement strand
CTTGTAGACCTTGTAGATACTGAAAGAAGGGAAGGAAAATGAAGGAGAAAACTCGAAGAAAAAGAAGAAAAAGAGAACGGGGGATAAGGGGGGGGATGAGAAAGAGGGGGGAAGGGGAAGAGGGGGAAGGGGAAGAGGGGGAAGGTGAAGAGGGGGAAGGAGAAGAGGGGTCGAGAAGGGGAAAGGAGGAAAACAGGAGAGA
>NC_051404.1:6660190-6660317 GCF_015228065.2 Penaeus monodon | reverse complement strand
AGGCGGAAAGGTGACCCCCTAAGAATGCCAACGTGACCAAACGTACGTATAACCCCGAGGAAAATGACGTATATCCCGATTGGGGAATAACAAGATGTTTATAATGGGAAGATTTAACGTTGATATT
>NC_051404.1:6659867-6660152 GCF_015228065.2 Penaeus monodon | reverse complement strand
TCATTTCCATTCTTTGCCCAGAGATTCGACGGTTTGGAGAATGATGAAAAATAATTGAAGGAAAAGACCTGAAAGGGATAATCCAACTACCTCGTCATTCTTTGTTATTTTTTCAAAGGAGTAGCTTAAAAAAATCATAAAAAATGCTAAAAATAATTTAAAAAACATGCCTTACATCCGTTTACCACGCGTCTAATTTCTTGTTTACTTTTGAAAATATGTGATAAACGTGAAGGAAAGAGGGTAAAATGGTTGACAAAAAAAACATCTTATGATAAAAGGACT
>NC_051404.1:6659591-6659827 GCF_015228065.2 Penaeus monodon | reverse complement strand
CTAAGATCTTTTACTTTTAAGCATGAAACTAAACAGGAGCAAAAAAACTAATAGAAATTAGGAAATCAGCTTAAGATCATGAGACCAGCTGCACCATCAAAGAACCAGTGTACGATTACAGCCTTGCAGATAATGGAAGTATCACTGATCAAGTTGCCCTTGAAAGAAATGGATAAAAAACTGAATAGGTAGATGTATACTAACCCTTTGGTGAATGGGAGAAGGCAAAACTTAAT
>NC_051404.1:6659327-6659547 GCF_015228065.2 Penaeus monodon | reverse complement strand
AATGGAGAAAGCAAAAGTTAATGATACTTATGATTAATCTGATAAAATGTACAGCTGTGGTCATGATTTCATTTCCGTCACTAAGGTAAATAATTCTAGGAAAATTTGTGATTTGCATTTGTTATCGTTTTCCTACATCAGGAGAAAAGTGACGAGTCACCTGATACGAACAGCATGAATTTAGTTTTTGGGAATGAAAGAAAAAACGTACATGCATAGC
>NC_051404.1:6658489-6658578 GCF_015228065.2 Penaeus monodon | reverse complement strand
CCAGTCTAAGCCACACATTTCACAGGGCAAGCACCAGGTTCCGCTTGTCCTCAGCACACAGCTTAAAGCCCAGGTTTTTTCCCCGGGAA
>NC_051404.1:6657228-6657948 GCF_015228065.2 Penaeus monodon | reverse complement strand
AATAAATATTCATAGCGTATCCCATTACGTGTTTGTTTTTTCCAAATAATACAATAACCATACGCTTTTTTGTATTCAAAAGCTTTTTTTACAAAGCCCTTTCCTGCAAGATTCAAATTCGCACCCTTAAGTCTTCGTTTCATAGGTATCTGTCCCTTTGACACTGCTCTTAAGAATTTCGTCAGGCCCAGTTTTATCAATAGTTGAGGTATACCCCCAGACGTCGGGATAACAGTATATTTTACCTTGTCTGCGAGAGAAATTTTATTATATCTCTTTTTAACTTTTAATATCAGTCAATAAACTATATATATGTGAAATGTGTATGTGATCATTTGTTTGATTTAAACCTGTTTATTTTTTCAACAATTTTGAATCACTCGGTAATCTCACACACAGCTTATTTTCAGGGTGGTGACGTGATAAGGCTTGCTTGAGTATGTTATTTTCTTTGTCAATCAGTCAACTTTCACATTTATTGTGTGTTATCTGTGATAAATTGCCAGATTGCTAGATAAAAAAAAGAGTTATTTCATCTTAATACTCATGCGCTGAAAAAATTTTTTAGTGTTTTATCTTATAACCAAGAAAAAAGTAAAGGCAAAATTAAAGGGGAAAATGAACAGATAAAATGTTTTAGGAAAAAATTTTCTGAATAAGGGAGGAGGTGGGCGGAAAAAGGAATTTAAACTGAAACGGGAAACAATGCCCCCCCCCCCC
>NC_051404.1:6656727-6657207 GCF_015228065.2 Penaeus monodon | reverse complement strand
TAGGAAGAGAAGTACCGAATTAGAAGTAAATGAGACAAAGATCACAAGATTTGAATACAAGAATCTCTTTTCGCAGGAAGGTGATTTATTAGAAAAGTGAGGGTTTTACAGCTAGGGAATGAATACATTTTAAAAATTTTAAATTTGATGCTTCTTTTATCAAAAAAAAATCAAAATATTTTTTTTTTACAAAAACGAAGCTCTCGAAGTACAG
The DNA here is from genome assembly GCF_015228065.2 of Penaeus monodon. Classification (NCBI taxonomy): domain Eukaryota; kingdom Metazoa; phylum Arthropoda; class Malacostraca; order Decapoda; family Penaeidae; genus Penaeus; species Penaeus monodon. The sequence continues at coordinate 6,656,993 of NC_051404.1, read as the reverse complement.
GAAATCTATGCAGTTCATTATTAACCCCCAGGGAACTTTTGTGTTGTCTTTTAACCAGTCCCCAAACCCGGGCCCTCCAGACTGTCGTGGGAGGTTTCATTATACCTACCAGGATTTTGATTTTGCTGATCCATCCAGAAAATGTGATATTACCCTGTTCTTTTTTTGGGTTTTTAAAAAAAAACCCGGGCCCGTCTTTAATCAGGGTTGTGGGCCTAAGACCCCACGTACGAAACGGTGGTCGCTGTTTTTAAATAGAAAGTGTA
>NC_051404.1:6656102-6656705 GCF_015228065.2 Penaeus monodon | reverse complement strand
CAAAAATTTTTAACCCGGGCCTTCAGTCGAGACGACGAGAGAGCCCCCAAGTACGCAAAAAATGAAGGCCTGCGTAGGTTTCCTTTGGTTTTCCCGACCCCCGATTCAGTATTTGGTCGTCCTGATGATGAAATGCACTTATTGTGTTGAGGAGTTCCCGATGTTCCGTTTTGCCCCTTCGTCCCAGATTGTTGTGAAGGAAGCCAGGAGGAGGTGGGGTGCATTGGGTTTTTCATTTTGATGGAAATTGCTATCCTGTAAAATTTCCCTTTTAAAAAGTTGTGAAGTTGCTAAGCGGAAAAATTTTCTTCCCTCCCCCGCCCTGTAAATCGGTTGTCCTTTTTGGACCCCGTTTTTTTTGTTTTTATTACGCCTGCCCCTATGATATAATGATAAGGAGGGCCATAATAATAATTATAAAAAAAATAAATAAATTATAAGATAAAGAATCAAAAAAAGTTAAATAAATGGTAAGAAATAAAATAGAAAATCTGAAATATTTGAGTCTTTTGTTCAAGGTAAATTGCTGTTGGTTGTGTCCTTTAATATACGCAAATAGACATAGTGAGGGCCTTTTTGTGCTGCTTCTGATTTTGGGGAAAT
>NC_051404.1:6655366-6655695 GCF_015228065.2 Penaeus monodon | reverse complement strand
GGGGAGGAGGGGGGAGGATAATTGGTCATATATCTATCCCCCTCCAACCTCCAACTCCACTCACTCCACCCCCAAACTCCCCTTTCCCCTCCACCCTCCTACGTTCCCTCCCCCCCACCCCATCCCCACCACTATTTCTCACTCCTTATCTTCTTTTTCGAAATTGACCCCCTTTTCCCCCCTCTTCTACGTCTTACCTTCTGCCCCAACCATTATCTCCTACTCATTTGCAACTAGGGGGCAACCAAACCCAAAATTTTTTCCCTAGTTTGAGGTTAACGGGGTATGTCAGGATTGCCAACCTTTGCGAAGTTGTTTTTTAAGAGAAG
>NC_051404.1:6655277-6655343 GCF_015228065.2 Penaeus monodon | reverse complement strand
CCTTGCAATAGTGCCGATTCACTTCCCAAGTAAGAGGGTGCTTTATATTAGTTCTGAAGAGGCCTG
>NC_051404.1:6654951-6655107 GCF_015228065.2 Penaeus monodon | reverse complement strand
TAAAACGCAAGTCGGCACTCGACACACTGATAACCCTCCCGTAAGTGATTTCTACTTATTACTAAATAGGTTTCAAAAGATACAGTCTTTTGCTTTCGAGAAACTGTGTATAATGATTTTACAGAAATTTGAAGCTGCACAATTACTGTCATGCAA
>NC_051404.1:6654200-6654799 GCF_015228065.2 Penaeus monodon | reverse complement strand
AGCCCCTTCCCCCCCCCCTTGTCTTTTTTGTCTTAAGTTTCTCTTTCTCCCCCCCCCCTATTTCCCTTTCTGTCTGTCTGTCTCCCCCTCCCCACTTTTCAGTCAAATCCACATTCATCCATCTTTCATTTCCTTTTGAGTTCAGACCCCATAACATTAAGCATGGCAATAGAAACCCCGTGATTTACCCCTTCGGTAACATATAAAAGACTGTTACCTGTATACCATTTTTACATTTAATACAAATCCTTTTAGATAATCATAGACCTTTTTTTGACATTTGCTCTCCATTTTCCTTGTTTCCGGGGGGAAAGGTTTAAAGAAGACAGTATAAAGGACCCATAAACCCCGTAATACAATTAAGTGCAAATCCACTGTACGCAATTGTTATTGCTCCGACTGAAAAACCTGACCGTGTCGGGGGCTACATTGAACTTTTTAATCTTTATTTAGGCTTGTATTGCAATTTCAAGACTGCTGTGAAATTGATAAAAATATTTGATACCGTTGCGTGGGTGTTAATTATTTTTTTTTTTTTATTGGAAGTCATTCTTAAAGCATGAAGTCGAAAACTTTCAGGAGATTTAATAAAACAATCT
>NC_051404.1:6653838-6654061 GCF_015228065.2 Penaeus monodon | reverse complement strand
TTTCCAAATTTTTTTAAAAAACTCCTTAAAAAATTAATTAAAAAATAGAAAATTTTCCATAAATGCAAACCCTACAAAATAAGCAGAGCATTCTTTACCCATAAAACAGACAACTCACTCTTCCTCTGGTACAGGAAGTATTTACAAAAAATGGTCTGAAACGGCGTAAAAATTTAATTTAAAAATTTTTTCGGGTGATCAGAAATTGATTTCTCAACTTTAA
>NC_051404.1:6652399-6652904 GCF_015228065.2 Penaeus monodon | reverse complement strand
TACATATATTACGTTTTATATGGTGTCACATTTCACTGAGGGCGTAGGCCTTCTAGTCTTTTTTAGGGTTTTCCGGGCCCTTTCGCTCCGGTATCAAATTTTGCTCCGAATTTATTTCTCATCACACCCCTTGTTCCCAGTATGACCCTTTCCCTTTTTTTGTGTTTTCTATTTCCCCGTCTGTTATACTTTTCTCCACCTGCGTCCCCTCTCAATACCTGGCCACACCCCTCTTTTTAATTCTCCCAAGTATGTCTTCCACTAATCTTACCTTAAGCTGACTCCCCGCATTACCTTTCCTTCCTTTTAGGCACTATTTGTTTTTTTGTAAAAACTTGGCCTTTGACTCCAAAGATTTTTCCCCTTTAAAAGAGAAAGAAACCCTTTTATTTTTAAGTTTGACACTCAATTTGTCTGAGTGTTTTAAAATGTTGGGTTAATGTGTTCGTCCACTACTTCTAGCTCTTTACTTTTACATGATCTGTTCAAAGACCCCGACGTTGAA
>NC_051404.1:6651793-6652316 GCF_015228065.2 Penaeus monodon | reverse complement strand
TAATATGAAAGGGACGTGTCTTTGGGTTTGGCAGAGGGTATGCCTGTAAATTTGCACGTGTGCCTATTTTCTGAAGGCACCCCTGTGTCCAAAAAGCAACCTTCACCAGGAATGGGAAAATCGACTGCATCTCCGAAAACGCCTGGCGAATCCCCCTTTGTTGTTACTTCCGCTTGAAATCTCCGTTACGGTCTTTGGGCCCGAAAATGCGTGATCGATCCAAGGCAGAGGGTTGGCCCTTTGGCCTTTTTCTCTTTTGCGCAGAGAAGGGCCTTTTATATTTTATCTTTTAAAGGGACAGTTTAAATAGAGAGAAAAAACTTGTGGGATTTGGTGTTGAAAACTTTTTAAAACGTGTATGTTCTGATTTTTTTACGAGTCAGTAAGAAAAAGGGGGAACGATGAAAAAAAGTAAATTGATGTAAGGGGATCGAAACCAAAAGGGAAATTTGGGAAACAATAGAATGGAAAAAATACACGCATAATTCTGTAATGATCCGAGGATGGAAAACCACACCGTGTT
>NC_051404.1:6650822-6651363 GCF_015228065.2 Penaeus monodon | reverse complement strand
CATTGAAGGAGAAAAAACACGGTGTGGTTGCCATCCTGGGATCATTACAGAATTATGCGTGTATTTTTTCCATTCTTTTGTTTCACCAATTTCCTTTGGTTTCGATCCCCTTACTTTCAATGTTACATTTTTTTCATGGGTACCTCCTTTCCTTACTGACTCGTGAAAATAATCAGAATCATACAACGATTTAAAAGTTATTCAACACCAAATACCCACAAGCTTTTCTCTCTATTTAAACTGTCCCTTTAAAAAGATATACATATATAAGGTCATTCTCTGCAGCAGAAGAGAAAAGGCCCAAGGCCAACCACTACTCCCTGTGGATCGATCACGCATTTTCAGGCCAAGACCGTGAACGGAGATTTCAACGCGGAAAGTAACAGACGAGAGGGATTCGCCAGGCGTCTTCGGAGATGCAGTCGACTTTCATCCTGGTGAAGGTTGCTTGCTTGGACACATGGGGCTCTTCAGATATAGGCACAGTGCAAATTTACAGGCATACACGCTCATGCACAAACCCAAAAAAACACGTGCCTTC
>NC_051404.1:6650557-6650629 GCF_015228065.2 Penaeus monodon | reverse complement strand
AGACTAAGTTAGAGTGTCAGACACATTAGAAAATGAAAGGTTTCTTTCTCTTTTTTAAAGGGGGAAAATCTT
>NC_051404.1:6648959-6649150 GCF_015228065.2 Penaeus monodon | reverse complement strand
TTAAAGTTGTAGAAAAATCATATTTCTGATCACCGAAACAATTTTTAATTAATTTTACGCCTGTTTCAGACTCATTTCTTGTAAATAGTTCCATGTACCATGAGGAAGAGTGAGTTGTCTGTTTTATGAGGTAAAGAATGCTCTCTTATTATGTAGGGTTTGCATTTTTGGAAAATTAAGGGTTCTGAGTT
>NC_051404.1:6648206-6648738 GCF_015228065.2 Penaeus monodon | reverse complement strand
ATCTCCTGAAAGATTTCGGACTTCATGCATTTAAGAATGACTTCCAATAAAAAAATTTAAAAAAATAATTAACACACACACGCAACAGGTATCAAGATATGTTTATCAATTTCACAGCAGTCTTGCAAATTTCAATATCAAGCCTCAATAAAGATTAAAAAGTTCACATGTAGCCCGCGACACGGTCAGGTGGTTCAGTCAGGGAGCAATAACAAGTTTTCGTACAGTGGATTTGCACTTAATTGTATTACGTGGTTTTTGGGTCCATTTATAGCTGTCTTCTTTAAACACGTTTCCCACCGGCAACAAGGAAAATGGAGAGCAAATGTCAAAAAAAGGTCTATGATTATCATGAAGGATTTTTTATTAAATGTAAAAATGGTATACAGGTATACAGATACGTTTTATATGTTACACGAAGGGGGTAAAAACACGGGAGTTACTATTGCCATGCTGTAAATGTTATGGGAGTCTGAACTCAAAAAGGGAAATGCAAAAATGGAGTGAATGTGGATTTGATCTGAGAAGTGGG
>NC_051404.1:6647778-6647956 GCF_015228065.2 Penaeus monodon | reverse complement strand
TCGTCATGACAGTAATTGTGCAGCGTCAGAATTTCTGTAAATATCAGTTATACACAGTGTTCTCGTAAAGCAACAGACTGTATCTTTTGAAAACCTATTATCAGTAATAAGTAGAAATCACTTACGGTAGGGTTATCAGTGTGTCGAGTGCCAGACTTGCGTGTTTATGTGTGCCTGC
>NC_051404.1:6647656-6647723 GCF_015228065.2 Penaeus monodon | reverse complement strand
TGGGGTGTGTGGGGTTCAAAATTTTATATCCAAGGATTACGGGGAAAGATAATGTATGACAAAGCAT
>NC_051404.1:6647310-6647611 GCF_015228065.2 Penaeus monodon | reverse complement strand
AACAGGCACTTTCAGAACTAATATAAAGCAACACCTCTTACTTTGGCGAAGTGAATCGGCACTATTGCAAGAGGAAAAATAAATAAATAAATAAAACTTCTCTTAACAACAACTTCGCAAGGTTGGCAATCCTGACATACCCCCTTAACCTCAAACTAGGAAAATTTTGGCTTAGGGTTTCCCGCCTAGGTATGCAAATGAGTAGGAGATAATGGTTAGGGGGACGAGAAGGTGGAAGACGTAGAAGAGGGGGGGAAAGGAGGTCAAGTGGCGAAATAGAAGATAAGGAGTGAGAAATAGT
>NC_051404.1:6646578-6646727 GCF_015228065.2 Penaeus monodon | reverse complement strand
GAAGCAGCAGCAAAAAGCAGCAGTCAACTATGTTATTTGCGTATATATAAGAACACATACCAACAGGCAATTTACCTTGAGACGACAAAACGACTCAAATATTTCAGATTTTCTATTTTATTTCTTACCATTTATTTAACTTTTATTTG
>NC_051404.1:6646113-6646509 GCF_015228065.2 Penaeus monodon | reverse complement strand
ATCATAGGTGCAGGCGATAATAAGAACAAAACAAAACGGCGTCCAAAATGGACAACCTGATTTACAAGGACGGCGACGGCAAGAAAATTTTTCCGCTTAGCAACTTCACAAGCTTTAAAGGCAATTCTGACAGGGATAGCAATTTCCATCAACATGAATACCAAGTGCTACCCCAGCCTCCTCCTGGCTCCTTCACAACAATACTGGGACGAAGGTGCATACGGAAGCATCGGCAACTCCATCAACAACAATAAAGTGCATTGCATCATCAGGGACGACCTAAATACTGAAGTCGGGGTCGGTAATCCAAAGGAATCCTACGCAGGCCTTCAGTTTATGCAGTACTTGGGAGACTCTCTCGTCGTCTCGACTGAAAGGCCTCGGTTAAAGATTTTG
>NC_051404.1:6645748-6646090 GCF_015228065.2 Penaeus monodon | reverse complement strand
TCACACTTTCGTATTAATAACAGCGACCACCGTTTCGTACGTGGCTCTTAGGCCCACAAGCCCTGATTAAAGACGGCCTGGTTTATTAAACGACAAAAGAAACAGAACAGGCTAATATCAGCAGTTTTCTGGCACTGGGATCAGCAACATCAAATAATCCTGGTAGGTATAATGACAACCTCACCACGACAGTCATGGAGGCACGGTTGGTGACTGGTTGAAAAGACGAACCACAAAAAGTTCCTGGTGGATTTATAGATGAATGCATGAGATGTACCTGTACTTCGAGAGCTTCGATTTTGCTAAGTATGTGATTTTTTAGATAAAGAAAACATTAAAATT
>NC_051404.1:6644599-6644881 GCF_015228065.2 Penaeus monodon | reverse complement strand
ATTAATGATAATACAACCACTACTGCTACTACTCCTTATTATAATAGATATAACAAAAGTAAAATGAAGGCATAATAATTGTTCACCTAAGTAACTGGTCGATGAATAAGAAATACAATATTTTTTATCTCTTTTCTCTTTTTCATCTTTTTAATTATGTTATAATACTTTTGATTAATTTTGATTAACTTACACTTTTCTCGTCGAAATTTTCTAGAAAGTGAAAGTTTCAGTGCTAGTTTAGGGTTAACTACTGAATCTATGGACCCGGATGCTCCTCAT
>NC_051404.1:6644101-6644290 GCF_015228065.2 Penaeus monodon | reverse complement strand
ATGAACCGTCTGTCTTTCACGGGCCCTTTCCTTCTCAAAAAAAAAAAAACGGCTTGCATAATAATACCGTTATCTCTCTTCGGTTGAATTCAGTCCCTCTGGGTTTAAATAGATTCATGAATGTTAGTTATGCCTAACACGCATAGACGCAGACACAGTCTTGACAGATTCATACATACACCCCCCCCT
>NC_051404.1:6643276-6643380 GCF_015228065.2 Penaeus monodon | reverse complement strand
ATCACTGCTTTTATAGGAGAAATTTTTCACTATTTCTTTTATTTACGTTCAAGTCTGTTCAGTATAGTCTGATATCTGGCTGAACACAATATAAATAATAGCCC
>NC_051404.1:6641889-6641967 GCF_015228065.2 Penaeus monodon | reverse complement strand
TATTTCATTATATAACAATTATCATCCTTGTAGTCACTGAATAGAACCAGGAATAATAATAAAACTGACCTTAAACTC
>NC_051404.1:6640648-6641800 GCF_015228065.2 Penaeus monodon | reverse complement strand
ATACAGATTTCTCCCTTTCACTCTTAAAAGGAACGCCATTAAAGTCACAGCGCTGTCAGCCATATGCCTGTCGAACGATCTCGCTCAGCCATCCTGCTCCTTCCATACAAGGAACGGCCGCAGGAAGGGCCTCCAAGGCTCAGGAGATAAGGATACCCTGTGCGATAGTGCCAGGTCATCTATCTCCTTTTGCAGTATTTAGTACGTTAGCGATGCACTCACGATGCTAATTTGTTACCGTATTTATTTTTTCTTTCTTTTTTTAAGAATTTCGTGCATATCTCACATCTTACTTCCTGCCGCCTAAAGGGACCCGCATGTTTAAGTGGATTAAATCTATTTTGCCATACTGATTAGCAGCCGGTTACATTCTGTTTTTTGAAATGGTTTCGCCAGCGGTTACAACCTGACCGTTACTTGCGCCCTTCGAGTTTCTAACCCCACGTGGCTTTTTTGTAAATGCTGTCCCTGTTTATAATTCGCGACCCTCCTTATACGATGCCATTGCAGGGGGATTAGTGTCAGATTTTCAAAATTGATCGGTCAGCCAACACCTACCATGTGCTAAAAAAAATCAAAATGGTATGTGTATACATATGCCTACATCTTTTTCACTTCGTTCCTAGAGAGAATATGAGGACGTCACGATAACTGGTTACTGGAATCGTTACTTAGAATTGGTTTCGATAGTGATTGGTTGAACACGAGGTCGAAGCCGACTGGAAACCACAGCAAGCCTAACCTAACTACATCTAGGCTTCAAAAGACTTCCGAAGCTGAGGCCACGACCTTCCAAAGCCGATATTGTCTGCACAAGAGAGAGAGAAAAAAAATGCACAAAAAACGGTTTTATAGCTGAAGGAAACGATTTCTCAGGTCAATAAATGATCTTTAAAGTTGTTAACCGCAGGTCTTTCACTCCAGTATTGTATTTCAAAAGAAAGAGGATTTGTGAACACCACGCCGTAAGGTGATGGCGCAGATATCAGTGAAGAGAGGAAGTCCAGAATCCTGCTCCAGTTACAGTGAAAGTTTTTGATCTCTCTTAGGACCAGCAAAGGAAGACTAGCAAAGCTGCAAATGAGAATCGTGTTTCTCTAACTCAACTCGTAGGAATGCAAACCCTCTGCCCATAAATTGCACTGGGGATTC
>NC_051404.1:6638751-6639163 GCF_015228065.2 Penaeus monodon | reverse complement strand
GGTGCCGTCTGTCTCCTTTCTCACCGTCTTTCCCCATTCCCTTCGCCGTTACCTATAACAGGGGCCCTGTTTGCTACTATAAAGCTGAACCGGTTTTACCACACGTAATAAAATAATATAAGGTAATTAGCTTACATTGTCCTTGTTCTTGTTCTTGTTATTCGAATCTTCGCTGGTACTATTGTTCGTGATTAGATAATGTTAATGAGGGTAATTAGAAGTGTCATTAGGGGTAATACTGATCCGGTTAGTCGTAGAGAAGAGGAAGAAAATTGAATAAAAATAGCGTTCATTTAATATCATGTGAAACTGGGTATCTTATTTTTCTCCACCCATATATTTCACAAGAAAACTGTTTTAGGTCGATAACCCCATCGCCGGGATACTGGAACCCACGCGGTAGCCTTAGGTT
>NC_051404.1:6637125-6637450 GCF_015228065.2 Penaeus monodon | reverse complement strand
TGCCAATTTTCCTTTTTAGTCGAAACACAACACGCATCACTACACTTGTAGATGAAGACGGCATGTAGTTTTTAAAACAGTAGCAATAGCAGCTTGTTTGCGTGTTTTCTTAACTATTGCCCTTACTTGTTTACCTATTAAACGATACTGAAAATTATGTTCTTGGGTGTTTATTTATTCACAGAGTAGGTATACATATATTTGTTCAGTATAGTCATGAGATGTATTGATAGACTGATTTATAAAACTGCCTTTTCCGTCCGTTAAATCTCTATATTGCTGTCCCTATAATGCGGTGATTGTAAAGATTGATCATAGGAATTCG
>NC_051404.1:6636835-6637046 GCF_015228065.2 Penaeus monodon | reverse complement strand
TTGCGATATCATTATTCTTCATATTATCAATAAACAAGTATGTACCCTCATGAGTGTATTGTTCATCCTCAATGTCATTGATATCATAGGATGGCTTCAAAAACTTCATGCGTAGCCTGTTTTATTCAGAATTATTTACCTTGCAATTGATATTTACTTTAACGAAAATGAATTCATGTATTACATTCCATACAAATAGTTCTATAAATTA
>NC_051404.1:6636595-6636722 GCF_015228065.2 Penaeus monodon | reverse complement strand
ATTTTAGAAATGATGCAAAGAGTATGCTCTTTGGAATCACAAACTCAGGAACGGAATAAAACTTCAAAAACGAAAAATAGTGTTATTTCATCACATTTTAACATTTTCTCAAATGGAAACTAGCAAC
>NC_051404.1:6636418-6636493 GCF_015228065.2 Penaeus monodon | reverse complement strand
TGCACGCTCACTTTCTCTTTCTCCCAAAGACACGCATGCACACTGATGAAATGTTATTGTTAAAATGATAACAGA
>NC_051404.1:6635943-6636215 GCF_015228065.2 Penaeus monodon | reverse complement strand
GAGACTGATAGACATAACAGAACACTCAATAACACCGATAAATTACCTATCAAAAAGTTATTCAGTCAGAGAATATATCAAGGCAAAATCCGGTCTGTTACCTACGTTTCTGATTAACTTATTTCAATTTCCGAAGCATTCAGTTATCATTACGGAAGAAAAATTGAAAACCACTGGGTGAGGTCGACTTAGGAATAATAATTACCTAACAATCATATGAGGTGTGACCGATTAAAGATGTCTTTTAGTGAATGATCGATGGGTGACTGGAA
>NC_051404.1:6635072-6635757 GCF_015228065.2 Penaeus monodon | reverse complement strand
ATGAGAAGACTCATCCATTTCCCCCTCTCCCGTCTAATCTCGTAGTACTGACTGACAGGTTAACACCCTCCATCGGATTATAAATGAAAGACAAGAAAAAAAAAACATTAGTGTTTCACCCTCTCACTCCACTTCAGTTCCTTCTTAGTATATTGTATTATATTGCTCCATGTACCTTTATTTCAAAAATTAGACAAACGCATAAAGAGAAAAGAACTTACACCTTTATGAGGGTTATTACCACATACTACACACGCGTCTGGCCGTACATATGATTGCTTACTTACGCATCTCTCGCTAAATCATTTATTGTGATAAATACGATTCTTATTACCATCATGACAGACGATCCACACTTACAAGCATAGTAGAAAATAAAAGAAAATGGTAAATAGATAAGATATATAAACTTCCCTTGACATGAATAACCAAGGACTCTCTCTTATAAGAAAAAAAAATGTTTATTTGAAATGAGGAATTCACCAAGATGCTAATTCCCAAAACACAAGACGTTTCCTTAATAGATGGCGTAGGCCTAAACCGCTATTCTACGTTTGTGATATCAGTCGAGAGAACAGGTTTTTATGTTGAACGTCACCAGGTCTTTCTCTTGTTTTCTAATCTTTATATATAGTTTTTTTCGATAGTGAATCGAGAGCGAATGGGTAAACTACGAACATTTGAT
>NC_051404.1:6634536-6634769 GCF_015228065.2 Penaeus monodon | reverse complement strand
AAATACTCAAGGGTAAAAAAAAAAATAGCAAATGAAGGAATTTACAACACTCAGATATGCAAATTAGCAAATAAGACAAAACTCATAAAACTTTAATTAAAAATAATCACCTAAAGAGGAAAAAAAGGTTAAATACAAACGTAGGACGCTAAAGTATGTTACTAATGCTAACTCAAAACTGCAATCCGTTACTGAAAGAAAAAGGTAAAGTTATTTAGTTCATAACAACACAT
>NC_051404.1:6632804-6633028 GCF_015228065.2 Penaeus monodon | reverse complement strand
CATCTATATAATTTAAGTTATAACTTAAGTAATATAACTATTTTTTTTTTTTTTTATCATCCATATCATAGACTTTGTTTTCATCATCCATCTTCCTTTCCTTTGACCTATTGCGTAACCTTTCCTTTTTTTACCGGTTATTCCCTGTTTTACTAAAACTTTCCCTCATTTCTTCTGCGTCTCTTTAAAATGGTTCACCTTGCGTCTCGCCTTTCTCAAAGCTG
>NC_051404.1:6632645-6632744 GCF_015228065.2 Penaeus monodon | reverse complement strand
GCAAAGCTCTGGACCCGGTTCTTAAAATGATTGGAATTCATTATCGTTCGATCAGACAACTCGTAAAATGTTCTTTCCTGTAGGAACAACACCTTCTTG
>NC_051404.1:6632185-6632320 GCF_015228065.2 Penaeus monodon | reverse complement strand
GCGGCAGTATCCATGTCACATTTACGAGGCTTTGGCCAATAAAAGTAAATCTCTAAAAGGCCTCTAATGGGTCATTTGGTTGGTGAGTTTTATGATTTCGTTGTTTATTCGGTTGCCTTGGTTACATTTCCTTGC
>NC_051404.1:6631055-6631323 GCF_015228065.2 Penaeus monodon | reverse complement strand
GTTCAACCCTTGATTTCCACTGACCTGGAACAAGCTTGAACAAATTACATTGGAACAAATTACATCGAATCTGTAAGGAATTCACCCAGACAAATTGGAACACATGACCCCCCCCACCCCCCCATCCATCACAGACAAGGAACAGACGAGTGCCATCCTCCCCCCCCACACACACACCGACGAAACTACAGACAAACGACCCCGTAAACAGCTTGTTGAAGACTGATTGTGAAGCCGTTTGGTAGGAATGACATAGTCAATTCTGCAA
>NC_051404.1:6630341-6630927 GCF_015228065.2 Penaeus monodon | reverse complement strand
TAAGTAGTAGTAGCAGTTGTTGTATCATTAATATTCTTTGAGATTAGTACACTAGTAGTTAAACCGTCAGTTTATGCAAATTAATTATTTACACGAATATCTGAGTTAAGAAAGAAGATAGAAGGAGGAGAAAGAAAGGAGGGGGAGAAAGGAGCTGAAGAGGTTTAAAGAGAAAAGAGAAATGGGAAAGGGGAAGCAAAAGGGAAGAGAAATTAAAGGTGAAAAGGGGATGATGGTTAAGGGGGAAAGGAGATAGTGCTTAGAGGAAAAGGGGGATAGGAGAGGGAGGAGAGGGAGGTGGGAGAGAGAGGGAGGAAAGGGAGGTGGGAGAGGGAGGAGAGGGAAGTGGGAGAGGGAGGGAGGAAAGGGAGGTGGGAGAGGGAGGGAGGAGAAGGAATTGGGAGAGAGAGGGAGGAAAGGGAGCTGGGAGAGAGAGGGATGAAAGGGGTGCGGGAGAGAGAGGGAGGAAAGGGAGATGGGAGAGGGAGGGAGGGAGAGAAAGAAGCGAAGGAGGGGGGGGGAAGTTTAAGGAAGAAGAGGAAAGACGGAGCAGATGCAAGACTTAAAGTGGAAGGGAATGAGTGAA
>NC_051404.1:6629238-6630089 GCF_015228065.2 Penaeus monodon | reverse complement strand
GTTGAATATATTTACCAAACCATTAAAATTAAACTTTACTTTCAAGAGAATGTGTCTACTCAATTCACAGGGTTATAATAGGTCTATAATTATCGTTATCTATTAACATATCGTAATGACAAAACGTCTATATAATGCAGTACTGATCACTCGCCGTGGGTTTTATAGACATTTCTTTACGGATTTAATATGTATATCTTAAATAAATAAGTACTCCTTATTCAGATAATGATTTGAATAACTTCATTTAAATTCAGACTGATTATTATTTGATGGACGGGTGACTATGAGTAGGGTGGCAAGAATTCTGTTTCTGAATAATTATGTAGTTGTTAAATTCTGCCTGGTATGAGCTATAATCAAAACATGACGTAGGGCACACTTATAATTACTGTTGGTGCATAATCTGTAATAATAGTTGATAACAAGAAATTAGTTATAATGAGAAAGATATACAGACTTTTGGCAGCGCTTCTGTGTTGGGTTGGCCAAAGGAAAACGTTTCAAGCTTGGAATATCAATCAAAAATACCCAAGGGAAGTTAATTTTTCCCACTCTTTTCTACCATATATCATTCTTCAAGTTATTACACCATGAAGATTATTTTCTTGGCATGTGCACTGAAATGACAATAAAATACGAGAGAGGATACATGGTATGATGTGTGTCTTGTGTGTTTGATTGTAAAGTATATACGAGGACCGAACAAATGGCACCAAATAAAGTAAGATTTCATTGGAGGTATATCATTAAATGGTCTATTTTATATAACTGATTATAGTGATTTGTACGGCAGCAGTTTTTAAACATATTAGAAGTGTTAAGTACGTTCACATACCTTAGATAAACGA
>NC_051404.1:6628820-6629201 GCF_015228065.2 Penaeus monodon | reverse complement strand
TATACTCACACACACGTATAAAAACGTAACCACGTAACCATATCCCGAGTAAGACATTCTGACCCAACGAAACGCGTAAACCAGCCTCCGTTCTTCTACCTCTTTTGATACACTCCGTGAGGTCATTAGTCAGCCGACCGTGAAGCAGTAACCTTTGACCTTGACTAAATTCACAGAATTCCCACGCGCGGCTTTGCGATTCCGTGGCAAGAATAGCCAGGCTCTTACAGGAATTATCTGTTAACGAAGGGGGTCATTAAATGCCAAGAATCGTAAACCGTAATGCAGATACGTGAGGGCACATAGGCAACGAGTCGTGTTAATTTAAATAACCCGAGTTTTTCTACCCATTTTTTCTTTATGTTTTGCTCTTTTTTGTGA
>NC_051404.1:6628469-6628781 GCF_015228065.2 Penaeus monodon | reverse complement strand
CGCAGCCTAATAGCAGACGTTACAGCGGCAGCTAATTATTGCCTCGGGGTTGACTTCTTTTAAAAAAAAGTAATATATGCTATCGTGAGACATCCTTGCTATTTATAGATTAGAAAGTTTTACAGTCCTCTCGGGTCATGAATATCCCGTTGATTAATCTCTATCAGATAAGAATGCTAAGATATGGAGGGTAATGTGGTATTGATCATCTTGCGGGAGATTTCGATGTGATTGGATTATTGATATGATAACCCTACGTAATCAATTGACAATTAGTAGCACGCTGGGAAGAAGGACGCAGTGTTGATATAA
>NC_051404.1:6626401-6626719 GCF_015228065.2 Penaeus monodon | reverse complement strand
GTAAAAGATATTATAGAAAATATAGATTGGGTAACTAACTTAAATATCATTTTAATAAAAGTTGAAAAAAGTTAGCATATTCAAAGTAGTTTCTGTGAGGACACACTGTTACAAAACTAATTGAATAAATAAAATTATAAAAATGAATTAACAAAATAATATATCTGCTAAGTTTTCAGTATTTCCCATGCTATTTCCATCCATATTGTTATACTTACGCTTAATTATCATAATTGCAATAGCTAGCAGTGGCCGGAATCAGGATCCCGACTGCCAAAAAAAATCTTAAATTTACGATTACAAATTAATAACCAAATA
>NC_051404.1:6626098-6626313 GCF_015228065.2 Penaeus monodon | reverse complement strand
AACTGGGAACAAAATTGCATATATTTAAAATGACAGTGGTAGCGAAACAAGCAGGATGATAAGGTCTTCAATATTGCATATGCACTGCAACTGATATTACTCTAGTTCAAGACTAAATAACTTCTTGCATGCAATTGCTCCCTTCTGCAAGTTTACGAGGGTTCTCTGCAAAGATAAATTGTTTCTTTCATAAGATGTAATCCTTTCGGCTTTCC
>NC_051404.1:6624768-6625002 GCF_015228065.2 Penaeus monodon | reverse complement strand
TCGGCAAATACGCTTTTGTGAAAAATAAATAATCACGGATTGTGCTTCGAATACATAAAAAGAAAAAATTATAATTATCTTTTTTTGTATTACTTTTTAATCGTATTTTTGCTTTTTTAAAGATTTAAAAGAAGGTTATTTGATCACCCCGGGTATGTAAACCCTAACAATTTTTGATTCATTTGTTTTCCTTTATATTCAATTCATTATATCAACAGCGTTAAATATATTATA
>NC_051404.1:6624653-6624724 GCF_015228065.2 Penaeus monodon | reverse complement strand
ACGATTGGCCCCGGTTTCTTTTTACAATTTACGCAGAAGGTTCGGGAAATTTTTCCAGGAAAAATAAGGGG
>NC_051404.1:6621493-6622210 GCF_015228065.2 Penaeus monodon | reverse complement strand
CTGCATAAAGTATACCTGTACTTCGAGTTTTCTAAAGCTTGTTTTTTTCTAGGTAATAACTCTCACTTTTACTTTTCACCTTTGAATGATAAATCACCTTCTTACGAATAGAGAAATGTTATGTCATAATTGGCTCTAGTTACTTTCCTAATTCAATACTTCCCTTCCTATTCGTTTCCTGTTGCTCTGCATTGATTTCAATTCATTTGCATTGATTTCAGTATGATTCCAGGTAATTTCCTATTCGCCTATCCTCCCCCCTCCTCCTCTACCTAAAACATGTTGTTCAATGCGTTTACCCTTGAGCTTTGCCTATGCTAATATTTTCACATACACGTATATAAAAACACGATAAGTCGATCGACTGATTGACTAAAAACAGAAAGATAAGATATACTCAAGCAAGCATTGCATTAAAGTATGGGTTAGTGACGCTGAAGCAAGGATACTATATATACACATAATAATCCACAGTATTTATAGCTATACTGACTGACTGATACAAATGAAAGAAAGAGAAGTTACTCTCACAGACACTCGTGAGGATATAACTACACACAAATAAGCACTGGACTCGACGACCATTCCCAAGACGTTTATCAAGGAAGGTTCTGAAGACTGAAGGATTTCGACGAATTTGGAGTCTTGTTGGAAAGGACCTTGTTAAAGGAGCGATTTGAATACAAAACAACGTGTGTATTGTTTTGTAAGGAAAGA
>NC_051404.1:6620876-6621075 GCF_015228065.2 Penaeus monodon | reverse complement strand
TAATGCATAATCGAAACATTAAATTTTATGTGGGAAAAGAGAAAATTACTGAAGTCACGCATGACAAAAATAAAGTAATCTACTACTCGTGTTATTATTAAGTTAATTCATATCCCAACGTTATCTATGACAACCGTGAATTCAACGTATATTGAGCACTTTTTTCATTTTTCATTTCAGTTGAATTTGCAAAACTTAT
>NC_051404.1:6620108-6620310 GCF_015228065.2 Penaeus monodon | reverse complement strand
CTTGTAGACCTTGTAGATACTGAAAGAAGGGAAGGAAAATGAAGGAGAAAACTCGAAGAAAAAGAAGAAAAAGAGAACGGGGGATAAGGGGGGGGATGAGAAAGAGGGGGGAAGGGGAAGAGGGGGAAGGGGAAGAGGGGGAAGGTGAAGAGGGGGAAGGAGAAGAGGGGTCGAGAAGGGGAAAGGAGGAAAACAGGAGAGA
>NC_051404.1:6619940-6620066 GCF_015228065.2 Penaeus monodon | reverse complement strand
AGGCGGAAAGGTGACCCCCTAAGAATGCCAACGTGACCAAACGTACGTATAAACCCGAGGAAAATGACGTATATCCCGATTGGGAATAACAAAGATGTTATAATGGGAAGATTTAACGTTGATATT
>NC_051404.1:6619617-6619902 GCF_015228065.2 Penaeus monodon | reverse complement strand
TCATTTCCATTCTTTGCCCAGAGATTCGACGGTTTGGAGAATGATGAAAAATAATTGAAGGAAAAGACCTGAAAGGGATAATCCAACTACCTCGTCATTCTTTGTTATTTTTTCAAAGGAGTAGCTTAAAAAAATCATAAAAAATGCTAAAAATAATTTAAAAAACATGCCTTACATCCGTTTACCACGCGTCTAATTTCTTGTTTACTTTTGAAAATATGTGATAAACGTGAAGGAAAGAGGGTAAAATGGTTGACAAAAAAAACATCTTATGATAAAAGGACT
>NC_051404.1:6619341-6619577 GCF_015228065.2 Penaeus monodon | reverse complement strand
CTAAGATCTTTTACTTTTAAGCATGAAACTAAACAGGAGCAAAAAAACTAATAGAAATTAGGAAATCAGCTTAAGATCATGAGACCAGCTGCACCATCAAAGAACCAGTGTACGATTACAGCCTTGCAGATAATGGAAGTATCACTGATCAAGTTGCCCTTGAAAGAAATGGATAAAAAACTGAATAGGTAGATGTATACTAACCCTTTGGTGAATGGGAGAAGGCAAAACTTAAT
>NC_051404.1:6619077-6619297 GCF_015228065.2 Penaeus monodon | reverse complement strand
AATGGAGAAAGCAAAAGTTAATGATACTTATGATTAATCTGATAAAATGTACAGCTGTGGTCATGATTTCATTTCCGTCACTAAGGTAAATAATTCTAGGAAAATTTGTGATTTGCATTTGTTATCGTTTTCCTACATCAGGAGAAAAGTGACGAGTCACCTGATACGAACAGCATGAATTTAGTTTTTGGGAATGAAAGAAAAAACGTACATGCATAGC
>NC_051404.1:6613602-6614422 GCF_015228065.2 Penaeus monodon | reverse complement strand
TACACGCACACCCCACACACCCCAAAACCCCACAACCCCACACCCCACAAAAAACACACATAAAAAATTAAAGCGTATGCCTTACTGGGCTTTTTATTTCCCTTTTCCCAATAATTTCAATACACCAAAACGCTTTTTTTGGATTTAAAAAAGCTTTTTTTACAAATCCTTTCCTGCAAGACTTTAAAATTTGTCGACTCCTTCAAGTCTTTAGTACCCCTTTAAGTTTCGGTTCCCCTTTGGGCCCTGCATCTTAAGAATTTTTTCAGGTCCAGTTTTTACCAAAATGTTGCAGGTATACCCCCCCGACTGTCGGATAACGTATATGTTTTTTTGTCTGCGAGAGTTTAAATTTTTCTTATCTTCTTTAACCCTTTTTAAAATCAGGGCAAATAATATATATACTGTGAATTATTTTGGGTTTTGGGCCCTATTTGTTTGATTAAAACCCTTTTTTCTTTTTTAACTAACTTTGAATCCTCGGTCCAAACTCACTACACCCTCTTTATTTTTAGGGTGCGTTACGTGATAAAGGGTTGCTTGAGTATGTCATCTTTTTTTTCCTTTAGTCAAACATCAAAATTTTTCACACTTATTGGGTGTTATCCCTGGAATTAAATTTCCAGATTGCTAGAAAACCCAAAATTTTCCCTTATCTTAAAAATCATGCCTGAAAATTTTTTAGTGATTTACTCTTATAACCAAATAAAAAAAAGGCAAAATTCAAAAGGGAAATGAACAAAAAAATGTTTTGGAAAAAATTTTTAATTTGGGGAGGAAGGCGGGAAGGAATTTAAAGAAAAAAGGGAAAAAATGCCAA
>NC_051404.1:6613052-6613568 GCF_015228065.2 Penaeus monodon | reverse complement strand
GGAAGAGAAGTACCGAAAATTTGAAGTAAAAAAGAACAAAGAGTCACAAAATTTCTGAATACTAAGAAAAATTCCCCTTTTCCGGGGGGGGAGGAAGGGAGTTTTTAGAAAAAAGGGGGTATTACAGCTTTGGGGAAAGGGAAAACTTTTTTAAAAAAAAAATAATTTATGCTTGTTTTTTAAAAAAATCCATACTTTAGCAAAAAACCGAACTCTCGAAGTACAGGTTTCTCTCATGGGAGTTCATCTTTTAAACCCCCCAGGGAACTGTTGTGGTTGGGCTTTTTAACCCGTCACCCAAAAACCCTGGGTCCCTGACTGCGTTTTGGGGAGGTTGTCATTTTTACCCACCAAAGGGTTATTTTATGTTTTGATCCCAGTGGGCCCGAAAAATGCTGATATTGCCCCGTTTCCCGTTTTTTTGTCGTTTAATAACCAGGCCGTCTTTAAACAGGGGTTTTGGGGCCAAGAGCCACGTACGAAACGGTGGTCGCTGTTATTAATACGAAAGTGTGA
>NC_051404.1:6612631-6613029 GCF_015228065.2 Penaeus monodon | reverse complement strand
CAAAATCTTTAACCGAGGCCTTTCAGTCGAGACGACGAGAGAGTCTCCCAAGTACTGCATAAACTGAAGGCCTGCGTAGGATTCCTTTGGATTACCGACCCCGACTTCAGTATTTAGGTCGTCCCTGATGATGCAATGCACTTTATTGTTGTTGATGGAGTTGCCGATGCTTCCGTATGCACCTTCGTCCCAGTATTGTTGTGAAGGAAGCCAGGAGGAGGCTGGGGTAGCACTTGGTATTCATGTTGATGGTAAGTTGCTATCCCTGTCAGAATTGCCTTTAAAGCTTGTGAAGTTGCTAAGCGGAAAAATTTTCTTGCCGTCGCCGTCCTTGTAAATCAGGTTGTCCATTTTGGACGCCGTTTTGTTTTGTTCTTATTATCGCCTGCACCTATGAT
>NC_051404.1:6612411-6612521 GCF_015228065.2 Penaeus monodon | reverse complement strand
ATCTGAAATACTTGAGTCGTTTTGTCGTCTCAAGGTAAATTGCCTGTTGGTATGTGTTCTTATATATACGCAAATAGACATAGTTGACTGCTGCTTATTGCTGCTGCTTC
>NC_051404.1:6611523-6611826 GCF_015228065.2 Penaeus monodon | reverse complement strand
ACTATTTCTCACTCCTTATCTTCTATTTCGCCAACTTGACCTCCTTTCCCCCCCTCTTCTACGTCTTCCACCTTCTCGTCCCCCTAACCATTATCTCCTACTCATTTGCATACCTAGGCGGGCAACCTAAGCCAAAATTTTCCTAGTTTGAGGTTAACGGGGTATGTCAGGATTGCCAACCTTGCGAAGTTGTTGTTAAGAGAAGTTTTATTTATTTATTTATTTTTCCTCTTGCAATAGTGCCGATTCACTTCGCCAAGAGTAAGAGGTGTTGCTTTATATTAGTTCTGAAGAGTGCCTGTT
>NC_051404.1:6611178-6611359 GCF_015228065.2 Penaeus monodon | reverse complement strand
GCAGGCACACATAAACACGCAAGTCTGGCACTCGACACACTGAATAACCCTACCGTAAGTGATTTCTACTTATTACTGTATAATAGGTTTTCAAAAGATACAGTCTGTTGCTTTACGAGAACACTGTGTATAACTGATATTTACAGAAATTCTGACAGCTGCACAATTACTGTCATGACGA
>NC_051404.1:6610377-6610926 GCF_015228065.2 Penaeus monodon | reverse complement strand
CCCACTTCTCAGATCAAATCCACATTCACTCCATCTTTGCATTTCCCTTTTTGAGTTCAGACTCCCATAACATTTACAGCATGGCAATAGTAACCTCCCGTGTATTTACCCCTTCGTGTAACATATAAAACGTATCTGTATACCTGTATACCATTTTTACATTTAATACAAATCCTTCATGATAATCATAGACCTTTTTTTTGACATTTGCTCTCCATTTTCCTTGTTGCCGGTGGGAAAACGTGTTTAAAGAAGACAGCTATAAATGGACCCATAAACCACGTAATACAATATAAGTGCAAATCCACTGTACGCAACTTGTTATTGCTCCCTGACTGAACACCTGACGCGTGTCGCTGGGCTACATGTGAACTTTTTAATCTTTATTGAGGCTTGATATTGCAATTGCAAGACTGCATGTGAAATTGATAAACATATCTTGATACCTGTTGCGTGTGTGTGTTAATTATTATTTTGATTTTTTTTATTGGAAGTCATTCTTAAATGCATGAAGTCCGATAATCTTTCAGGAGATTAATAATAACAATC
>NC_051404.1:6609981-6610206 GCF_015228065.2 Penaeus monodon | reverse complement strand
GTACTACCTACTAAGAATGGTCACATTAACAAAACTCAGAACCCTTAATTTTCCATAAATGCAAACCCTACATAATAAGCAGAGCATTCTTTACCTCATAAAACAGACAACTCACTCTTCCTCATGGTACATGGAACGTATTTACAAGAAATGAGTCTGAAACAGGCGTAAAATTAATTGAAAATTGTTTCGGGTGATCAGAAATATGAGTTTCTACAACTTTAA
>NC_051404.1:6607815-6608257 GCF_015228065.2 Penaeus monodon | reverse complement strand
AAGAGCACCCATGTGTCCAAGCAAGCAACCTTCACCAGGAATGAAAGTCGACTGCATCTCCGAAGACGCCTGGCGAATCCCTCTCGTCTGTTACTTCCGCGTTGAAATCTCCGTTCACGGTCTTGGCCTGAAAATGCGTGATCGATCCACAGGCAGTAGTGGTTGGCCTTGGGCCTTTTTCTCTTCTGCTGCAGAGAATGACCTTATATATGTATATCTTTTTAAAGGGACAGTTTAAATAGAGAGAAAAAGCTTGTGGGTATTTGGTGTTGAATAACTTTTAAATCGTTGTATGATTCTGATTATTTTCACGAGTCAGTAAGGAAAAGGAGGTAACGATGAAAAAAATGTAACATTGATGTAAGGGGATCGAAACCAAAGGAAATTGGTGAAACAATAGAATGGAAAAAATACACGCATAATTCTGTAATGATCCGAGGAT
>NC_051404.1:6607176-6607424 GCF_015228065.2 Penaeus monodon | reverse complement strand
GTATACAATAATGTCCTAATTCTGCCATTTTTTCCACGCGGACTGTTTGGCTGAGTCGGCCACGTGCGCGTATCGTCCATTGTGCGATTTCCACGTGACTCCTGAACACGTACCAAGCCCCTTGTACAAAAGATTCTTAAAATCTTGGATTCGAATTTTTATTTCCTCGCTAAGATATTACGAAAATTCAGAACGGACGGGGATATTAGGCAACGACTTATTATTAATTGTTATAACACTTGCTTGTA
>NC_051404.1:6606789-6607072 GCF_015228065.2 Penaeus monodon | reverse complement strand
CGCTCGTTAGGTGCGTTAGGAAAATCTGTGTTCCTTAGTCTCTTATATTTCGAATTATTTGCTCGCCTGCCTTGTAAGTTTTCATTAATGCTTGCTTATCTTATCACCCGTTTTATTCCATTTCTTTCGTTTTTTTCCTCTTCTTCTTTATCTTTCAGCTCGTGATGAAACGCGAAATTTCACCATTCTGTTTCTCTATACATTCACGCTCCCAAAGTGGCTCGAAATCGTGCTTATCATATCAAAAGTTGCAATATCCTTTCCTATATAGTAAAGCTTTTTT
>NC_051404.1:6606281-6606523 GCF_015228065.2 Penaeus monodon | reverse complement strand
AAACAAAAAAACGTATTCACTCCCTCCGTTTCATAAATCTCACTGGGGCATCCGGGTCCCGTACCGTTCGCCTTACTCTAATCCGCGTGAATCCCGTCTTCAAGAACGGCTCTGTGGCGTCATCCCCGACTTCTGTGGACGAGATTCTGGAAAAAAAACGAACGAACGTGATAAAGGCAAGGAAACGTAAGATTAAGAAAAGGGAAAGAAAATATATAACTTTTGGAATGGGAAAATCCAAA
>NC_051404.1:6604981-6605545 GCF_015228065.2 Penaeus monodon | reverse complement strand
TACAGTTAAATCGCTAGTTTATGGACATTTAATATTTACTCGATTATCACAAAAGGGAAATCCAATAGGGAGATAGGAGAGGAAGAGGAAAGGTAAGGGGAGAAGAAGGGAGAGAGGGAGGGAGAAACGGAGGAGAAAGGGCCTTAAAAAGAAAAGGGAGATGGAGAAAGGGAAATAGAGAGGAAACGGAGGAGAACCTAAAGAGGAAAACGGGATGGGGGGACGGGAAAGGGAAGGAGAAAGATGAGAGAGAAAATAAAGGGATGAGAAAGGGAGGGAAGAGGATAGGGGAGCGAAGGAGGTCGGAGAGTCTAAGGGAGAAGAGGAGAGAAGTAGAAGGGGGAAGATGTAGGGTTTAAAGTGTGAAGAAAGAAGTGAATATAAGGAAGATCTGGCAATGGGGGGGGAGGCAAAGCGGCAAAGGGGAAGGTAGTGGGAGAAGGAAAAGAACAGGAGAGATGGGAAAAGAAAGGCGAAAGGAGAGAAAGGGAAGGCGAAA
The DNA here is from genome assembly GCF_015228065.2 of Penaeus monodon. Taxonomy (NCBI): domain Eukaryota; kingdom Metazoa; phylum Arthropoda; class Malacostraca; order Decapoda; family Penaeidae; genus Penaeus; species Penaeus monodon. The sequence goes on along the minus strand of NC_051404.1, from coordinate 6,605,046 downwards.
GGTAGAGAGAGAGAAAGGAGTTTCTCTTACATTTTTGTATTCCGTGAGATTTCCACGGGTCCCGC
>NC_051404.1:6604834-6604904 GCF_015228065.2 Penaeus monodon | reverse complement strand
CGATAAACCAAATGAAAATATGTAAGACGCGTATAAGATAAAATTCTATTAATACCAAAAATATGAGACA
>NC_051404.1:6604229-6604742 GCF_015228065.2 Penaeus monodon | reverse complement strand
GGGGGGGGGAGGGGATTTAACAGTTAAGCCTCTGGGCAAATAGGCCTAGGTAGTTGACCTTTGTGCGTACTCCAGGTAGGATGCGTGAGCTGGACCTTTCCACCTTAGAGCGTCCTGGGAGAAGCGACCTTGGGGGAGACGGCAAGGTGTTTAGATGCCGTGAAAGGTCGGGCAATGGTGTAGGCTGGGGGGGTGGGGACTTGGCTTCTGTTGTGGTAGTTTCAGTGTGTTATTTTCTGTTGTGGTAGTTTCAGTGTGTTATTTTCTGTTGGGGTAGTTTCAGTGAAAGCTGTTCTGCTGTGTTAGTTTCAGTGTGTTCTGTTTTGTTGTGTTAGTTTCAGTGTGTTAGGTTCTGTTGTTGTAGTTTCTGTTTTGTTTTGTTTTAGTGCCAGTTTATTAGCTTCTGCTTTTTTAGTTTTAGTTTGCTAACTTTGAGTAAGATCTAGCGAATAAGATTTTTTTAAAATTCTGTTCGTGGGGATGAACTTGAGTTAGCGGGGACCTGAAGGAGTC
>NC_051404.1:6604129-6604198 GCF_015228065.2 Penaeus monodon | reverse complement strand
GCCTTCTTTTGAAATGTGTTAATATAAGTAAATGAGATTTACATACATTTATTTATACTTGTATTCATG
>NC_051404.1:6603808-6603881 GCF_015228065.2 Penaeus monodon | reverse complement strand
ATACCATACACAGAAAGAAATGTACGGAAGCAAGAAAGTATCTAATCGGGCACACCAATAACAAGACAAGACA
>NC_051404.1:6603621-6603779 GCF_015228065.2 Penaeus monodon | reverse complement strand
ACTGGAATTCCAACATCGGTATGAGGAAACCCGACACCTCTCCGCCCACACGGAAATAGGGTACTTTCGGCAAATAGTTTATTTCCAGCCATAACGGGACCTCTTGAGCGAATTCCTAATGCTTATGCTGGCCACCCTCAGGGAAGGAAATGTAGCAT
>NC_051404.1:6603338-6603478 GCF_015228065.2 Penaeus monodon | reverse complement strand
AAAGGTGGAGGGGAATAGGGGGGGATAGGAAGGGAAAAGGAGGAGGGGGAACAAGGAAAAGAAGACGAGGTAGAGGAGGATAGAGGGCGTGTGTAATAAAAGGGAAGAGGGAAGGGAAGTAGGAAGAAGCGGTACTGGAG
>NC_051404.1:6602940-6603080 GCF_015228065.2 Penaeus monodon | reverse complement strand
TACGGAAGGAAGAGTTAGGACAAGAGGTGGAGAGTACACCGAAATACACGCGGTTGGGCGGTTGTAAATGAAAACAATAATACGCTTTGATATATCGGCCACCTCGGAAGCCCGCCGTCCCTGTCGATTGTATGGTTTTG
>NC_051404.1:6602592-6602905 GCF_015228065.2 Penaeus monodon | reverse complement strand
TTGCAATTTAGTTTCTTTTTATTATATTTTATAAGTGGACAGCCGACTTTCGGAGATAATGAGCCTTTCGGACAAATCAGTGAAGCTTTTTGCGAATCTCCGGGCCTCACCTTAGGCTGACAGATAACTGTGATTGGGGATTGCGACAGATACGCAATGAGAGGAAAACGGACATCAATCTACGCGTGTGTATTTGCTTATGTTTATACCTGTGTGAGTGCGACGTTTTATGACACAGTGAAGTCAAGAAAAGATAAAAGGAGCTGGTTTGTTCCTGCCAAGGCGTAGCGTAGAAAAGAACATGGTTGTGGTT
>NC_051404.1:6600105-6600804 GCF_015228065.2 Penaeus monodon | reverse complement strand
AGTACGGGGAGAGAACCAGCTGCTCTTCCCGCACAAAGGCCAGTGTCTCCCGGCGCGCGGGGGTCGGTCCAGCGCGGGGGTTCACTCTCGCCCTCCGTGGAACCACACCGAACCCAACCCGTCCGGCGCGGAGCATGACTGACATCACTTTCCAACTGGACTGCCGTGCACATCACCCGCATTCTCAGTCAGCCACCTGTGCATGTGTTAGCAGGAGACACAGGTAGACTCAACGAGTGAAAGTCCTGACACTGAAAGAAATAGAACTTGTGATTGGCTGATGACACGCGGGTCGTACTCTTCCTAGGTTTTGATTGGTCAATGGGTCGGTGCTTTCGTTAGTGCCAGAGCTCCCAGTGCCTTGCGAGTGTTCTCGTGCGTTGAGGCTGACAGCGCCTGCACGCCGCTGCTCTCCCGTTTGACACAGCATGTCCGAATTGTGTCATACGCGAGGCATTCATTTCTTTTCCGTTCGTCACGGATCAAAATTTAACGTCCGGGTTGTGCGTCTTTTTACATCATGCACGACACAGAGAAGCGAGATCAGTTCGGTGACATATCATCTTTTCGCGCGAGTAATATTGCTGCCGTTGCCAAACATCTCTGCAAGCTGTTACAAAAGGATCTCAGGGACTTGTTTCCTGATGCTGAAATGAGCCAAGGTTCGCTGTTTCTCCTTCACGGCAGAAAACAAATCTT
>NC_051404.1:6598792-6598984 GCF_015228065.2 Penaeus monodon | reverse complement strand
TGTGGCAAGGTTGTTTCCGTGATTCGTGTCATGGATATACAGCTTATGATTACTCAGCGTCTTGCCATGAACATGCTCAGTACATGGAGCCTGAAAAATTATTTATCATTTAGGTCATTTACCAGCTGATTATTGAAAGCGTTGTTATTAAATATGCATGAAAAGAATGTCTTAGATAAATTATGAAAAATG
>NC_051404.1:6598102-6598592 GCF_015228065.2 Penaeus monodon | reverse complement strand
TTCCAGTCATTATACAGATGCAGTTTACCACAAATCAAAACTAGGAAACCCTTAACCTTCATGATAGCTCATTGTTTTGTTTAGACTTATTATGTGTCCATAAATGGGCTCTAGAAGATTTGCTCTGAGGATGGAAGCATCATTATTATTGCCTAAATGAGTTTGCAATAGATACCGTGTGTACTTATTTTTTTCCATTCTCTACAGAATTACACACTGAAAGTAGGTAAACAGACTATGTATGTATTAACCTTTTAGTATGAATAGTTCTTATAGCACTTCACCCTTTCCATGAAAAGTACCTTTCATAAAAACTTTTGGAAGACGTCAAACAATATAGGCAGCAGATGTATGTATACCTAATCATATATATTTTCTCTATATGACCGCGAAAATAGCCTAAGACAGCAGTAATTCAGCACTTTTGGAATTGCTCAATGACAAGATTCACTAACACCTCTCTCATACTTAATGCCATGAACCTTTTTCT
>NC_051404.1:6597806-6598075 GCF_015228065.2 Penaeus monodon | reverse complement strand
TAGACTTGTAATCAGAAATAGTTCACATCTCCGGTACACATATTCAAAAAACCACGACATTTTCTAGCACGGAAACAACACAGTCATCACTTATCCCAATAAAACACCGGAGATACTCAAACCAGGTGGTTTTGTTCCACATCGACGGGAATGTGACGCTGAGAAACTCCCGTCGCAAATCTGGTCTCACGGTCCCTATCTATCACCGACGCTCCCATGAAAAATATGGAGTGTCACATTGCATATGCGGAAGAGCAGGGGGGATTGAG
>NC_051404.1:6597153-6597360 GCF_015228065.2 Penaeus monodon | reverse complement strand
GAGGAGAACAGTCAAGCCCACAGAGAGTCTTAGGAGGTGGCACCGCACGGGGCACGGATTCAACGGAAGACCAAATGCATGAACAGCCCACCGGAGAAAGTGCTGCGGGCAGGAAGTGGAAGAAACGTGTGCTGTCGGATCCTTGGCTAAGATGGTGTAAATGTTGCGTCACTGTGTCAGCTGACCTTCCTCTTGACCTTACCCAAC
>NC_051404.1:6596939-6597094 GCF_015228065.2 Penaeus monodon | reverse complement strand
ATGAGCTAGAGGAATGAATGGATGGCATGAAGGGGGATGCGGCGCAGAAGGATAGGAGGAAAAGAGAAGGATGGAAGAGAATTAGCGGAGTGAAAGGAGGGGAAAGAGAAGGAGGGTGGAAGAAGAAATATGTCATGACAGACGACACATAGTAT
>NC_051404.1:6595462-6596205 GCF_015228065.2 Penaeus monodon | reverse complement strand
GCCATTACTGTGCTTTGTATCCTTTCCTAATAATACAATACACCATACGCTATTTTGTATTCAAACAGCTTCTTTTACAAAGTCCTTTCCTGCAAGACTTCAAATTCGTCGACTCCTTCAAGTCTTCAGTACCTTCATAGTGTATCTGTCCCTTTGACACTGCATCTTAAGAATTTCGTCAGGTCCCAGTTCTTATCAATATGTATGCAGGTATACCCCCACGACTGTCGGGATAACAGTATATGTTACCTTGTCTGCGAGAGTAAATTTATCTATATCTCTCTTTAACTTTTAATATCAGTCAATATAACTATATATACTGTGAATTATGTGTATGTGATCATATTTGTTTGATTAAACCTGTTTATCTTTTCAACTAACTTTGAATCACTCGGTCAATCTCACTACACATGCTTTATTTTCAGGGTGCGTGTACGTGATAAGGCTTGCTTGAGTATGTCTATCTTTTTCCTTTAGTCAATCAGTCAATCTTATCACACTTATTGTGTGTTATCATGTGATATAATTGCCAGATTGCTAGACTAAACAAAGAGTTACTTCATCTTAATACTCATGCGCTGAATATTTTTTAGTGATTTACTCTTATAACCAAGTAAGAAGTAAAGGCAAAATTCAAGGGTAAATGAACAGATAAAATGTTTTAGGAAAATATTCTGAAGTAAGGGAGGAGGATAGGCGGAGAAGGAATTAACTGAAACTGGAAACAATGCACCCCCCCCCCC
>NC_051404.1:6594535-6595442 GCF_015228065.2 Penaeus monodon | reverse complement strand
TAGGAAGAGAAGTACCGAATTAGAAGTAAATAGAGACAAAGAGTCACAAGATTTCTGAATACTAAGAAATTCTCTTTTCGCAGGAAGGTGAGTTATTAGAAAAAGTGAGGGTATTACAGCTTAGGGTAATGAATACATTTTTAAAAATTCTAATTGATGCTTCGTTTATCTAAAAAAATCACATACTTTAGCAAAAATCGAAGCTCTCGAAGTACAGGTACATCTCATGCAGTTCATCTTATATAATCCACCAGGGAACTGTTGTGGTTCGTCTTTTCAACCAGTCACCAACCGTGCCTCCATGACTGTCGTGGTGAGGTTGTCATTATACCTACCAGGATTATTTGATGTTGCTGATCCCAGTGCCAGAAAACTGCTGATATTAGCCTGTTCTGTTTCTTTTGTCGTTTAATAAACCAGGCCGTCTTTAATCAGGGCTTGTGGGCCTAAGAGCCACGTACGAAACGGTGGTCGCTGTTTTTACGTACTATAATCTTTAACCGAGGCCTTTCAGTCGAGACGACGAGAGAGTCTCCCAAGTACTGCATAAACTGAAGGCCTGCGTAGGATTCCTTTGGATTACCGACCCCGACTTCAGTATTTAGGTCGTCCCTGATGAAAGCAATGCACTTTATTGTTGTTGATGGAGTTGCCGATGCTTCCGTATGCCCCCTTCGTCCCAGTATTGTTGTGAAGGAAGCCAGGAGGTAGGCTGGGGTAGCACTTGGTATTCATGTTGATGGTAAGTTGCTATCCCTGTCAGAATTGCCTTTAAAGCTTGTGAAGTTGCTAACGGAAAAATTTTCTTGCCGTCGCCGTCCTTGTAATCAGGTTGTCCATTTGGACGCCGTTTTGTTTTGTTCTTATTATCGCCTGCACCTATGATATAATGATAACGGTAGTGGCC
>NC_051404.1:6594336-6594492 GCF_015228065.2 Penaeus monodon | reverse complement strand
AGAATCAAATAAAAGTTAAATGAAATGGTAAGAAATAAAATAGAAAATCTGAAATACTTGAGTCGTTTTGTCGTCTCAAGGTAAATTGCCTGTTGGTATGTTTTTCTTATATATACGCAAATAGACATAGTTGACTGCTGCTTATTCTGCTGCTTC
>NC_051404.1:6593441-6593748 GCF_015228065.2 Penaeus monodon | reverse complement strand
ATATTTCTCACTCCTTATCTTCTATTTCGCCACTTGACCTCCTTTCCCCCCCTCTTCTACGTCTTCCCCCTTTCTCGTTCCCCCTAACCATTATCTCCTACTCATTTGCATACCTAGGCGGGCAACCTAAGCCAAAATTTTCCTAGTTTGAGGTTAACGGGGATGTCAGGATTGCCAACCTTGCGAAGTTGTTGTTAAGAGAAGTTTTATTTATTTATTTATTTTTCCTCTTGCAATAGTGCCGATTCCCCTTCGCCAAGAGTAAGAGGGGTTGCTTTATATTAGTTCTGAAGAGTGCCTGTTTTAA
>NC_051404.1:6593092-6593278 GCF_015228065.2 Penaeus monodon | reverse complement strand
CCGCAGGCACACATAAACCACGCAAGTCTGGCACTCGACACACTGAATAACCCTACCGTAAGTGATTTCTACTTATTACTGTATAATAGGTTTTCAAAAAATACAGTCTGTTGCTTTACGAGAACACTGTGTATAACTGATATTTACAGAAAATTCCCGACAGCTGCACAATTACTGTCATGACGA
>NC_051404.1:6592293-6592840 GCF_015228065.2 Penaeus monodon | reverse complement strand
CCCACTTCTCAGATAAAATCCACTTCACTCCATCTTTGCATTTCCCTTTTTGATCAGACTCCCATAACATTTACAGCATGGCAATAGTAACCTCCCGTGTATTTACCCCTTCGTGTAACATATAAAAGTATCTGTATACCTGTATACCATTTTTACATTTAATACAAATCCTTCATGATAATCATAGACCTTTTTTTTGACATTTGCTCTCCATTTTCCCTTTTTGCCGGTGGAAAACGTGTTTTTAAAAAAGACAGCTATAAATGGACCCATAAACCACGTAATACAAAATAAGTGCAAATCCACTGTACGCAACTTGTTATTGCTCCCTGACTGAACACCTGACGGGGTGTCGCTGGGCTACATGTGAACTTTTTAATCTTTATTGGGCTTGATATTGCAATTGCAAGACTGCATGTGAAATTGATAAACATATCTTGATACCTGTTGCGTGTGTGTGTTAATTATTATTTTGATTTTTTTTATTGGAAGTCATTCTTAAATGCATGAAATCCGATAATCTTTTAGGAGATTAATAATAACAATC
>NC_051404.1:6591885-6592117 GCF_015228065.2 Penaeus monodon | reverse complement strand
GTACTACCTACTAAGAATGGTCACATTAACAAACTCAGAACCCTTAATTTTCCATAAATGCAAACCTACATAATAAGCAGAGCATTCTTTACCTCATAAAACAGACAACTCACTCTTCCTCATGGTACTGGAACGTATTTACAAGAAATAGTCTGAAACAGGCGTAAATTAATTGAAAATTTTTTCGGGTGATCAGAAATATGAGTTTCTACAACTTTAAACACAGACAGAG
>NC_051404.1:6589681-6590159 GCF_015228065.2 Penaeus monodon | reverse complement strand
AAGAGCACCCTGTGTCCAAGCAAGCAACCTTCACCAGGAATAAAAGTCGACTGCATCTCCGAAGACGCCTGGCGAATCCCTCTCGTCTGTTATTTCCCGGGGTTGAAATCCCCGGGTTCACGGTCTTGGGCCTGAAAATGCGTGATCGATCCACAGCAGTAGTGGTTTGGCCTTGGGCCTTTTCTCTTCTGTTTGCAGAGAATGACCTTATATATGTATATCTTTTTAAAGGGACAGTTTAATAGAGAGAAAAAGCTTGTGGGTATTTGGTGTTGAATAACTTTTAAATCGTTGTATGATTCTGATTATTTTCACGAGTCAGTAAGGAAAAGGAGGTAACGATGAAAAAAATGTAACATTGATGAAAGGGGATCAAAACCAAAGGAAATTGGTGAAACAATAGAAGGGAAAAAATTTACACGCATAATTCTGTAATGATCCGAGGATGGCAACCACACCCGGTTTTGCTCCTTCAATG
>NC_051404.1:6589098-6589383 GCF_015228065.2 Penaeus monodon | reverse complement strand
ATCCTCTGCGTTTTTCCCCTCTCTCTGATTTCAGTGTGTAATCTCTCTATGTGTATACAAAAAGTCCTTAATTCTGGCCCTTTTTTTCCACCGGGGACTTTTGGCTGAGTCGCACGGGCGCGTATCGTCCATTGTGCGATTTCCAGTGACCCCTGAACAGTACCAACCCCCCCTTGTACAAAAGATTTTTAAAAACTTGGTTCGAATTTTTATTCCCGCTAAATATTACAAAAATTTCAAAACGGAGGGGAATTAGGCAACGCTTATTATTATTGTTAAAACACT
>NC_051404.1:6588887-6588991 GCF_015228065.2 Penaeus monodon | reverse complement strand
CGCTCGTTAGGTGCTTAGAAAATCTGTTTTCCCTTAGCTCTTATTTTCGAATTATTTGCTCGCCTCCCTTGAAAGTTTCTTTAAATCTTGCTTATTTATCCCCG
>NC_051404.1:6588714-6588855 GCF_015228065.2 Penaeus monodon | reverse complement strand
AAATTTTCAGCTCGTGATGAAACGCAAATTTCCCATTCTTTTTCTCTTACATTCACGCCTCCCAAAGTGGCTCGAAATCTGCTTATCATATCAAAAGTTGAAAATACCCTTTCCTATATGTAAAGCTTTTTAAAAGGGGTA
>NC_051404.1:6588016-6588339 GCF_015228065.2 Penaeus monodon | reverse complement strand
CGTATTCACTCCTTCCCGTTTCAAAATCTACTGGGGAAATCCGGGCCGTCCCGTTCGCCTTACCTAATCCGCGTGAATCCCGTCTTCAAAAAGGGCTCTGGGCTCTTTCCCCGACTTCTGTGGACGAGATTCGGAAAAAAAAAACGAACGAACGTTAAAGGGAAAGGAAACGTAAGATTGAAAAGGGAAGAAAAATATTTTTTAACTTTTGGAAGGGAAAATCCAAAGGTGATTGGAAAGGGAATTCTTGTGATTAATGGCAAAAAATAAAAGCCTAACGGGGGAAATTGAAAATAAAGTGATGAGATAGAAGGGTTAGCTTT
>NC_051404.1:6587212-6587442 GCF_015228065.2 Penaeus monodon | reverse complement strand
CTTTTTTTGTAGCAAGCACGTGTATATTTACAGTTAACCTAGTTTATGGACATTTAATATTTACTCATATCACAAAAGGGAAATCCAATGGGGAGATAGGAGAGGAAAAAAAGTAAGGGGAGAAGAAGGGAGAGAGGAGGGAGAAAGGGAGGAAAAGGGGGCCTTAAAAAAAAAAGGGGTGGGAAAGGGAAATAAGGGGAAAAACGGGGGAGAACCTAAAGGGGGAAAAG
>NC_051404.1:6586082-6587134 GCF_015228065.2 Penaeus monodon | reverse complement strand
CGAAGGAGGTCGGAGAGTCTAAGGGGAAGAGGGGAGAAGTAAGGGGGTTTTGTAGGGTTTAAAGTGTGAAGAAAGAAGTGAAAAAAGGAAGATCTGGCAAGGGGGGGGGACCCCCAAAGGGGGCAAAGGGGAAGTAGGGGAAAAGGAAAAGAACAGGAGAGATGGGAAAAGAAAGGCAAAAGGGAGAGAAAGGGAAGCAAAAGGGTAAGAAGAAAAAGGGATTTTCTTACTTTTTTGTATTCCGTGGTTTCCACGGGTCCCCCAAATGATTATTATAATGATAAAAAATTTATCATCATAAAAAAATAACATTAAACATGCTGATAACACGTAATTCGAAAAAACCAAAATGAAAATATGTAAGCGCGTATAAAATAAAATTCTATTAATACCAAAATATGAGACAAAAAGGGGGAGGGGGATATGTGAGAGAGGAAGGGGGGGGGGAGGGGATACAAGGAAGAGGAGGAACAAAGGGGTAGGGTTATGAAAAGGGGGGGGGGAGGGGATTTTAAAAGTTAACCTCTGGGCAAAAAAGGCCTAGGTAGTTGACCTTTGTGCGTATCCAGGTGGGGCGTGAGCTGGCCTTTCCACCGAGCGTCCGGGAACGACCTTGGGGGAGACGGCAAGGGTTTAGTGCCCCTGAAAGGTCGGGGAATGGTGTAGGCTGGGGGTGGGGACTTGGCTTCTGTTGTGGTAGTTTCAGTGTGTTATTTTTTGTCGGGGTAGTTTTAGTGTGTTTGGTTCTGTTGTGGTTTTTTTCAGTGAAATCTGTTTCTGTTGTGGTAGTTTCAGTGTGTTATTTTCTGTTGGGGGATTTTAGGAAGCTGTTTTTGCTGTGTTAGTTTCAGTGTGTTCTGTTTTGTTTTGGGTTTTGTTTTTAGTGTGTTTTTGGGTTTTGTTGTTGTAGTTTCGTTTTGTTTTGTTTGTGCCCGTTTTTAGCTTCTTTGCTTTTTTTGTTTTAGTTTGCTAACTTTGAGTAAGACTAGCAATAAAATTTTTTTAAAATCTGTTCGTGGGGGTGAACTGAGTTAAACGGGACCTAAGGGGTC
>NC_051404.1:6585971-6586052 GCF_015228065.2 Penaeus monodon | reverse complement strand
GCCTTCTTTTGAAATGTGTTAAATAATTAAATGAGATTTACATACATTTATTTATATTTTATTCATGGTGTATACATAATG
>NC_051404.1:6585675-6585799 GCF_015228065.2 Penaeus monodon | reverse complement strand
AGAAGGGGGAGATACCACCTATCTACCTACTTCTCTATTTTTTTATTTTTAATTTTCCATACACAGAAAGAAAAAGTAGGAAGCAAGAAGTATCTAATCGGGGACACCAATACAAGACAAGACA
>NC_051404.1:6585461-6585643 GCF_015228065.2 Penaeus monodon | reverse complement strand
TGGGAAATTCCAAAATCGGTATGGGAAACCCGCACCCTTCCCCCCACACGGAAAAAGGGGGACTTTCGGCAAATAGTTTTTTCCAGCCATAACGGACCTCTTGAGCGAATTCCTAATGCTTTGCTGGCCCCCCTCAGGGAAGGAAAGTGCATGGGACGGGAGGGGGGAAGGGGAGGGGAGGG
>NC_051404.1:6584848-6584987 GCF_015228065.2 Penaeus monodon | reverse complement strand
ATAGAGTACGGAAAAGATTAGGACAAGAGGTGGAGAGTACACCGAAAACACGCGGTTGGGGGGGTTTTTAAATGAAAACATAAAACGCTTTGATATATCGGCCACCCGGAAGCCCCCCCGTCCGTCGTTGTATGGTTTT
>NC_051404.1:6584454-6584814 GCF_015228065.2 Penaeus monodon | reverse complement strand
TTGCAATTTAGTTTCTTTTTTTTATATTTTATAAATGGACAGGGCCCACTTTCGGAGATAATGAGCCTTTTCGGACAACCGTGAAGCTTTTTGCGAAAAAACTCCGGGGCCCCCCTTAGGCTGACAATAACTGTGATTGGGGATTGCGACAAAAATACGCAATGAAGGAAAACGGACATCAATCTACCGTGTGTATTTTCTTAGTTTATACCTGTGTGAGTGCGACGTTTTATGACACAGTGAAATCAAAAAAGAAAAAGGGGCTTGGGGTTTTTCCTGCCGGCCCCTAGCGTAGAAAAGAAAATGGGTGGTTAGATGTGACATCTAAGATTCGCCCTACTGTGCGCCCTATAAAAATAC
>NC_051404.1:6583973-6584187 GCF_015228065.2 Penaeus monodon | reverse complement strand
CAATTACTTTTTATACATGCAATTAAACACACACAACAAACAAACCCCCACCCCCACAACCCCCCAATGTATACTCATATAATTTTTTATATACTATATGTTATATACATATAATACACTATGTAAAAAATAATTATATTGTATCTTTTATAAACATGTGTATGTTTTCAATATAACATACATAAAATACATTCCCAATTTAATACAAATTTAA
>NC_051404.1:6583433-6583770 GCF_015228065.2 Penaeus monodon | reverse complement strand
AAATAATATTTTATTTAAAAAAATAATATTAATAAATACTTATTAGTATTTGTTATTTTAACCATATATAGAATTATTAAATTAGGTTCTAAAATATTTCTTTATTATTTAAAAACATTTTTTATGATTTATAAGTTTATAAAATTTTATATATTTTTATATATATATTTATATATTTTATTTATTTTAAAATTATAAAAAAATTTATTTGTTAGACAAATAAAAAATATAATAATAAAAATATATTTTTTTAATTATTATAAAATTTTAAAATATATATTATATATATATTTTATTATTTTTGTTATTAAATAGTGTTTTTTAAAATTAATTAATT
>NC_051404.1:6582528-6582668 GCF_015228065.2 Penaeus monodon | reverse complement strand
GCACGTGGGTTAAAAGCTAAACGCATCGAGAAGAAGGACATACGGAAAGGCGAGAAAATTTACGGGGAGAAAACCACTGCCCCTTCCCCAAAAAAGGCCATGTCTCCCGGCGCGCGGGGGTCGGTCCGGGGGGGGTTCAC
>NC_051404.1:6582344-6582428 GCF_015228065.2 Penaeus monodon | reverse complement strand
AATTCTGTTAATTTTCAAAGATTAGGTCGAGCATAAACATAACAACATATATGGTGAAATAGGTGAAGCATGAAGGAAGGAATT
>NC_051404.1:6580489-6581562 GCF_015228065.2 Penaeus monodon | reverse complement strand
CCATATTATCTCATCCATTAAAGTTTTGATTATATTCTAATAATAGAAAAATCAAAAGGAATATGAATATAAAAGTAGCAATAATAGCTGAGTAATCTTAACATTATTAGAAAAACAGTACGTTGGTTTCATCTTCAACACAATGACTCCCCACAAAAAATTGATCTTTATCTTAGTTTTAAATTTTTTTTAGTCATTTGCGTTCTCACACGGAGGCTTCTCTTCCAAAGAAAGTCATGGCAAAAGTCCTTATTTATCCCTGGAACCTTGAAGTTTTCTGATTTACTTCATTCACAACACAAATTAAGATCAAACCGGGAGTGTAAATCGGTTCGTCCTTCGTTTCGTGTTTCATTGTTTCTTGAGATATTTTCGGAAGTGTTCGAACATCGGCGGCCCTGACCAATCTGACCCCCCCCCCCCCCTAGGCTAGATTTCAGTTTCTAAGTCGTTTGATTTAGCGCTTTCAAGCAGAATCGATATAGCTCTGTCACTGATATTATCCTCGTGTTGGTAAAAAACAACACAGACATGACGCAACAGTCGGAAAGTAAACCTACCTGTGGGAAGGAGCGAGACAAATGAAGCAAATTCCCTTATTCTTTATAACAGTGTTTTACAGTCTTCATGGAGAATATCATTTGTTCAATTATTTCTATCCATCCGTTTATCTATCTATTCATTTTAAAAACAAATGACAACGCTTTTCTCCCAAGGATAGGCGGCGCTCTTAGCCTTTTGCTTATTCCTCCAACCGTCAGGGCCGTCTGTTTCTACATATCCTTTATGTTGGAGATTTTCCCCTTTAAAATAGTCGAATTTCTTATCTCTTTGGTGTTCGATTTTTAAATGATTTTTTTTTCTTTTTTGGGGGGAGGGTGTTTTTATAAACGGTCAGATTGCATTTTATTGAAGGATTTTCCACTGATTAAATAGAATAGATAACTCACTTATCTGACATCAAAAAGTGTGATAGTGATTTATTTTTTTTTTATCATTTTATAAAATAGGATTGTAAATAATGCCGTCATTAGTAATGTAAGGTTATTTGCACGTATGTCGCAACAGCTGAA
>NC_051404.1:6580110-6580251 GCF_015228065.2 Penaeus monodon | reverse complement strand
AAGCTGGTCCCAAGCCCGGATAAAATGAGAAATGTTTCCTGCCCCGGCCTCCCCGGGGAAAAAGGGCGGGGCCTTCCCTTTCCCCCCCCGGCCCCAAAAACAGCTCTTGGTTCTGCTTGACCCGGCGGCCCTGACCTCCCC
>NC_051404.1:6579797-6580014 GCF_015228065.2 Penaeus monodon | reverse complement strand
TAATTCGGACATATCAATGTCCATAAGCATTAGCTCAACGGCCCATCACACATAACATGTACACTAACGAAGACACTGTTTTGTATGAAAGGGACCGAGTATAGTAATACAATGTAACTGTTATCGTCTCATCTCTCTATGATATTGGCTTGGATTACTGCTGGCGTTATTCTATGAGTTTATTTCAAATTCTCTTTCATTCCATTTGGGCTTTCCC
>NC_051404.1:6579414-6579744 GCF_015228065.2 Penaeus monodon | reverse complement strand
GTTGTCATTATTGCCGTTATTATCATCACTACCTTTTATTACTCCCATTTTTTATCTATCTGTGTGCGTCTGTCAGTGAACAAATAGATTGTCATGTTAACAATTAAAAGTGATAATGAAATAGTCCCTTGCAAAGATAGCCCAAGGCCCTCCATTGCAATGCAAGACAGATGTCGAACAAGGTCAGTCTCTCCCTCTCCCTTCCCTCCCCCCCTCTTTCTACCTCCGCTAATTCTCTTCCATCCTTCTCTTTTCCTCCCTATCCCTTCTGCGCCGCATCCCCCTTCATGCCATCCTTTTCATTCCTCTAGCCATCCCCTTCACCCTTTT
>NC_051404.1:6579133-6579369 GCF_015228065.2 Penaeus monodon | reverse complement strand
GTTGGGTAAGGTCAAGAGGAAGGTCAGCTGACACAGGAGCAACATTTACACCATCTTAGCCAAGGATCCGACAGAAAACCCTTTTCTTCCATTTCCTGCCCCAGCACTTTCTCCGTGGGCTGTTAAGCATTTGGTTTTCCCTTTAATCCGTGCCCCGTGCGGTGCCACCTCCTAAGATCTCTGGGGGCTTGACTGTTCTCCTTGTGTGTGTGTGGAGGGTTTGCGCGAGGGTTTTA
>NC_051404.1:6578816-6578913 GCF_015228065.2 Penaeus monodon | reverse complement strand
GTGTGTGTGGGGCCTCTCTTCTCTCTTTCTCACATCACTCTCGCTTTTATATTGCCGTTTTTTTATCACCGTTTTATCATCACTATATATATATATA
>NC_051404.1:6578003-6578780 GCF_015228065.2 Penaeus monodon | reverse complement strand
GTTTTGTGTGCAGAGTTGTGTATGGGGTTGTATGTGTCAATCCCCCTGCTTTTCCGCAATGCAAGGACCCCCCCCTTTTTTTCATGGGGGGTCGGTGATAGAAGGGGTGAGACCAGATTTGCGACGGGATTTTTCTCAGCGTCACATTCCCGTCGAGGGGAAAACAAAACCCCCCTGGTTTGGTATCTCCGGTTTTATTGGGATAATGATGACGTTTTGTTTCCGTGCTAAAAAAGTCGTGGTTTTTTTGAATATGTGTACGGAGATGTGAACTATTTCTGTTTACAAGTTATATTTTATGTTATTTTTGTTTTTTAAAAAAAGGTTATGGCATTAAGTATGAAGAGGTGTTGTGAATCTTGTCTTTTGAGCAATCCAAAAAGGCGAATTATGCTGTCTTAGGCTATTTTCGCGGCATATAGAGAAAAAAATTATGTTTTAGGTATAATACATCTCCCCTCCCTATATTGTTTGACGTTTTCCAAAAGTTTTATGAAAGGTTACTTTTCAGGGAAAGGTGAAGTCCCCAAATAAAAAAACTATTCATACTAAAAGGGTTTAATACAACATAGTCTGTTTCCCTACTTCCAGTGGTAATTCTGTAGAGAATGGAAAAAATAAGTACAAAACGGTATTTTTTGAAAACTCATTTAGGCAATAAAAATGATGCTTCCATCCTAGAGCAAATCTTCTGGGCCCCCATTTATGGACAAAAAAGTCTAAAAAAAACAATGAGTATCAGAAGGAAAGGGTTCCTTTTTTGATTTGTGGTAAATC
>NC_051404.1:6577461-6577695 GCF_015228065.2 Penaeus monodon | reverse complement strand
TAAGAATTCTTTTCATGATATTTAATAAAAACGCTTTCAATAATCAGCTGGTAAAGGGACCTAAATGAAAAAAATTTTTCGGGCCCCCATGTACTGAGCATTTTCCCCTGGAAACGTGAGTAATCAAAGCTGAAAATCCATGACACGAACACGGAAAAAACCTTGCCACAGAATAGAAATTTTAAAAATTTTTACAATTGGCAATGAGAGAATGGGGGTTTTAGTAGGAGACGA
>NC_051404.1:6575703-6576475 GCF_015228065.2 Penaeus monodon | reverse complement strand
TTAGTGTCCTTTGTATCATGATGCGTTGTTTCCGGAATATGAATAAGATTTGTTTCTGCCGTGAAGGGAGAAAAAAGCGAACCTTGGCTCATTTCAGCATCGGAAACAAGTCCCTGAGATCCTTTTGAACAGCTTCAGAGATGTTGGGAACGGCAGCAATATTTCTCGGCGAAAAGATGATATGTCACCGAAAAGATTCGCTTTCGTGTCGTGCATGAGTAAAAAAAACGCACAACCCGGACGTTAAATTTTGATCCTTGACGAACAAAAGAAATGAATGCCCCGGTATGACCAATTCGGGAAGCTTTTTTAAAAGGGGAGAGCAGCGGGTGCAGGGCTGTCAGCCCCCAACGCACGAGAACACTCGCAGGCCTGGAGCTCTGGCAAAACGAAAGAACCCACCCCCTTGACCAACAAAAACCCAGGAAGAGTACGACCCGGTGCATCAGCCAATACAAGTTCTATTTTTTTCAGTGTCAGGACTTTCACTCGTTGAAGTTACCCGTGTTTTCCTGCTAACACTGCACAGGGGGTGATGAGAATGCGGGTGATGGCCGGCAGTCCCGTTGGAAAAATGATGTCAGTCATGCCCCCGCCGGACGGTTGGGTTCGGTGTGGTTCCACGGAGGGCGAGAGTGAACCCCCCCGCGGACCGACCCCCGCGCGCCGGGAGACATGGCCTTTGGGGAAGAGCAGTGGTTTTCTCCCCCTACTTTTCTCGCCTTTCCGTATGTCTTTCTTCTTTATGCGTTTAGCTTTATAACCCACGTGC
>NC_051404.1:6573192-6573411 GCF_015228065.2 Penaeus monodon | reverse complement strand
GGGGTTTTTTTTTTTTTGGGGGGTTTTGGGGGGTTTTTGGGGGCCTTTTTTTTTTTTTTCCCCCAATTTTAATTAAAAAATTTTTTTTATTCGGCCCAAATTTTTTTTTTTTTTGTTGTGCCCCCTGCTAAAAGATAGTGTTTTTTTTAGTGTCCCTGATTTTACTTCCCCGGGTTTGGCCTTTGTTTTTGGGCCCCTGGTGTTTTTTTAAAAAAAAAA
>NC_051404.1:6572993-6573167 GCF_015228065.2 Penaeus monodon | reverse complement strand
GCCGGGGGGCCCCAAAAGGTTAAAAAAATGAAAATCACAGGAAAAATTAAAAAACCCGGTTTTTTTTGGTTTTTTGCGAATCCCAACCCCCAAAATTTCGAATGGGGGCCCGGAGTTTTTTCGCAAAAAGCTTCCTTGTAAAAACCATTATCCCGAAAGTCGGCCCGTCCCCTT
>NC_051404.1:6572804-6572967 GCF_015228065.2 Penaeus monodon | reverse complement strand
AGCCCAATTATATTTTGATTTTTTTTTGTTATTTATTCAAAAAACCATACAACGACAGGGACGGCGGGGTTTTGGGTGGCCGATATATAAAGCGTATATTTTTCATTTACAAAACCGCCCCCAACCCCGGGGTATTCGGTGTACTCTCCACCTCTTGTCCTAA
>NC_051404.1:6572504-6572587 GCF_015228065.2 Penaeus monodon | reverse complement strand
TTTTCCCCCAAACTTTTTTTTTAAAAAGCCCCCCCCTCTACCCCTTTTTGCCCCCCCCCCCCCAATATTTAAATTTTTTTTTT
>NC_051404.1:6572358-6572423 GCF_015228065.2 Penaeus monodon | reverse complement strand
TTTTTTTTTTTAAAAAAATTTTCCCCCCCCCAAAAATTTTTTTTTAAAAAAACACCCCCCCCCCC
>NC_051404.1:6572085-6572338 GCF_015228065.2 Penaeus monodon | reverse complement strand
CCCCCCCTTAAAAAATTTTTTTTGGGGAGAAATTAGGAATTTAAATTGTTGGGGGAAAAAAAAAAAATTTTTGGGGGGGAAAAAGGGTTTGGGGGGTTTTAAAAACCCTTTGTGATTCCAGGGGGGAAAAAAAGGGGGAGGGGGGGGTTTGCCCCCCTTTAAATTTTTTTTCCCAACCCCAGGGAAATTGAAAATAAAAAAAAAAGGGGGAAAAAAGAAATTCCCTTTTTCCCTCCCCCCCTTTCCTTTTTCC
>NC_051404.1:6571368-6572027 GCF_015228065.2 Penaeus monodon | reverse complement strand
TTGGGAAAAAAAAGGGGGGAAAAACCCCCCTTTTTGGGGTTTTTTGGGGGTTTTTGGGTTTGGGGGTTTATGATCCCCAAAACAAAAAAAAATTTTTAAATTATTTTAAAATTCATTTCCCTGCTTCCCCTTTTATTACACACGACCCCCTCGGAATAAATGCCTCTTTACCTCGTCATCTGCTGGCATCATGGGTTACCCACAGAATAACGGAGAGACAAAGAGAAGATCCACAAACTATGCGGCTGGGTTTTTTAACCTTCCACACTTCTTTCCCTGCCTTCTCACTCCCCCGCGTTCCGACTACCATCCTAACTCTCCATCAAGACAACCCTGTAACCTCCCGACATAACATCCCCTCCCTAATCCCTTTATTACCCTCCCTCTACCTCCCCTAATCCTACCCATCTAACTACTTACTCCTCTCCCCCTCCCTCAACCTTCCCCTTCTACCCTCCGCTCCCGCTACACCATGCTACTTTCCTTCCCTGAGGTTGTGCGCCCAGCAGAAGACTATTAGGAATTCGACTCCAACGACTGGTCCGTTATGGCTGGAAATAAAGCTATTATGCCCGGAAAGTACCCTATTAATCCGTGTGGAGCGAGCAGGTGTTCGACGGGCTGTTCCCTACATCACCGATTGTAGAGAATTCCAGTGC
>NC_051404.1:6571249-6571331 GCF_015228065.2 Penaeus monodon | reverse complement strand
GGTGTCTGCTACTTGCTAATTAGCGTGCTGCCGATTATGCCATACTTCTTGCCTTCCCTACATATTTCCTATTACTGTGTAT
>NC_051404.1:6570677-6570914 GCF_015228065.2 Penaeus monodon | reverse complement strand
TAAATAGCTATGTAAATCTCATGTTAACTTATATTAACACATTTCAAAAGAAGGCACCAAAAAACAAAAAACCCCCCCCCCCACAAAAAAAAAGACTCCTCTAGCCGTACCCAGCTAACTCAGTTCATCCCACGGAACAGAATTTCTAAATAATAATCTATTCGCGCCTTCAGCATCTTAACCTCACAAGTCTAGCCAACTAAAACTAAAAGCCCAGAAGACAAGCTAATAAACTGC
>NC_051404.1:6569825-6570601 GCF_015228065.2 Penaeus monodon | reverse complement strand
CACTAGAAACTAACACAGCAGACAGCTTCACTGAAACCTACCCAACAGAACAACTACACACTGAAACTACCACAACAGCACAGGATCATTCCACTAGAAATATACACATCAACAAGAACACTAACACACTGAACTAACCGACAGAAAATAAACACACTGGAAACTACCACAACAGAAGCCAAGTCCCACCCATGCACACCCAGAACCTACACCACTTGCCCGACTCTATATCACTGGGCAGCTAAACACCTGATGCCGTAACTCCCCCCAATGGTCGCTTTACTCCAGCGACGCCTCTCCTTGCTGTGGAAAGGCTCAGCTTCACGCATCCACCTACTGGAGTAACGCACAAAGGTCCAACTACCCTAGGCCTATTAAGGCCCAGAGGACTTAACTGTCTAAATCCCCATCCCTCCCCCCCACCACCCCTTTATCATAATCGCTCACCCCTCTTGTTACCTAAACCTCTTCACTCTGCTATACCCCTCCCCACCCCCCCTTTATCCTCTCTCACATAAATCCGCCCTACCCCTTTCGTTGTCTCATATTATTGGTATTTTAATAAGATATTTATCTATAATACGCGCACTTTACATATTTTCATGTTAGGTTTTATCGAATTATCGTCGTTATAGCAGCATAGTCAATAGTTATCTGTTATATTATGATGCATAATTATTTATAGATCATTATAAATAATCATAGCGCGACCCGCTGGAATAACTCACGAATACAAAAATGATCCATGAATACAATCCTTTCTCTTGTTTTCTCTA
>NC_051404.1:6569620-6569740 GCF_015228065.2 Penaeus monodon | reverse complement strand
TTTGGGGCCCCCCCCCTTTGCCAGATCTTCCTTATATTCACTTCTTCTTCACACTTTAAACCCTACCTCCCCCTTCTTTCTTTTTTTCCCCCCCTTTAGACTCTCCGACCCCCTTCGCCC
>NC_051404.1:6569317-6569403 GCF_015228065.2 Penaeus monodon | reverse complement strand
GATTTCCCTTTGTGAAAATGGTAAATTTTAAAATGCCATAAACTACTTTTAACGAAAACTATACCGGTTTTGCTATCAAAAAAAGC
>NC_051404.1:6568407-6568755 GCF_015228065.2 Penaeus monodon | reverse complement strand
AAAGCAAAACCCATTCATATCTCACACTTTATTTTCAATTTCCCCCGGTTAGGCTTTTTATTTTTGCCATTAATCACAATCGATTTCCTTTCCAATCCCTTTGGGTTTTCCCCTTCCAAAAGTTATATATTTCTTTCCCTTTCTTAAAACTTACGTTTTTGCCTTTATCACGTTGTTCTTTTTTTTCCCCGAATCTCGTCCACAGAATCGGGGGATGGCCACAGAGCGTTCTTGAAGACGGGGTTCCCCGCGGATTAGGTAGGGCGAACGGACGGGACCGGATGCCCAGTAGATTTAGAAACGGAGGGGGTAATACGTTTTTTTTTTTTCTTTCTTCTTAGCGTTTTG
>NC_051404.1:6567893-6568020 GCF_015228065.2 Penaeus monodon | reverse complement strand
TTACCCCTTTAAAAAGTTTACTATATAGGAAAGGTATTGCAACTTTTGATATGAAACCCGTTTTCAGCCATTTTGGAGCGTGAATGTATAGAGAAACAGAAGGGAAAATTTGCGTTTCATCACGGCT
>NC_051404.1:6567754-6567857 GCF_015228065.2 Penaeus monodon | reverse complement strand
CGGGGAAGTAAGCAAGTTTTAATGAAATTTAAAAGGCAGGCGAGCAAAAAATTCAAAAATTAAAGCAAAGGGAAACAGTTTTTCCCTAAGCACCTAACGAGCG
>NC_051404.1:6567376-6567652 GCF_015228065.2 Penaeus monodon | reverse complement strand
AAAGCAAGGTTATAAAAAATTTAATAATAAGTCGTTGCCTAAATCCCCGTCCTTTCTAAATTTTCGTAATTTTAGCGGGAAAAAAAAATCGAATCCAAGATTTTAAGAATCTTTTGTAAAAGGGGGCTTGGTACGGTTCAGGAGTCACTGGAAATCCCCCAAAAATGGACGATACGCGCACGTCCCCGACTCAGCCAAACAGCCCGGGTAAAAAAAAGGGGAAAGAATTAGGACTTTATTGTATACACAAAGAAGTTGCCACTGAAATCAGAAGAG
>NC_051404.1:6566558-6567084 GCF_015228065.2 Penaeus monodon | reverse complement strand
TTTAGCATTGAAGGACAAAACCCGGGGGTTTGGGGTTCCCCATCCTCGGTCAACGAATTAGCGTGTATTTTTTCCTTCTTTTTTTCCCCAAATTTTCCCTTTGGTTTCGATCCCCTTAATCAATTTACATTTTTTTCATCTTTCCCCTTTCCTTACGCTCGGGAAAATAACAAATCATACAACGATTTAAAAGTTATTCAACCCAAATACCCACAAGCTTTTTCTCCTTTTAAACTGTCCTTTAAAAAAGATAAATATAAAAGGATTCTCTGCGCAAAAGAAAAAAAGGCCCAAGGCCCCAAACACTACTGCCTGTGGATCGTCACGCATTTTCACCCCCAAGACCGTGAACGGAGTTTCAACGCGGAAGAAAAACCCGGGGGGATTCCCCAGGCGTCTTGGGAATGCAGTCGACTTTCATTCCTGGTGAAGGGCTTTTGGGACACAGGGGTGCTCTTCAGATATAGGCACACGGCAAATTTTACGGCATACACGCTCATGCAAAAACCCAAAACACGTGCCTTCA
>NC_051404.1:6565915-6566472 GCF_015228065.2 Penaeus monodon | reverse complement strand
TTGTGTGTATGTGTGTTTTAAAACGCCGAGGTCTTTGAAAGATACTGTCCAAAGAAAAGAGCTAGAAGGTTGGCAACACATAAAACAAATAAAAAACACATCAGACTAAGTTGGTTCAGCACTTTAGCAAATGAAAGGTTTCTTTCTCGTTTAAAGGGGAAAATCTTTGGAGTCAACCCCAAGTTTTACAGAGAAACTAAAATTCCCCTAGAAAGGAAAGGGAAAGGGTAGATCTGGGAGTCAGCTTAAGAGATAAGTTTGGGGAAGAAAAATACTTAGGAGAATTAAAAAAAAGGGGGTTAGTGGGGCCCGGTTTAAAGAGGACGGGGTGGGAAAAGGTAACAGATGGGAAATAGAAAAACACAAAAAGGCTAAGGGTCATACTAGGAACAATTGTGTGATGAAGAAATAAAATTCGGGAGCAAAAATTTAGATACCGAAGCGCAAGGGCCCGGGAAACCTAAAAAAGACTGAGAGAGCCTACTCAGCAGTGAAATGTGACACACAATCATAACGATAATTAGTACAAACATAATACCGATATGCTTTAAAATTAA
>NC_051404.1:6564803-6565116 GCF_015228065.2 Penaeus monodon | reverse complement strand
CCGAGTGAGGTTTGGGGGTGAGGGCGGTTTGGGATATGTGTGTGTGGTCGTGTTTTGGTGTGTGTTTTACCTGTATGATCTTCTGCGTTTGTGCCCCTGTCTGGTTTAAAATTTTAAAAATCAATTTCTGATCACCCCCAAACAAAATTTTCAATTAATTTCGCCTGTTTCGACTATTTTTGTAAATACGTTCCTGTACCATGAGGAAGAGTGGTTTTCTGTTTTTTAGGTAAGAATGCCCGCTTTTTATGTAGGGGGTTTCATTATGGAAAATTAAGGGTTCTGATTTTTTTAATGTGACATTCTTAGTAGG
>NC_051404.1:6564104-6564634 GCF_015228065.2 Penaeus monodon | reverse complement strand
TGTTATTTTTAATCCCTGAAAAATTATCGGACTTCATGCATTTTTTAAAAATGACTTCCAATAAAAAAAATCAAAAAATAAATTTAAAACACAACCAACAGGTATCAAAATATGTTATCCCCCCCCCAAATTTTACATGCGCTTCAATTCAATACAAACCTCAATAAAAATTAAAATTTTACATGTAGCCCCCGCGAACGCGTCAGGTGTTTGTCAGGGAGCAATAAAATTGCTACAGGGATTTGCATTAATTTTATTTCGTGGTTTTTGGGTCCATTTATAGCGTTTCTTTAAAACACGTTTTTTCCCCCCGGCAACAAGGGAAAAAGGAGAGCAAATGTCAAAAAAAAGGGCTATATTATCATGAAGGATTTGTATTTAAAGTAAAAAAGGTAACAGGTATAAAAATACGTTTTTTATGTTCCCCGAAAGGGGTAAAAAAACGGGGGGGTTACTATTGCCCTGCGTAAATGTTATGGGGGTCTGAAATCAAAAAGGAAATGCAAAGAGGAGGAATGTGGATTTGATCT
>NC_051404.1:6563669-6563959 GCF_015228065.2 Penaeus monodon | reverse complement strand
AGGGGACTGGTGAGCTGAAATAAAAGATACAAAAAAAACAAATCAGCAAAAATGATAGTAAATGCAACAAGAGAACAAAAAACACCCAAAAAATAATAATTAATAAAATTCGTCAGACAGTAAAAAGTGCAGCTGTCAGGGTTCTGTAAATATCGTTATAACAGTGTTTCGTAAAGCAACGACGTATCTTTTTAAAAAATATTATACGTAATAAGTAGAAATCACTTACGGTAGGGTTATTTAGTGTGTCGAGTGCCAGCTTTTCGTGTTTTTGTTGCCTGCGTTTTGTT
>NC_051404.1:6563449-6563515 GCF_015228065.2 Penaeus monodon | reverse complement strand
AGGCACTCTTTAGAACTATAAAGCAACCCTCTTACTTTGGGCGAAGTGAACGCCTATTTTCAAAGG
>NC_051404.1:6563231-6563427 GCF_015228065.2 Penaeus monodon | reverse complement strand
TTCTCTTAACAACAACTTTGCAAGGTTGGCAAACCCGAATACCCCCTTAAACCCCAAAATAGGAAAAAATTTGGTTGGTTGCCCGTAGGGTTCAAAAGGTAGGAGATAATGGTTTGGGGACGAGAAAGGGGGAAGACGTAGAAGAGGGGGGGAAAAGGGGGTCAAATTTGGGGAAATAAAGATAAGGATGAAAATT
>NC_051404.1:6562532-6562709 GCF_015228065.2 Penaeus monodon | reverse complement strand
GCAGCGCACTTCATTTCCCCTCAACATCAAAGCAGCAGAATAAGCAGCAGTAAACTATGTCTATTTCGTTATATAAGAAAACATCCCAACAGGAAAAATTTACCTGAGACGAAAAACGACTCAAGTATTTCAGATTTTCTATTTATTTCTTAATTTATTTAAATTTTTTTTTGATTT
>NC_051404.1:6562111-6562473 GCF_015228065.2 Penaeus monodon | reverse complement strand
ATCATAGGTGCAGGCGAAATAAGAACAAAACAAAACGGGTCCAAAGGGAAACACTGATTCAAGGGGCGACGGCAAAAAAATTTTCCCGTTAGAAATTTCACAAGTTTTAAAGAAAATTTGACGGGGATAGAAAACTTCCATAAACATGAATCCAAAGTGCCCCCACCCTCCCTCCTGGCTTCCTTCACCAACGGGGACGAATGCATAGGGAAGCATGGCAACCCCCTCAAAAAATAAAGGCTTTGCATCATCAGGGACGACTAAAAGAAGTGGGGGTGGGTAACCCAAAAGGAATCTACGAGGCCTTCATTTTATGCAGTATTTGGGGGAGACTCTTCGTGTCTGGGGAAAAGGCCTCGGTT
>NC_051404.1:6561608-6562081 GCF_015228065.2 Penaeus monodon | reverse complement strand
TCCCTTTTGTTTTAAATAACGCGACCCCGTTTTTACGGGGCTCTTAGGCCCCAAACCCGATTAAAGACGGCCTGGTTTTTTAAACAAAAAAAGAAACAAAAGGCTAATATCGCAGTTTTCGGCACTGGGATCAGCAACATCAAAATCCGGTAGGTATAATGACAACCCACCACGCAGTCATGGGGGCACTTTTTGGGACTGGTTTTAAAAAGAACCACAACAGTTCCCCGGTGGATTATAAAAATGAAATGATGAAGTACCGTACTTCGAGAGCTTCGTTTTGCTAAAAATATGTGATTTTTTTAGATAAACGAAGCTCAATTTTGAATTTTTTAAAAAAGTATTTATTACCCCAAGCTGTAATACCCCCCTTTTCAAAACTCACCTTCCTGCGAAAAGAGAAAATTTTTTTTGTATTCAGAAAATTTTTGGGCCTTTGTCTCTATTTACTTCTAATTCGGTATTTCTTCCTA
>NC_051404.1:6560688-6561590 GCF_015228065.2 Penaeus monodon | reverse complement strand
GGGGGGGGGGGGTGCATTGTTTCCAGTTTCGTTAATTTCCTTCTCCGCCTATCCCCCCCTTACTTTAGAAAATTTTTTAAAACATTTTATCTGTTTATTTACCCTGAATTTTGCCCTTTTTTTCTACTTGGTTATAAAAGTAAAACTAAAAAAAATTCAGCGCATGAGTATTAAAGAAGTAACTCTTTGTTTTGTCTGCAATTGGCAATTATTCACTGATAACACACAATAAGTGTGATAAAGATGAAACTGATTGACTAAAAGGAAAAGCTAGACCTACTCAAGCCAAGCCTAATCACGCTACACGCCACCCTGAAATATAAAGCATAAGACATGATAGTGAGATGACCGAGTGATTCAAAGTTAGCTTGAAAAGAAAAACAGTTTATCAAACAAATATGTTTCACATACACATAAATCAAAGATATATATAGTTAATTGACTTGATATTAAAAGTTAAAGAGAGCATATAGAATAATTTACTCCTCGCCATGACAAACGCGTAACATATATGTTACCCGACAGTCAGTGAGAGGGGAGCATATACCTGATACATATGGATAAGAACTGGGACCTGAACGATAATTCTTAAGATAGCAGTGATCAAAGATCCCCCCCAAAAAAAACGGACAGTACACTATGAAGGTACTGCAAGACTTGAAGGGAGTCGACTGATATTTGCAAGTCTTGCCAAGCGAAAGCCGACTTGTAAAAAGAAGGCAGGTTTGAATACAAATAGACCGTATGCGTGTATGTATTATTAGAGAAAGGATACAAAGCACAGATAATGGCCATACGCATAATGAATATCTTATGTGTGTGGTGTGTGTGCTTAGCTTGATCAATACTTCCTATCGCAGCTCTGTGTTGCGTGTGCTTGTGTGCGCTGTGCCGTGCAATAG
>NC_051404.1:6554854-6555409 GCF_015228065.2 Penaeus monodon | reverse complement strand
CGCACGCACCCACAACAAGCTATGCATGTTAACGTTTTTTCTTTCATTTCCCAAAAAAAAAACTAAATTCATGCTGTTCGTAATTCAGGTGGACTCGTCACTTTTTCTCCTGAATGTAGGAAAAAACGATAAACAAATGCAAAATCACAATTTTCCTAGAATTATTTTACCTTAGTGGACGGAAATGAAATCATGACCACAGCTGTACATTTTATCAGATTAATCATAAGTATCATTAACTTTTGCTTTCCTCCATTTTATCATATCTTTTTTTTTCTCTTCTTTTCTCGTTCTCTTTCTTATCATTAAGTTTTTTTGCCTCTCCCCATTCACCAAAGGGGTTAGTATAACATCTACCTATTCAGTTTTTTATCCATTTCTTTCAAGGGCAACTTGATCAGTGATACTTTCCATTATCTGCAAGGCTGTAATCGTACACTGGTTCCTTTGATGGTGCAGCTGGGTCTCATGATCTTAAGCTGATTTTCCCAAATTTTTTTCTATTTAGTTTTTTGCTCTGTTTAGTTTCTGCTTTAAAAAGTAAAAGATCTTTAG
>NC_051404.1:6554322-6554813 GCF_015228065.2 Penaeus monodon | reverse complement strand
AGTCCTTTTAATCATAAGATGTTTTTTTTTTTGTCAACCATTTTACCCTCCTTTCCTTCACGTTTACACATATTTTTCAAAAGTAAACAAGAAATTAGACGCGTGGTAAAACGGATGTTAAGGCATGTTTTTTTTAAATTATTTTTAGCATTTTTTTTTTAGATTTTTTAAAGTACTCCTTGAAAAAAATAAAAAAAAAGAATGACGAGGTAGTTGGATTATCCTTTTCAGGTTCTTTTCCTTCAAATTTATTCACATTCTCCAAACCGTCGAAAATTTTGGGCAAAAGAATGGAAAGGAAAGAAAAGTGGAATAAAAAAGGAAAACCGAAGAAAAAAGAAGGGAAAAAAAATCAACGGTTAAAAACTTCCCATTAAAAACATCTTGTTATTCCCCAATTTGGGATATACGTCATTTTTTTCCCCGGGGTTATACGTTTCGTTTTTGGTTTACGTTGGCATTCTTAGGGGTCACCTTTTTTCCCCCCCAAA
>NC_051404.1:6553130-6554156 GCF_015228065.2 Penaeus monodon | reverse complement strand
CCCTTTTTTTCTTTTTTTCTTTTTTTTTTTTCGAGTGTTTTTCCTTTTATTTTCCTTCCCTTTCTTTCAGTAATTACAAGGTCTACCAAAGTTTTTTTTATTTTTTTCTTTTTTTTTTTTCCCCCATTTTTTTTTTTTTTTCCCAATTTAAAGTTTGCTGACTCTTTTTTTTGAGATTTCCCAAGTTCTTTTTTTCTGTTTATTTTTCAGTTTTTTTATTTAATTATTGGGTTTAAATTATTTCCTTTTTTGTCCATTTTTTCCTGAAGGTTTTTCGGTTTTTTTTTTTTTTCAAAAATTAAAAAATTGTGGGCTTTTGTTTTTGATGTGATTGTTATTATCATTGTTATTTATTTAAATTATTTATAATTTTTTTTTTATCATCATTTTTTTTTTTTTTTTTTAAATTTTATTATTTATTTTTGTTGTTTTGTTTTGTTTGTCATTGTTTTTTATTACTGTCATTATAAACATTTATCATATTGTTTTATTGTTATTATTATTTATTTTACATTATATTTATTTTTTATTTATTAATTATTATTTATTTATTTTTAATTTATTTATTATATTATTATTTTATAAATTATTACATTATTTACATTTAATTTTCATATTCATTCTTATTGCTTTTTTTATTATTATTTTCTTTTTTCCCATCCAATTTTATTATTTGTTGTCATCTTTCATCAATTTCCCCAAAACATCATCAATCCATATCATCCCTTTCATCATCATTTTTCCAATCGGGATCACCATAAATTATCATCAAAGTTTTAAAAAATAAGTTTTGGTCAAATTCCGGGAAATTAAAATTGAAAAAATAAAAAAAGGGGCCCCAATATCTTGGAATTCCACGGTGCCCCATAAAGTTTCTTGGGAAATTTTGAAATTAACTTAAAATTTTAAACACGGTTAGTTTTTACTTTATTTTTTTTTCAATGCGGGGGACCCTTTCAGTCTTTTTTCCTTTTTTTCCCCATAAATTTTTTTAAATTTTTTTCGATTATTTGGCAATTACCTCGT
>NC_051404.1:6552980-6553099 GCF_015228065.2 Penaeus monodon | reverse complement strand
CACGCCCCCCACATCCCACCACTCCAAAACAAAACCCAAACACACACAAAAAAAACCCACCCCCACCCCCAACACCCCAAACCCCACCACCACACCACACCACCAACACCCCCAAAAAC
>NC_051404.1:6551678-6552516 GCF_015228065.2 Penaeus monodon | reverse complement strand
CAAAACATAAAATATTTTTCTAAATTTGCAATTGAGTGGGGCGTCAAGTTCCTTTCCTTACAAAACAATACACCACGTTGTTTTTTTTGTATTTAAAAATTTCGCTTCCTTTTAAAAGGGGTTCCTTTCCAACAAGACTCCAAATTTCCCGTCGAAAAAAATCTTCAAAGTCTTCAGAAAACCCGTCCTTGTTTTAAAACAAAAAACTTTGGGAAATGCGTCCCGGGGGTCCATGGCCATTTTTCTGTATTTAAAATAATCCCCCCACGAGTGTCGTAAAGATGAACTTTCTCTTTCTTTTCTTTTGTAATCAGTCAGTCAAGTATAGCTATAAATTTACTTTGTTGGAATTAATTATGTGGTATAATTATAGTTAATCCTTTGCTTCAGCGTTCCACTAACCCATACTTTTTTTAATGCAAATGCTTGCCGTTGGAGTATATCTTTATTTTCTGTTTTAGTTCAATTCAGTCCGATTCGACTTATCGTGGTTGTTTAATAATACGTGGTAATGTGAAAATATTAAAGGCAAAGGCAAAGCTCAAGGGTAAAAAAAAAAACGCATTGAAACAACATTTTTTTTTTAGGTAGAAGGAAGGAGGGGGGAGGATAGGCGAATAGGAAAAAAATTACCTGAAATCATACTGAAAAATCCAATGCAAATGAAATTAAAATCAATGCAGAGCAAACAGGAAACAAATAGGAAGGGAAAATATTGAAATTAGGAAAAAGTAATAAGACTAAGCCAATTATGACCATAAAATTTTTCCTATTTCGTAAGAAGTTGATTTATCAATTCAAAGGTGAAAAAGTAAAAAAGTGAGAGTTTATTACCTAG
>NC_051404.1:6547761-6549578 GCF_015228065.2 Penaeus monodon | reverse complement strand
TGTATTGCGAGAGTGAGAGGAAGTGTGTTGTTTTTACATATATTATATATTATACTTTTATTTTTAACATTTTAACAATAATATAATATATAATATAATAATAAATATTATAATATATTTTACTAAATATAAAATATTATAATATATATATTATAAATTTATTATTATAATATATAATTGATTGGGGATAGATAGAATAGAATAGGTTTAGTGAAATTTTATGTGGGGATAGATTAGGGAACAGATTTACACCCCCCAACGCACAACACACAATTATTATTATATTAATAATAATATAATATATATTTAATTATATTTAAATTTTATAAATATTAAAAATTTATTTTAAAATATATATATATGTTATATATATAGATATTTAAAATATATATGTAATTTTTAATATAATATTATAAATAATATATATATATAATAATATATAATATATATAACACACACAACAACCACACCCAAAACCCAAAACCCAAAAAATATATATTACAAAATATTATAAAATTAATATAATTAGATATAATTAGGGTATATATATATAATGTGTATAATTATAAAATTTATTTACAAATTAAATTTAATTTTATTATTTTAAATATATTAATATATTATATATATGTATTTTAAAATTATTATATATGTTTTTGTTTATTATAAAATTTATTATAATAATAAAAGAATATATATTTTATTATAAATATTAATAATTTATATATAATTATATTATATATATATAATAAAAAACAAAAAAAATATAATTTTATAATATATAAATATTTATATTATATATATATAATTTATTTTAATATAATAATTATTACAATACCCAACATACTTTAAGTATAAGGGGACAAAAACGGCCTGCAATTGGCTTAAGGGAATGGGGATGCATTAAAAGTTTTTACCTTGTACTTCGGGGTTTTCCAAAAAGCTTGTTTTTTTCTAGGTAAAATAACTTTTCACTTTTACTTTTTCACCTTTGAATGATAATCACCTCTTACGAAAAAAATGTTATGTCATAAATGGCTCTTAGTTACTTTCCTAATTAAATTTAATTCTCCCTTCCTTTTCCCTTTTTCCTTTTTTGGCTTCTGAAATTGATTTTCAATTTTTTGCATGATTTCAGTATGATTTTCCGGGGTTTAATTTTCCTATTCGCCCCTTTTCCCTCCCCCCTTCCTCCTTTCTACCTAAAAAAAAACATTTTTTTGTTTAAATGCGTTTTTACCCTTGAAGCTTTGGCCTATGCTTAATATTTTCCAACATACACGAAATTTTAAAAAAACAGAAAAAGTCGATCGACTATTGACAAAAAACAGAAAGGATAAGTTTAAATACTCAAGCAGGGCATTGCATTAAAGTTAGGGGTTAAGGGGGACGCTTGAAAGCAAGGAATTTTACTATAATAATAACAAAAATAATCCAAACAGTAATTTTTATAGCTATAGACTGACCTGAATAACAAAAAATGAAAAGAAAAGAATACTCTTCACAACACTCTTAAAGGGGAATTATACCTACACAAAATAAGGCATTTGGGGAAACTCGAAGGGACATTCCCCAAAGGGACGTTTGTTTTTAAAGGAAGGGGTTTTTTTGAAGATTTTGAAAGGGATTTTCCGGGGAATTTGGAGTCTTTTTGGGAAAAAGGCCCTTTTGTTAAAAAGCATTTTTTAAAAAAAACAACGGGGTGTTTGTTTTTTTTTTTTTGAAAAGGAAAAAAAGAGCACTTTGACCCCCCACCATTTCAAGGCTTTACGCAATTGAATTTTTAAAAGGGGTTTATTTTTGTTAAATAAATTTTA
>NC_051404.1:6546973-6547261 GCF_015228065.2 Penaeus monodon | reverse complement strand
TTTTTTTGTTTGTTAATCTATTTTACCGAGGTAATGCATAATCGAAACTTTTAAATTTTTATTGGGAAAAAGAAAAAAATTTACTGAAGTCCACGCATGACAAAAAATAAAGTAATTACTACCTCGTGTTATTTTTTAAGTTAATTCATATCCCAACGTTTATCTATGACAACCGTTGAATTTCAACGTATATTGGGGGCACTTTTTTCATTTTTCAATTTTCCAGTTAAAATTTTTTGGAAAAAAAAAAAAACTTATTTTTCTTGTTTGATAATGAATGGTTGATAC
>NC_051404.1:6546471-6546651 GCF_015228065.2 Penaeus monodon | reverse complement strand
AAGGGGGGACCAAGCAACAACAAAAAAAAAACAAATAAATAAAAAAGGGATAAATTAAAACAAACAAAAAAAAAAAAAATGAGATAATAATGATGATAATAAAAATATGATAAATAACAATGATAAAAAAAAACACCCCACATCACACAAAATAAGGCCCTCCCCAATTTTTTTAATCTT
>NC_051404.1:6546314-6546454 GCF_015228065.2 Penaeus monodon | reverse complement strand
CCCCAGGACCCTTACAGAGAATGGACAAAGAGGAAAAAAAATAAACCGAAAAAATAAAATTAAAATAAATAACTGTTTTAAAATAAAAAAGAAAAAAAAACTGAAATCTTCAAAAGAGGTCATGCCAAACTTAATCTTGC
>NC_051404.1:6545864-6546255 GCF_015228065.2 Penaeus monodon | reverse complement strand
CTTGTAGGACCTTTGGTAAGATTAACTGAAAGAAGGGAAGGAAAAAAAATGAAGGGAGGGAAAAAAACTCGAAGGAAAAAGAAGAAAAAGAAAAAACGGGGGATAAAGGGGGGGATGAAAAAGAGGGGGAAGGGAAGGGGGGGAGGGAAGAGGGGGGAAAGGTGAAAGGGGGAACGGGAAGAGGGTCGAGAAGGGAAAGGAGGAAAAACAGGAGAGAAGGGTAAGCGTGGAGATGGTGTTGTGTGAGGGTGGGTGTGTGTAGGCGGAAAGGTGACCCCCTAAGAATGCCAAAAACGTGACCAAACGTACGTATAACCCCGAGGAAAATGACGTATATCCCGATTGGGGAAAAAACAAGATGTTTTATAATGGGAAGATTTAACGTTGAGTA
>NC_051404.1:6545687-6545805 GCF_015228065.2 Penaeus monodon | reverse complement strand
GCCCAGGAGATTCGACGGTTTGGAGAATGATGAAAAAATAAATTGAAGGAAAAAGACCTGAAAGGGATAATCCAACTTACCTCGTCATTCTTTGTTATTTTTTTTAAAAGGGAGTAGC
>NC_051404.1:6545493-6545631 GCF_015228065.2 Penaeus monodon | reverse complement strand
CACCTTAAATCCGTTTACCCACGCGGTCTTAATTCTTGTTTTACTTTTGAAAAATATGTGATAAAAAAACGTTTGAAGAAAAAGAGGGGTAAAAAATGGTTGGACAAAAAAAAAAACATCTTATGATAAAAGGGGGCT
>NC_051404.1:6545175-6545365 GCF_015228065.2 Penaeus monodon | reverse complement strand
TCAGCTTAAGATCATGAGACCAGCTGCACCATCAAAGAAACCAGTGTACGATTACAGCCTTGCAGATAATGGAAAGTATCACTGAATCAAAGTTTGCCCTTGAAAAGAAAATGGATAAAAAAAAACTGAATAGGTTAGATGTATACTAACCCTTTTGGTGATGGGAGGAAGGCAAAAAAACTTAATTGAT
>NC_051404.1:6544870-6545124 GCF_015228065.2 Penaeus monodon | reverse complement strand
AATGGAGGAAAGCAAAAAGTTAATGATACTTATGGATTTAATCTGATAAAAATGTTACAGCTGTGGTCATGATTTCATTTCCGTCACTAAGGTAAATAAATTCTAGGAAAAAAATTTGTGATTTGCATTTGTTATTCGTTTTCCTAACATCAGGGAAAAAAAGTGACGGAGTCACCTGATACGAACAGCATGAATTTAGTTTTGGGAATGAAAAAAAAAAAACGTACATGCATAGCTGTGTGTGTGTGCGTGCG
>NC_051404.1:6544546-6544632 GCF_015228065.2 Penaeus monodon | reverse complement strand
AGGCTGATGATGGTGACAACACACCAACCACCCACCACATATTTATAATATTTTATTAATTTTATAAAAAATATATTTAAAAATTT
>NC_051404.1:6542126-6542390 GCF_015228065.2 Penaeus monodon | reverse complement strand
CGTTAACAGTGTAAATACCGCTATCCAGAGTGTTCTTCACTAATGTATACGTAAAAACAATATCAACTCCAGCTCCTTATATTGATAATGACAGGATTTGGAGAGAGAGAAATAGTACGTTTGTGTGTATTTCCAGTTTTGTGTTATAGATGCAAATGTCGGTGGCCTCGGTGTATCTATAATAGTCCTCCATATAGTTAGCAGCTCGTGACATCAGCGTTTTCTATCGTTTTCCTTTTGTATGGAGGACTTAGGACTACATCA
>NC_051404.1:6538143-6538226 GCF_015228065.2 Penaeus monodon | reverse complement strand
GCGGTGAACACGCTCAAAGGAACCAGGTTAAGCGGAGGCAATAGGCATTATGTGTAATTAGCAAGTTTTGAAATTCAGCTGAA
>NC_051404.1:6537652-6537728 GCF_015228065.2 Penaeus monodon | reverse complement strand
GAAGAGTAAAAACTCTTGAAAAACGGTTACGAATATCTGCCTACTCGGCCTCCCATTGAATTATGAACACTTTAAT
>NC_051404.1:6537098-6537270 GCF_015228065.2 Penaeus monodon | reverse complement strand
GAATTTGTTTTCACTGTGAAACCCAAGTTGGGCGCTCTCATTTGCAAAGCAGATATCCATTAGGCCACCAGACAGCCAGGATAATCATGTAAACAACAGGAATAGCACGACCTAGGGCATGATTCATAGGCCTAATTTGTGACCAGTATGTTGATATCAAATTCCTTACTCT
>NC_051404.1:6535935-6536107 GCF_015228065.2 Penaeus monodon | reverse complement strand
AGAGTAAGGAATTTGATATCAACATACTGGTCACAAATTAGGCCTATGAATCATGCCCTAGGTCGTGCTATTCCTGTTGTTTACATGATTATCCTGGCTGTCTGGTGGCCTAATGGATATCTGCTTTGCAAATGAGAGCGCCCAACTTGGGTTTCACAGTGAAAACAAATTC
>NC_051404.1:6535451-6535527 GCF_015228065.2 Penaeus monodon | reverse complement strand
ATTAAAGTGTTCATAATTCAATGGGAGGCCGAGTAGGCAGATATTCGTAACCGTTTTTCAAGAGTTTTTACTCTTC
>NC_051404.1:6534953-6535036 GCF_015228065.2 Penaeus monodon | reverse complement strand
TTCAGCTGAATTTCAAAACTTGCTAATTACACATAATGCCTATTGCCTCCGCTTAACCTGGTTCCTTTGAGCGTGTTCACCGC
>NC_051404.1:6530777-6531046 GCF_015228065.2 Penaeus monodon | reverse complement strand
TGATGATGTAGTCCTAAGTCCTCCATACAAAAGGAAAACGAATAGAAAACGCTGATGTCACGAGCTGCTAACTATATGGAGGACTATTATAGATACACCGAGGCCCACCGACATTTGCATCTATAACACAAAACTGGAAATACACACAAACGTACTATTTCTCTCTCTCCAAATCCTGTCATTATCAATATAAGGAGCTGGAGTTGATATTGTTTTTACGTATACATTAGTGAAGAACACTCTGGATAGCGGTATTTACACTGTTAACG
>NC_051404.1:6526753-6527252 GCF_015228065.2 Penaeus monodon | reverse complement strand
ATGCCATGTCGTTTAAAACATATGTATGTTTGAGATTTCATTTAGGTAAGTTACATTAGATTTCCAATAACATTACCAGTAATTTAGAAAGAAGGCTTTATATAAGCCGCTTAGCATGGATGTTTCCATCATTGTATCTTTCCCGATCCTCACAGAGTTTTGCCAATTAAAGGGCTAAGAAGGGGTGATGTTTGCGTTTACCTTTACCTTTAATCTCTCATAATGCACTTAGGACCCAAGCGAACGCCCACGTTCTAGAGTCAGGCAAAATAAAGCATAAACACATTACATTCAAAACGTGTATTTCATCAGAAATTAATTTTCCTTATTATGTAGTCCAAGGACCCGCATGGTCTGATTGACAGCCGGGTCGTAATTGATTGTATGAACCAAATGAGTCGGTCGCCAGATGCGTCACCCGGGCAGATTAGAGTCGATGATCAGGGGAGCCGGTCTGGAGGCCCGCGGACCAAGGCGAGACGCGAGTCAAGGGAACTCG
>NC_051404.1:6525565-6526239 GCF_015228065.2 Penaeus monodon | reverse complement strand
AGTTGATAAAGGTTCATAAAAAATCCGACATTATTTTTGGGTGATAAAGAAAAGCTGATGAGTTTGAAGGTTTTGGCTTCATAAGACATTACAATCGATCGGCGAGAGAGTTGGTAAAACAAAGGAAGAATATTTAGTGCTATATTCTCCTTGAGAGATTAAAATGTCTTTCCGTGTGACGTTTCCCCCCTCCCCCCAAAAAAGAAGAAAAAAAAAGGTATTACGCGAGAAATTTAATATTCCTAATGCTTAAAAAAGCGAGAGATTACAACAAGGAAGTTGCTTCATCCTTTACATACTTCTGTAGTTTATTAATGAGAATATAAAGTGGTAAAAGCGCTAGCAACAATATGCAACGAAAAGCTGCAACGAATTAACAGTGCACATGACACCAATGAACCGTGATGATGGTGACGATGTTGATAGAGGTATTAGCAATAGTATTAGTGGCAATAATTAATAGTACTGTAATAGAAATGATTATCATTATTACGATAATGTCAAACACAAAGAAAATCACTGTAATGAAGGCATTGCTAATAATAAAGATAAAAAAAAGACAATATAACAGATACAAAATTTATCATTATTCTAGATATTCAAATGACATCAACCAATGCGATGATGTCAGCAACAACGCCAATAATACAAAAAATACAATAGCAAGACCGTCG
>NC_051404.1:6525435-6525537 GCF_015228065.2 Penaeus monodon | reverse complement strand
ATCTCCGCGCACCGCAGATCCGGCAAAACTGCTTCCTGGAAATCTTGCCTTAATCCTCTTATTACTGATGTTGGCGCTTTCGGCTTGCAGCTTGCATGCACA
>NC_051404.1:6522342-6523663 GCF_015228065.2 Penaeus monodon | reverse complement strand
CCGAGGCCACAGCGACGGCCCCCTAGTGCAACCGCAGCTCCCGTAAGAAAAAGCAATTTCTACCAACTGCCATAACTGCAACGTCGATAAATGACTGTACACGTGACTTCGCAGCAAATCGCTTCTATTATCCTAATGGATATCGATTTATATACTGACCTTCCTTTTCATGACTTAGACGATTCTGACTTTAATATTTTATAGAATCAGTATTCAGTACATTTTCAGTAGATTCACTAAATTCTATAAAAAGTAGAACTTGACTATATTAATCCTGCAAATCCTCCTTTACATTTGTCTGTCAAAATGTGAATAAGTTCACCCATATGCCCTTCCTCTATACCCTACGTGCCATTCCCACAAACAAGTGAATAGTCTTTTTTTTATAACATAAATAGCAATCCACTCCATTTTTCTGATCTAGAATACAATAACATAGACGCGCAGCATTTTGCTATTTTAGGGTTTTGTGTGGCAAAACTCACCTCTGATATCGCAAATCTTTTCTGTATTCAAGGCTACAAGCTTCTTACAAATAACACACCTCTTCATAATGGTGGCCTTGCTATTTATGTTAATGAAATATTGAGAGCATCAAACAGGCTAGAAATACATTCTTCAGGAACATTTTTGGAATCCTTTTATTTTATTGAATTTACATATGATTCAAAATCTGTATTAGTTGGTATTGTGTATAGAAAGCCGAAAGCCTTTCTTGAACATTTACAAAACATTCTGAATATAATCAGGAGAGAAAGGAGAATGTGTCTTATTACTGGGGAATTCAATATAGATTTGTCAAAGACTGATTCTTGTGGCCACGTACAAAACCTTTCCACGTTAACTAAGCACACAAAAGCTACACCATTATCAGTTACGTTCATTGGGCATCGCTAGAGCTATAATCCATCGTCAGTAAATGACAGCTCTATAATCTATACTCAAATTTCCGACCATTTTCCGTTCTTAGCACCCTTTAAAATCCGACTATAGCCACCAGCTGCATCTAACTCTAAAATATTATTTTGGGCAGTAACAGATGAGAAATTAGCCAAGTTTAAAGAATGCGTGATATATCATGTGACATGATTGCTGGCTATACAAACCCTGATGTGATACTGGATAATATCAATACAGTTTCCAGAGCCTGTTGACATAAAGATTTCCCGTAAAAGAAAACAAATAAACGTGTAGGTTTCAAATAAGCCACATGAAACGAACGAAATTAAAGCTATATTGAAGGAAAGAAATAAAATCCACAGAAAATTCCCGAAACGACCAATTCCTTACGTTGATCAGTTTCGCAGACCTTTTCGTAGAC
>NC_051404.1:6518621-6520066 GCF_015228065.2 Penaeus monodon | reverse complement strand
TGAGGGAATTTTGTGTCCGTGTCAGCTGGAATTCCCAACGTAAAATCATGTGTTACCGGTTTAGCAATTGATTCATTATATTTTACTTAAACAGACGCTGCGCACTTCATACATTATTGTAGTGTACACGGATTTATTTTGTGCCATGCCCTTGGACGTGAAGAAAACAGACCTTAGAATTCGTGAGCTTGACTAATCTCCAAGCATCCTGATATGACAGCTCAGTAAAAAGTAAGTCTTCTTGCCAGTAGAAAGACCGAATTTTTTTCTACATACAGTATCTTATCATATTTATTATTATATTGTTTTGTAGCTTTGCTTGTAGGAAGAGATAAAAGTGTGCGATTCCTTTTTCATCTTAGAGGTTTTCGTGTTATTGTGAAGACGCTTGATTAAGGACGCTCAAGGCTGAAACCGGTGAATACCATTTCCGCAAATTTTATTCTAAGAAAGAGTTCAAAGACCAAGGTACATAAGCCACATGGCTAAGCTAAGAAAAGAAAAGAAGTCTATAAACATATACCCCCTTCAGTTAAGTAATTCTCAAAGACTATATAACGGCGAGTTTTACTTTACTGACTGATACCTGGGCGAGCGTATGGCGACATCTGGCACGGAGTTGTGATTACAGCAGTTGCCAAGAGTCTCAAGATACCAGAAGGCAACTCCGTACAGTGCATATCTATACCTGACCGAGGAACACCACAATTGATTTCTACTGTTATAATTCGCAAGCAAGTAAGTGCAGATAACTTAACTTTAGATTTCTCTTCGTTTAAGAACGTGTCTTCGACAAGTGGAATGTAGAAATATTCCTATTACTTAATATTTGCTTGTTATTGCCCGCTGTTGAAAACGACATGACAACAACCCTAATATGTGTTAAAAGATCGGGTTTTAAGTATAAACACGCGTTTTAGACGATAAGTTAACAAGCCAGGTGGTAGCTGGTGCGAGTTTTACGTGCATATATTGCCTTGTTATGTTCCGTGCTATGAATGAGCGCAGGCGACAGCGGCTGTCACGTCACAGTCAGGAGCTCGTGACGTCACAGCAGTTGAGGGAGGAATCGGCCGTATCTTTTCGCCTTGAGGAATCGTACAGGGGTGTCAACAGATTTTTCTCCATCCTTCCTTTTATTCATCTGTCCTTCTCTCTCCAAGTATACCCACTCACAGTTAAACAGTCGATTAAGGAAAACGTAATATGTAGATTTCTCCCCAGCCGAAGTTTCCAAACGTAACATGACGCAATATTTGTCTGACGTTCCTCGACCAGGTAAGACTTGCATTCTACTGTTTATCTTGGGCCGCTGCCTGATACCGGGAGAGGCCGGCACGAGGAACGCGAGGATGAATATTGACGATAACTTATTGCTATTTTCATGATGTGAAGAATTATTTTGAGGTGGTGAGAGAATTTGCTAAAGAGTATTGTCGTCAATG
>NC_051404.1:6517036-6518490 GCF_015228065.2 Penaeus monodon | reverse complement strand
GTCTATGATTTTGATGTGATTTATGAAGTGTTATCATCGCAAATGTTATGATCACTTTCCATGACTTGCCTATAAACTTGAATGTATATGTAAAAAAGGAGTTAAACCTGACTATCTCTTTTTTTCTATTTCATTATAATTATAAATCTACATGATTAGCGTGAAGTAAATATAATCATAACAGCCTTACATATTTACGTATGATTATATAGCACCGTTAAGAGTTATGATACAATTTTTCTTGTAAGATTTTTATGTTACGTTAATTCAGTGATATTTACGAAGTTGTTCAAGAGAGCATATGCACCTTCTTCAAAAACACGTATTTTTAACAATCTAGACATCGTTATATAACCAGCAAGGCAACCCGGCTTCGTGTTTTGTTAACATTATTAAGAAAGTTTACATGTACACATTCTCG
This sequence comes from Penaeus monodon, assembly GCF_015228065.2. Taxonomy (NCBI): domain Eukaryota; kingdom Metazoa; phylum Arthropoda; class Malacostraca; order Decapoda; family Penaeidae; genus Penaeus; species Penaeus monodon. The sequence continues at coordinate 6,518,069 of NC_051404.1, read as the reverse complement.
CGATTAAAATTTCGGTTTGAATTCAATTAATTACTGTGTTCCAGGCAGACAGCCGCCTATTAACATCCCCGGAATCCGGTTTTAATCAGATATAGTAGTTGTAGTACTGATAAGGATAAGAACATTAAAAGCTGATAACTATCAATGTGCGTTTAGTTTCCAGGTGAAATGGTATCATTGCTCAAAGATATTGCGTGATGCCCAAGACTCCGTAACTTGAGAAAGGATGGCTTTGGTATTGAATGTTTCAATTAAGAATTCGATAACGTTGCATTCACCTACTTGATGGAGGTCACCTTGCATTTTGAGGTCGCCATGCATAGGTTCATCACATATAGTTTACCACACCACCAGTTTCCAAAATCTATCACATTTACCACATACAAAGAGTTCACTGCACATACCATGCTCACCAGACAGCAAATTAACACAAACACGCCAACATCACGACACACATCACAGACACCATGCACACTACACACATCAAGTTTGCTGCCTAGGACATCAAGGTTATCGCTGACATCAACTCGGACTTAAAATTCACCACACGGCCCCTGGATTTGGTATTCGAACAGTCAGCAAATCACACAATTGAAGGTCTGGAAGTTCATTCATTTACTATTTTCAGAACGACGAAAAAGTTAAGTAACTATGAAAGAAGGGCAGCTTGGGAAAAGCCTAGTAACTATATAAGGAGATCAGTTTGGGATGAGCTTCGTGATTAGAAGGTCAGCTTAGGAAAAGATTAGAGAAATGGTAAAATAAGGCCAGCTTGAGATAAGCTCAGTGACTATAATATAAGATCAACCTAGGAAAAGCTCAGTAACTATGAAGGAGGATCAGATGGGGAAAAGCTTAATAAACAAGAAAGGTCAGCATGGGTATTCATAGGCATTTGGCAACAGAGCTCCTTCGCAATAGAGTCAACAGGATCAGGCAGTTCCGGTGTAAAGATTGTGGATTTACACACAAAAAAGTACATTTACGTCTGTAATTCCCGGTGAGGAGTGGAATACGGATAAGTAGCGGAAAG
>NC_051404.1:6516626-6516825 GCF_015228065.2 Penaeus monodon | reverse complement strand
AAAAAAATCCTCAGCAACATATATCTCTCACAAGACTTCTACTTCAATGCTTCGACATACTCCGGTCTCTGTTACTCACCGGAAGTCCCTAGACGGTGAAATACGTCCCCAAACTGCGTACGAAAGAGGAAAAATGTCCGGCGTCCGGTCTTGCGGCCTTCGGTTAAGCGGGCAGATATATGTTCGGAGAGAGAGAGAT
>NC_051404.1:6515111-6515985 GCF_015228065.2 Penaeus monodon | reverse complement strand
TCTGGATACACGCACCGCTCCTCTTTTCGTTTAATCGGATTTAGTTATTACCTAACCGAAAGTTTGCAGAGTAAAGTAGGAGTCCCAGCTACCAAAGCTCCATTTCATTGCTTTTAGTGAAACAAATCCTCTCGGCTGGTCTTTTTACTCCTCTGTTTCATTTATTACGGTTGGGATATGTCCGTTCTATCTGAGGACGGATAGGGGCGATGGAGAACCTACTTGTGTGTATTTATACATCGTAAATAAATCCTTAGTAACATATAGGGTAAGGGGAGGTTGTCAAGTATCACTCAGTGCATTCTCGGAAGTTTTAGCTATCGCATGCAAATGACTCACAGTAATATTTAGCGTGGATTAATGATCAGGCTGCACGTTTTCGGAAACACGCATTTTACACCGTGCAAATAGATATCTTCAAGTGCTCCAGCCGTGTCTTTGTAAAACACTATTGGACTATGCATTATCCATTCTTTCAGCCGGCCCATGGGTAAGCGTACAAGACCGTACAAGTTCCTCCTCATCCTTGATGTTTATTCTACAGTAGATCAGGGTTCAGTTACAAATATATTGTCTTGTATTGTGTGCGACAGGGTTTGGCTTGGATGGCTGCTCTGCATGAATAAATTGATAATAATAATGATGAAAATAACTTATTCACTAAAAGGACTTGATCTTCAAGAATAGGAAGCAAATTGACACCAACTCTAAGGATATCAAAGTTGGTTTGAACATCAATACGGATACACTGAAGCATGACTTCTGTACTACCCTTTCTTAAAGTCCCTGTCACGTCTTGGACCAATAGACTTGCATGTCATTTAAAAACAATTCGTGTATAAGGTGGATAGTGAGTGTTATTTAAATCTTTTTC
>NC_051404.1:6514178-6514933 GCF_015228065.2 Penaeus monodon | reverse complement strand
ACTATAGAAGGCCTTTATTACAGTATCACAGGTTTGAATATCTGTATAATAAAAGCAATATGTGACCCAAAATCTTTATATGTGATTTTATTCTACATCAGACCTGACACTAAGAAGCTTACTGTGCGCCCTTTTGTCGGGTTACAATTTTTCCTTCCTTGGGGATCCAATCTCAGCACGGGATTATCAGCACATGGCAACTCAGCGGTCAGACAAAGTGCGTCGTGTATTTTGCAGCCGCACGAAACACTGGATTTTGCTTTTAGTCACTGAAACAGGGCTAGTTACGCATCTTCATTCTATACAAAGGAGATTTTAAGCAGGTTTTAAAAACTCAATGGTGTATTCCTGTAGGAATTTGTCCAGTGTTTATAGCAAGTAACATGTCTGAATTTATTAGCACGTTAATTTCGTGTAAATAAAATTAACGTAAAAAAGTCAGATATTTGCTATGAAAGGAATGTCTGATTGAAATGCTCCAACGCAGGTAATTAAGTGTACCCGCCTTAGCCTGAATAACTTTCTGTTTTAGAGCAAATGTGATCCTAGCCCAGTGTTCACGTGACATCTAACAGCTAATATATGAGGCTAACGGCAAAGTGAACTTACCGGTACGTTCGCCGCTACTGTACAGAAACGTCGAGGCGCGCTCGGCTTTGTTTACAAACACTGGAGCAGTATTTTAGTAGTCTCTTTGGAGGACTCGTAATGATCTCTTTACTCTATACCGCAGGCCACTTTACCGTTTTACAGTT
>NC_051404.1:6513463-6513678 GCF_015228065.2 Penaeus monodon | reverse complement strand
GAATGCCACAGGTCGCAAAAAGATTAGGCCGCAGGCCCATAGCTGAACCGCCCTGATGTAGGTAATACTGTCAGGCACAACGGGTATGAACGAAAAGGTCAGTAAACATTTAAATAATTATAACTCGACATATTACACAGTAGGAATTTGTCTGAAATCTACATTTGTCCTTTAGTTCAGATGAATGTTAGATTTATGTCAAAGAGACCCCCCCT
>NC_051404.1:6513000-6513414 GCF_015228065.2 Penaeus monodon | reverse complement strand
TCGCCTCTTTGCCATTAATTTTCGGCTGTCGTCATCGTGACGTCACACGATACTGGCGGGAAGTCACCTACTGGAAATCCTTTCCACTTTCTTATATTTACTTTTTTTCTTCACTTCTCTTTTTGTGCCCGAATTATAATCGATATATATTAGTCTATGGTTAATATAAGAATAAATCATTATTTATAAGTAGATGAGACGTTAAGATATTCCAAGATATCCAATGATATTTGGCACCACCGCAGTCATTGTCCGATTTTCACACTCGTCTGATGGCCATTCGCGGTGTCGCTCCTCCTCACGCAAGTTCGTCGTTCGTCCTGTTCTTTCGTGAGCACGTGGTTTGGTTAGCAGTTTGTAGAACTTTCGTGAAGTATGACGTAAGTACAGGGAATCTACACCCGGTACTTGAAG
>NC_051404.1:6512759-6512872 GCF_015228065.2 Penaeus monodon | reverse complement strand
GTATTTGTTCTTACCCGGAATGGTTGACAAGTGTTCAATGCGGTAATTAGAAGGTAAAAGGGCAAAAACAAATATTACTGTTAAGAGAAGGTAACTTCTACACACACAAGCTT
>NC_051404.1:6511586-6512673 GCF_015228065.2 Penaeus monodon | reverse complement strand
CTTTATTTTAGGCACTGATCTCATTCCTTATTGCAGGTTGAGTCAAGCACTGCCCCTGCCATGGACGAGGAGGGGTACCCACTCGCGAGTCTGGAGCAGAGACTGGAAAGTGAGGCCTCGCGCGGCCTTCTCTCGCGGTGCCACGAGTCGGGCGAGGCAGCCTACTGCCAGATCCAAGTCATCCGCAGGCCCCCCGCCGGCCCCGAAGTGCCCTCTCCTTCAGCAAGACGGAGGGGCTTGTTCGAGAGGCCAGGCGTTGGGCTTGCCCTTTGCGAGGCCCCAAGATTCAGCTACTCAAGGAGCAAACGCTTCAGGATCGACCAAGCTCTGTCGAGTCATGTGGAGGAACTCCACTCCAGGACCTCGTACCAGACTGCTATTAGGCGCCGGGCGCTCCACGTAAAGGTGGACCCCTTGCCCCTAGACCCGCAGCTTCATCAGGACGTGAGTAGAGTGCTCCACATCCCCGCCAACCAGGGCTGCCTTTGCAACGATCCAGCGTGCCCTACTGTGTCATCGCCTCCTGGCGATGTCATATGTAGAAACAAGCCGTTGGAAAACCCCCGCGTTATGCCGTCGTCTCCCTCAACAAATAAGCCCAAGGAAAAAAGAAGAGAAGTACACATCAGCATCTGGAAGGAGCTTTTCCTCGGCGAAGCCATCTTTGATGCGGAAGAGCCGACATTCCCAGACCCGAGGCATCGCTGCTTGTTCAAGTCTTCGAAATGGGCGAAGTTCATACCCTTCTACCTCCTCAAGCTTCTACATTTGTTATTCTTAATTCTGCGCGTTTGTCTGCCGTCGGTGAGCATAACTGGGTTCTACTACCACCGGGTGTACAAACACCTACGGATCCACCAGGTAGGCGAAGAGCGGGGAATCGAACCTGTGTTCACCGGCAAGGTCTACCACGGCCCCATCATCTACGGGGTTCGAATGCTGACCTGCCCCTTCTGCAGGGAGAAGAGCGCCTCGAAGATCAGCCTCAAGTACTTCGAGTCCACGTATCGAGAGCGGAAGGAAGCTGCAGTGCGGTAGAGGCGGGATGTGCTTCATGTGATGTGTTTTAGCTATATGTCTTAATAAA
>NC_051404.1:6511215-6511476 GCF_015228065.2 Penaeus monodon | reverse complement strand
AGATTTACTTTCAATATCATACATGCATATTTTTCATTTTTCTGCAGTCCAAAGAAAGAAATGTATATTTATGTTACAAGAGATTATTTACGGACGGCTGTTGGTGCTATCTTTATTTAAAAGTAACATTGGTGTTATTTCAATGCTTCTGTGTAATTGTACATAACTCACGTAAAATGTGTAAGTCTGAAAACATACGTAGTGTGCATATCCATATAGTCTATATTGCGTGAAACCTCATATAAGGGCACAAACGAGCAT
>NC_051404.1:6510852-6511042 GCF_015228065.2 Penaeus monodon | reverse complement strand
GAACAAACAATAATCTACAGACATATACCAACATAAGTGTTCTGAATATTACGTACATATGTACTTTTTTAATTAAATTTCTATCATGTTTACTGTAAATAGTAACAGGCATAGCAGTTAAGCTGTTAAATACTATGACATGCCAAGGGGAAAAAAATCTTAATAAATAAATGAATTCAGCAAGAGACCA
>NC_051404.1:6510422-6510609 GCF_015228065.2 Penaeus monodon | reverse complement strand
TTTCTCAAACACTATTGTCCGTTAATACAATAATTTTCCCAAACGCAGGCTTAATTATTAATATGAAAAACGAATGTAAAGGAGAAGAAGAAGAAGGAAACAAAACTAATAACTGTGTTAATAAGTAAACCAGGAGAGAGAATATGACATAAATAACTGATAATTGTATTAAAGAAACTGAATGTAA
>NC_051404.1:6509779-6509992 GCF_015228065.2 Penaeus monodon | reverse complement strand
GTCAAAAATTGAGACCAACACGAAAACGCAAGACTCTCGCTTCCACCTTCCATCACGTCAGTTCTCGGGGTCTTAGAGGCAGATCCCGCGGGGCTAAAAGTATTCACAGAGGGCGTCGCGATTGTCATCTTAGAGAGGGCGGCTTGTGACATCGAACTGGCGGAAGGGCGTAGTTTGTGTCACTCGTTTTTTTCGTTATATATTTCCCCTTTT
>NC_051404.1:6509359-6509484 GCF_015228065.2 Penaeus monodon | reverse complement strand
ACGAAAACACGTTTGCATCTTGTTCGTCGTAGAGTTACATTTTTAAACCTTGAAGAAGCGATGTCATCAAAGACAACTAACTTTGAGAATTAACAACAAATAGGCCACTAACTTGTTGTTAAATA
>NC_051404.1:6508495-6508766 GCF_015228065.2 Penaeus monodon | reverse complement strand
ACGGAATCAGACAGGAGGTGCCAAAGAAAATACATCTCTTTACATCAAAGAACACGCTTCGCTATTTGAGCCCAGACACCAGGGAAAATAATAATGAACTCACCTCCGGCTTCCCAGTTTCATGATATAGACGTGTCCGGCTTGTAAGATAAATATTAGATACTCTCGCTTTCATAAGAGCGGTAAAAATCAGTTCAGTATTCTATCCACACTTAAATGAAGGCTTTGGGACCTTGGCTGCCATTCTGGACGAGGATTATTAGCTTTTGCC
>NC_051404.1:6507962-6508408 GCF_015228065.2 Penaeus monodon | reverse complement strand
GATGGATGAATAGACAAAGAAACTGATAAATAGACAAATAGGTAGATGGACAGATGCCTGTGCGTAGGAACATATATACAAATAGATACTCTGTTCTTTGAACGCCATCTAATTGCGCCAACATTCGGTTTTCTTTAACTTGATTTAGGGGAAACTAGTAAAAAAAAGGGACTGTTAGAAAGTACTTCTTTGCAAAGAAACCAAGAAAGAAAGTCTGGATATAAATATAGAGTTCAGTTCTTCATAAAATTTAATAAACAGATGGCATATGATAGACGCTCAGACTGAGGATGTAGCGCTGGTGGGCGAAATGCAAGGTTCCCCGGCACCTTCATCTCCCGTGGATGCTGCGACCGGATGAGCATTTGGACGCCTGTTACTGCCGGGGGGAATAAGAGAGCGTATATTTACTACATGTAAAAAACAACAACATATGAATGCAATGT
>NC_051404.1:6507668-6507867 GCF_015228065.2 Penaeus monodon | reverse complement strand
TGGCATCTAAAGACACACAACAGCAAGCACATACCTCGCATGAGAGAGCGAATACCCCTCCACATCTGCTATGGTGTCGGGTAAAGGCCGGTTGTTGGTCTCCGGCAGAAGGCAGGTGAGGAAAGCGGCGACGAGGCTCAGCGCTCCGAAGATGGTGCTCGGGATGGCCCAGTGGTACACGCCCTACGAACGGTACGAG
>NC_051404.1:6506700-6506931 GCF_015228065.2 Penaeus monodon | reverse complement strand
ATCCAGGACGTTAATGTCAACAGGATTGATTTAATTCTCGTCGAAGTCTGCTTTTTTTTCCAACAGCTCCGGAGAAATCTCTCTCTAGCTCATATTCAATTTTATCTTTCTGTCCGCTTAACTGTTCATTATCATTCCCTTTTAAGAGAACGGAATTATACATCCTCCAGCCATCATCAGCGACCTGGCTACGCGGCCTGAGAAAGAGCGAGCGTGTTAAAGGGACTTTGT
>NC_051404.1:6506184-6506379 GCF_015228065.2 Penaeus monodon | reverse complement strand
ACACACACACAAATGACCCCACATGACCCTGAATAAGAAACGATGTCAATAATCTCAGACCTGAGCTCAAGGTGGGCTGAAAAGGCAAAGACGAATCATAGGGACTGGGGTTGGTGAACATGCCAAGAGCTGAGATTTATTTTCTCCAGCATATCGGGAGTAAACAGAGGATGCTTTCTTGCTCGGTACCCGGAG
>NC_051404.1:6505289-6505362 GCF_015228065.2 Penaeus monodon | reverse complement strand
GAATTAATTTGCTATACACGGTTATGAAAAAAATAAATCTGTAATGTAAAATTTCATTATAACATAAACTGGT
>NC_051404.1:6502597-6502969 GCF_015228065.2 Penaeus monodon | reverse complement strand
TAATCCTAATTCCGGCGACACCAGCCGAAGGCCCAGAAGCGGCCACCCTACCAACATGTCTGTGATGAAAGGTGATATAATGGCCCCCGTGCGGCCAACCATCGAAGTGATGCCCAGGCCTCGGGTCCGAAGACACGTTGGATACAATTCGCTGCAGTAGAGGTAGATGACCTGGTAGGCGGAGGTGATGCAGAACTTGCTCGCCATGACGACCGACAGGAACCACCAGGTATCACGACCTGCCAAGGGAGACCAGGAAGGAAAGGCATGAGGGTCGTGGACGCGTCGTGCGTTCGAGAGGTTGGCTGTGTTGGAGTCTGAGGCTGGAGGATGGTTTCGAAGGGGAGGGAGGGAGAGGGTGAAGGGGAGTGG
>NC_051404.1:6501889-6502337 GCF_015228065.2 Penaeus monodon | reverse complement strand
ACTAGATGAATAGATAAGTAGAGATTGCTTAAAAGAGGGATGGTCGTTAGAAGAACATAGAATCGTGCTGCCTCTTTGGTTAATTGTGATTACTCACAGGAAAGTACTATTGAAGTTAGAGTAACTGTACCAATTAGATGATTAGTGTGAGGTAATTTGAACTACGATTTAATTTTCCACAATAAAAAGCAAAGAGATAAACATTCGGCTTTAATAAGATTGTAATTAATTTGAATTTTCGCGTTCAAATTAAAAGCTAATATCGACCTGCTCGTCTTTTGCGGCAAGGTAATTACTCTTATATTTTCACGGAAAGTTAGAGGGCTTCGCGAGCAAGCTGAAATTACGATTGCAAGTTCGGGATATAATCACTGTTAATTCTGTTTGCAAGTGCGTTTCAATTTTCTGTTATTGGCAATTTCACTGTATGGAAATGAACTCCAGTGCG
>NC_051404.1:6501223-6501869 GCF_015228065.2 Penaeus monodon | reverse complement strand
TTTTTTCTAGATTGATTGATGAATATGTAAATTTGCAGACATGCACATCCATGCATAATCCCGAAGCGGAAACACACCAACGAGTATAAAGCCATGCCCGTCAGAATGAAGCTATGTCCAATATACGTCCTCTTAAACATTCCCAAATGAAAACATAAAGGATACATTTGTTCTTCCATTACTGTTCTTCTCTTTCGTTTCAGAGACTCATCACAATCCTTCACATAAAGACGTAATAATACAGGCTCAATTACAGACGTCAAGGCCCTTCACAGCGACACAGCCATGCAGGCACACAACGTCATAAATACCGAGCAGCATACCTCATCACAGCCTTCCACTAAGACCCACAGACACAGACACACAAACAAACCAACATACCTCCCTTACTAACAGCCACGTATCGCCATAACCACAGACCAACGTACCTCGCCACAGCCATCCACAGACACGCAGCGCCACAGCCTCTTCTAAAGACTCACCTCCAGGCAACACCATGAGCACCAGCGTCCCCACAGCACACAGGACGAAGAAGGCGACGAGGGGGGCCTTCCTCCCGAATTTCACGACGAAGGGGATGGTCAGCGTGTACGAAGGGAGTTCCGTGAGACCGGCCAGGAACATGTACAGGAACGGGTCGGCGCTG
>NC_051404.1:6500398-6500485 GCF_015228065.2 Penaeus monodon | reverse complement strand
TTTCTTTTATTTTCTTATTTTCATTTTTGTTTCACATCATTAACGGATGGGGCATTGTTAAAGATTTATTATTTTCTATTTAGCGTT
>NC_051404.1:6499190-6499562 GCF_015228065.2 Penaeus monodon | reverse complement strand
TTTGAAACAAGATCAGACACACCACTGCTTAAATCCCCTTTTGACACTGAGGAAACGGAATTCACACTGTTCACTCACGCAGCCAACAGCCGAGGCTACATGAAATAATAATGTTATCCGCGTAACTTCAATATTTGCAGAATTCCCCTCTGCCGCGCTTGCAATACGACTTTGCAGTGCAACATACCAGCCACGAGGGTAATATATAGCAATGTGTTATCCAAACTTTTATTTGAACTTAATTTCGAATATGCTTTCAGAGCATATTACACAAATCTGATGTTATTTGTTGTCGGATGCGCTGATATACCTTGATACTTGTCAACAATGAGAAAATGTGTCAATACGGGGGTTAAAGAGAAATGATGCATG
>NC_051404.1:6498865-6499070 GCF_015228065.2 Penaeus monodon | reverse complement strand
TTTACACACAAACATACTTTCCTCTTACGGAAATCATGCACTGTCATTCCCATTCATTTAATTACCTGAAGTTGGCCGAATTGAGCGAGATCCCGTAGTAGACCATCGTGCACACCAGCCAGTCGAAATACATAACGAGGGAGATGCTTCTCAACACGGGCGTCCTCAGGAACACCGTCAGGCCTCGCAGGGCGCCCTTGCACGT
>NC_051404.1:6498717-6498812 GCF_015228065.2 Penaeus monodon | reverse complement strand
CGTCTGGTTTCGGGTGCTCTTCTTTGGGGATTTCGTCTGTCTGTGAAGGGTAGACGGGTATTATTCGTGACTATTCATGTATACGTTATGTGTAT
>NC_051404.1:6498298-6498576 GCF_015228065.2 Penaeus monodon | reverse complement strand
CCGCCCACGCGCACAGGTTAAACGCGTGGAAATGATTCAGCAGCGTGGGAAGGCATTAAAGGCACGTGTATAAATGTTAATGAATGTGCGGCGGGCGTCCGGTGTCGCATCTGATATTGTCTCTGGTATTTCTGTCATGAATCCTGCTTACGGAATAATCTGATTAATGTCCTGCGCCAGCCAGCCCGGGAGGAGGGAGCCTGGGGTTTATCATTTGGGGAGGGGGAGCGGGAGGGGGCGAAGAGGGGTACACAAAAAGGTACTGTGGGGGATAAGTG
>NC_051404.1:6497854-6498157 GCF_015228065.2 Penaeus monodon | reverse complement strand
GGATGCAGCGACAACAACAATGCTTTGACAACCTGAAATCTTGTTATAATAATTTGATTCGCAACTTTCCGATTACAGAACCGTTCCAGAAATACTTTCATGTTTCTAAGACGTGAAAGGAACCTGCCATTGCCATCTTTTAAAATAGAATCGACAGAGATTACATTTGGATCCTGAAATACACGGAATGGGAAATTTTCAGTAAAGTTTCAAATATCCTTAACAAAGCATTGGGGGAAATCGTAAACTTACGAGTAAGATCACCATGACTATAGAAAAATAAGTAATGATATGAATCGCAGT
>NC_051404.1:6496724-6496857 GCF_015228065.2 Penaeus monodon | reverse complement strand
CAGTCTGATGAAAATTTTTACCTAAATTCGTGGTCTAAATAGCGAGTTTTTTTAAAAATCTTTACTCATCTGCTTTTTAAATTTTGATTTAAAATTTTCAGATGCAACTCTGGTATGATAAACAAGACAGACG
>NC_051404.1:6496503-6496687 GCF_015228065.2 Penaeus monodon | reverse complement strand
TTCTAAACTTTGCCAAATTTTGGACATAAGCCGTAGCTTCCTTCCCTTCGTAAAAACGCCAGGTCAGCAACATACGAGGTCCCGCTAAGACTTCATGTGATGAGTGTCATGGAAGTTTGCTGCGAATATGCTAAATACTGCGGGAAGTTTCGGCCCCGTGACAACGCTGGAAACATTGTTTTAG
>NC_051404.1:6495599-6495675 GCF_015228065.2 Penaeus monodon | reverse complement strand
GAAGTTATCTTGTCTTCTGTTTCCTTTGTTCATGAAATATTTTACCAAGAATTTTTTTTTTTTTCCACATTACCCC
>NC_051404.1:6495365-6495440 GCF_015228065.2 Penaeus monodon | reverse complement strand
CCGACTCATTTACGTGCATCTCTTCGCTGCGGGTTCATTGAAAGGGTTACACTGTCTAGCTCTGGTTGAAGACAC
>NC_051404.1:6494741-6495026 GCF_015228065.2 Penaeus monodon | reverse complement strand
CATAATCTTGGAAGAAAAGGTCTTCTGAGAACAGAAAATCATGCATCTTTTTTCTTCGCACAATAGCATAAACTTAAAAAAAAAACTTTTCCAGTTACTTCCAGTTACTTCCTGGAATATCCTTAGGAAAAAAGCCGTTGATCTTTGTTCTTTCTGTTTCCTTCCTGTTCCCTGCGTGTAAATATTTACGTACGCAAATGAAATGTTTTTTTTTCCACAGCTTATAGCCGTATGCCCTACGTAGTTCGAGTCTATATACACAGAGGGCTCTCTCATCTGTTGCCC
>NC_051404.1:6494095-6494572 GCF_015228065.2 Penaeus monodon | reverse complement strand
GTCATCAGTGATTCTACACCTTTAATAACAAAATTACTTATTCGTCTTTGTAACAAAGTGAAGTAGTTGGGAATCAACCATTATTTTCATCACTTTCACAAGCGTATAAAGTATATTTTTTGTCAAGGCCCCCTGCCCCCTTCCAGAATAAACAAGGCAAAAAGATAAAAAAAATACGACTTCTGCTACAGCATCTTCTGAATCTAAAGGAATGCATTGACACTGACAGATTCTAGCAGGCATCCGCTATAGATCTTGCAGTTGCTTATATTCAGTGAAGGATATCCTGTCTTTGTCTATGGGACTTTCATTATGAGGATAAAATTTATTCTAAAAAAAAGAAATGTGTTCCAAGTGTTTTTTTATTGGAAAGAAAAATCCCCTGCCGCACATCTTTTAGCGTGTTCATTTTAGCAGATGAATACGAAGGCAATAAATAATTTATCTGTTATTTGATCTCTCTTTCTGTGTTTCCCA
>NC_051404.1:6493442-6493864 GCF_015228065.2 Penaeus monodon | reverse complement strand
TTATATCTTTATTGATGAAAATCCATCTTATCTGTCTAAAGATTATACACTCTTACGTAGTGTATCTTAGTTGTAAAATCCTTTACGAAATCGTAGGAAGAGTACACATAAGTCTATACCAATCGCTTACATATCTTGACATATTTCCATATATTTTTTTTTCTCTTTAATATCAACCATTAATGAAAACCCCACTTCATGGCACCCCCCCACCCCCCCTCCTCCTTCTGACTACGCCAGCGCCCTTACCTGCATTTCCTTTAGAGTCGCAAGGAGCCAGCTGGAGTCAAAGGGTTTCCTGCCGTTCCATCTGGCCGCCCTCTGCAGCTCCTTCTCCGCTTCACTCCATCTGCCGGCCTGAATGAGCCACCTGGGGGACTCCGGTAGTAAGCTGGAGGTGGGGGGGGGGAGATATTGGGGCT
>NC_051404.1:6491400-6491469 GCF_015228065.2 Penaeus monodon | reverse complement strand
TAAGAACAATAGAACAAGAAATGTAGCAGAAGTAGAAAAAAAATAACATTCATTATAACATAAGACCAT
>NC_051404.1:6490833-6491200 GCF_015228065.2 Penaeus monodon | reverse complement strand
AAGGCCATTGTAAAAGGAGGGAAGCTGACTCAAAATATTAATTTTCCTTTTGATAGAAGTCAAAAGGAGAATAGAAGATTTCCTCTTTTTTGATGTCACTAACCTTATACATGTTTCATTGTTAGGGACTGAAAAGTGTTAGTATTTTAAGAATTTCCCTCATACTTCAAAAGTATTACTTTTATTAGCTCTGTTATGTCATTTCTAATCATTATTATGTTTATAAGCATTGCTTTTATTTTCCCTTTTCTTCTCATCAACTTATTCTTTCACTTCTCCTTTTTCTTATACCAATATAATACCTTCAGCTTACCCCAACATACTCTTTCAAGTTCCCCGCGTTCTCTATTTATGCTGCACATCCTTT
>NC_051404.1:6490182-6490757 GCF_015228065.2 Penaeus monodon | reverse complement strand
CCGTATACCCACAAGATAAGGGCCCCCTCCCCTCTCCTACCTACCCCCATATACCCACTAGAAAAGGGCCCCCTCCCCTCCTAGACGCAGGTCCCACGCCCAGCTACGCCCAAGACGACCTCCTTGTGGGCGCAGGTTATCACTTAGAGTGGCCTGGCCGACCCCTTCCTCCGCTAAAGCTCATCCTTTTGAAGACGCCCTTTGTGGCTTGAATCATGTGGGTCAAGTGAAATTACTCATCTTCATTATTACTCGTCGTGGATGGCTGACGTCTCTCTCTGTGTGATATGTGCGCAACATGTTATTCTCCTGATTGCTTTGTTGATCTTTTTGTGTCCTCTGTTGCGAGATGTAATCATCTGCTAATCTATTTTTTCCTTCTTTCTTTCTGTTTTCCTGGTATTTTTTTTCGCTCTTTCTTTTGCCTCTCTTCCTCCTTTCATTTTCGTAAAAGAGTGCTTTGCGATATTAGACTTCTTAATACAGATTTTTTGAAAATCAATCAATCCTTTTGTCTCATACATATTCACTTTCTATTTCTATTTCCTTATACACACACACACACAACTGTCTGC
>NC_051404.1:6487494-6487674 GCF_015228065.2 Penaeus monodon | reverse complement strand
AGCTACTCACATGGTATTAGCGATGAGCACAATCACAGGCACCGACATTGCGAGGTGTAGCAAGCGCCATTGCCTGACGTAGAAGGCAATGGCAGGAAGTGCCATGACTCCTAAAGCGAAGGGCACAGAAAACAGGATCCCCACGACGCCTCTCTGCCGGGCTGTGCAGGATTCCACGGC
>NC_051404.1:6486725-6487060 GCF_015228065.2 Penaeus monodon | reverse complement strand
CACCAGCATCAAATTATAATATTACAACGATACCAATATCAGTACAGAGATACAAATGCACAGACCTAAGAATTTATATCTGAGTTCCCAAATGTAATTAGATGATAAGCTTGATACAGAAATGAAAAAAAATGGAAAAATGAATATTTCGAGGCAGCCGGGGATGGAAAAAAAAAGTTAGATGGGAGAGCGAGAGAGCAACAAATTGCAAAGAGAGATTGTCAGAAAAAGGTTATCGACACTTAATAGAGTACGGTAGAGATGCTCACAACAACCCTTTTTCTTTTTTATTCTGTAAAAGTTTGTAATATTCAATTTTAATTCTGGAACGTCTT
>NC_051404.1:6485756-6486455 GCF_015228065.2 Penaeus monodon | reverse complement strand
CCTCGTGATGTGATTTCTCACTTCTGCAAATCCCAATTTCATTTAGGATTTCAGGCTTCAATCCCATCTGGGTCTTTATGTCCCAACAGCATTCTTATTCACGTCTTTCGGTTTTACATGCAGTGTTATTTAGGTCTTCATGATGCATCTAGGCCCATCGGTTCCAACAGCAATCTCATTCAGGTTTTTAAGTTAAAACGGCAATCTCACTCTAGGTTTTTATGCGCCATCGTCTATCTCACCTAAATTTTAAAATTCCAAAATCAGTCTCACCTAAAATTTTAAAATTCCAACATCAGTCTCACTTAAAATTTTAAAATTCCAACACCAATCTCACCTAAAAATTTTAAATTCCAACACCAATCTCACTTAAAATTTTTAAATTCCAACACCAATCTCACCTAAAATTTAAAAATTCCAACACCAATCTCGCCTAAAATTTTAAAATCCCAACACCAATCTCGCCTAAAATTTTAAAATCCCAACACCAATCTCACCCAAGTTTTTAGACTCCAATATTCAGGTCAACAGCCTCCCACATAATCTAACCTTACCGATGATGTACGAAGTTTGGTAGACGATGTTCCCCGTAAAGGCTATGAGGAAACGACAGAGGAGGAAGAGCTGGTAGTATGGCGAGAAGGATCCCGTGATGGAGACCAAGATGAACACCCACAGGGATCCCGTCATGAGCTTCTT
>NC_051404.1:6485187-6485323 GCF_015228065.2 Penaeus monodon | reverse complement strand
AAAGTAATGGCCAGGGATGGAGAGAAAGGGTGATGATGCTATTTTGCGTTCTCGACTAGATATTTTGTCACTCGACATTCAAAATGGCTTTATATTAGTTAACTCTTTTTTTTAATACAAAGTCCCACACGCATTA
>NC_051404.1:6484956-6485093 GCF_015228065.2 Penaeus monodon | reverse complement strand
AAATATACTATATTGAGTATCCAATACACCAGGTATAAGATATATCACAAATCTTATATTTCCTGAAAATAGAAAAGGATGTGCTTGGAAGGACCTCAGCACCATCAAGCGAAGTACCCTCCCAGCGGCGCTCCCCT
>NC_051404.1:6484705-6484856 GCF_015228065.2 Penaeus monodon | reverse complement strand
CCGCCTTACCTGTCAGCGAAGTACCCTCCAAGCGGCGCCCCGAAGAACACGCCCACCATGAAGATGCTCTGGATCAGCGACTTGAGTCCTTCTTTCCCGCACACCAAGTCCCACTGGAAATCAAGAAGGGAAAACGAGCATAATTCTTCGA
>NC_051404.1:6483061-6484049 GCF_015228065.2 Penaeus monodon | reverse complement strand
GAGTCACATAGCCTCAAGATAAATATACGTATTGCAATATAACTATCCACAGATCCGTCACTTTATCATTTAAGCTTTGCAGATTACGCTTCATGTTATCCTATCATTCCTTTCCTTTACTCTCTCTCATCCATCCACCTCTTTCGTCAGCACCTCCATCCACTTTTGCAACATAAATCTACTTTTTGCAAACCCTTCACCCATTCATTTTTTTTTTTTCAATACTCTCATCCCTCTAATTTTTAAGGCATTTTCACCCACCTTTTTTCAATTCCTTCACCTATCTACTTTCTAAAAACGTTTTCACCCACTTTCAACACCTTCACCCACCTACTTTTTAAAAACATTCTAACTTATTTTTAACACTTTCACCCATCTGCATCTTTCAACACCACCCACCTACTTTTTAAAAACATTCTCACTTATTTTTAACACTTTCACCCATCTGCATCTTTCAATACCACCCACCTACTTTTTAAAAACATTCTCACTTATTTTTAACACTTTCACCCATCTGCATCTTTCAACACCACCCACCTACTTTTTAAAAACATTTTCACTTATTTTTAACACTTTCACCCATCTGCATCTTTCAATACCACCCACCTACTTTTTTCAACACCCACCAACCTACATTTTCCCACTATCTCCACCCACCTCCGAAATAAGCGTAGTGTTGAAGATTTCAGTGTCATAATCCCAGCTGACGCAAGGCCGCCTCTGAAGCTCGCTATCTCCCCCGCCTTCAGGAATAGCAAGAAAAGCTTCTTCCCAAGTCAGCTTAGTCACGAGGCTGTAGTTCCTCACGTACATCTCGCACTGGGCATGGTGAGCTTCCCCTCCAAGCGTCGTCCTGGGGGTGGAAGAAGGGGTTGGGGGGTTGGGGATGGGGTGTAGAGGTGGGGATAGGGTTGGGGATGGGGTGTAGAGGTGGGGACAGGGTTGGGGAGGATTGTGAGCATTAGATTAACTGACAATCTGATCTCTA
>NC_051404.1:6478127-6478371 GCF_015228065.2 Penaeus monodon | reverse complement strand
TGTCATGCTCCTGGTAAAGTTTTTGCCGGCACAGCATTTTAAAAACATAATATATAGTCATACATTCTATGTATTTGGCATTAGGCTTCTTTTTCTACACATTAATCATACTTTTACATCATCGTTCTTGGTGTGTATCAGTTTTTCGTCACACAGCAAGTGAAGACCCTTTTAAATGTATGTAAAGTCAGTCGATGTAAAGTCAGTTGCACAGCAGTTTTCCTCAGATATCTGTCTGTCCATT
>NC_051404.1:6477831-6478029 GCF_015228065.2 Penaeus monodon | reverse complement strand
GCAGTCACGGTCCTCAATTACTTTAAGAACTCACCTCGGTAAAGAATAATTCCATATTTGTTCCTTAGTCCAGTTGGCAACATGAAGCTCTGGGATGTGACACCAGTGATCTGTCACGGGACTGAGGAATGCCGTAGCAACAGTCTGCATGCCACCGAAGAGACCCCCTGTGGAGAGAAGCAATATGGCATGGGAGGC
>NC_051404.1:6476061-6477405 GCF_015228065.2 Penaeus monodon | reverse complement strand
AGCTTATTGTTTTCTCTAGTCACTTTCCCTGTATATGTGACCTAGTTGCATATGCATGTCTTCTGAACATTTTTACTGTGCATATAAGATTAGCAGGATGAACGCTGGTGCATTTATCTCGGCATTTCTATATTCTCTCCTATATATTTGTTGTGAAATAAACAGAAGACCTGATAAACATGTCATGTTTCATTAGTCTCCCCGACTTTACTCCTTTCCTGGGGTTGCCTGCTCAATATCAGTGTCGACCTATATTGATATATTATCATTATACACTACATCTATATCCACTCAAACGCACACACATACACGTGTATGTGTGCGTATAGGTACAGTCACATATACCATATTATCTAAACCAATTATCAGAAACTTCAGATTCTAAAACTGTTGGCGACTCTCAGTGGTCAACTTTCACAAATATGTTTTGTCTGTTTACCTCTCCCTTGTGTAAGGTTTAGAGTCAACCTGTTAATTGTTACATCTAAAACAGGTACTGAAGCTCAAAAACAAACATTTAAAACGCACTATGCACCTGAAGTGGTGTCATCACTCATCACCCACGCAAGTGCCATTCTCATACAGTTCCTATTGTCTGCAGTGTCCATCCACGTATGGAGTGTCCATGGTTGCTACTCCCGTGTTAAGGTAGTTATTCTGTGTCTAAAATATAAGGCTATCATCACTATCTCAACGCAACTATATTGCTATTACTTGATATAGAGCACTAAGTTCTAAACCTCACTTTCAGGGACTAATAATTTTCGTACATCACTTGCACGCAGCTAATTACCTTACTGTACACAACCTATTAAAGGATATTATTGAACAGCAGCACGAGGTGGGAATCTCCCGGTATCAGGCCACAGCAATATCGAGGATCACCGCTCCTAATCCTTGTTAAGAATGCGTATGAATCTTTATTAGAAACTCTTGTGTCTGGAAAATATCTCTGATATTGGAGCCCCTTCCGTGTTGCTCATTCTGCAACCTAATCGTCAAATTTAATTAAGTTTAACATATCATTTACAATATTTCATTAATATTTGAACACCATTTCTTATAAAGGTTGATCATTGTGCTAACCGGCGATAGAAATATCTCTAATAGTCTGAAATATGTCCGACAATAATCCTAATGACTTTGTATACATACCACATGTTTGTTTACCTAAGTCACTCTCCCGTATCTTCAAGGACTTGTTTAAGGGTAAGTTAGTCCTGAGACGGGCTTCTGTGAATTCGCCTGTAAAATCCCATTTCGCACAAAGAGTGTTAGTCTTTTACGGGATAAGTATCATATTGTCTTCGTACCTTACTGGTCACAACCTATTAAAGGATATTA
>NC_051404.1:6475643-6475849 GCF_015228065.2 Penaeus monodon | reverse complement strand
TGATAGAGCAGCATGGGGTGGGAATCTCCCGGTATCAGGCCAATATCGAGGATTACCGCTCCTAATCTTTGTTAAGAATGCGTATCATTCTTTATTAGAAACTCCTGTGTCTGGAAAATATATTGTAGACTGTCTCAATTCGTATAAAATAACAGATGGAAGAGAAAAAAAGATAAACAAATAAAGATATAAGCATAAAAGAACTC
>NC_051404.1:6474558-6474773 GCF_015228065.2 Penaeus monodon | reverse complement strand
TCATAGTCCCAGGCTAATCTTATCCCTCTCATTCTCATTGATCAGGCCAGCATAGCTTTGGCATTCATGAGCACCGTGTATTACAGCTCATTACTCCCCAGGTTACCCTTGACGATCCGTGCAGAGCCCGAGGTCGTTGCCCCCCCCCCTTCGTCATTATCTAGTCTATCTGACTCCTTTCCTTAGGCCCTGTAATCAAAATGACCCTTCCTTTT
>NC_051404.1:6473961-6474235 GCF_015228065.2 Penaeus monodon | reverse complement strand
AACACAGTTGGGAGCTAAGAAGAAGCTCTACTCATCCGGGATGACTGTGACCCTCCTGACCTCTGACAGGTCAGGAGGGTCACCTTCAGCCACGCCCCAATTCCTCTGTAGCAATTCCAGACCAGATTGTCTGACCTTTACCTGAAATGCCGATTTCTGTCAACGTAGTCTTTTGTTATGGTACTCTGTATCATTAGCTCAATATATATTTCTTGATATATTTTGGATTATATCATATCATGAGTATCATGTACCTTTATCTTGGTATAAACTC
>NC_051404.1:6472688-6473272 GCF_015228065.2 Penaeus monodon | reverse complement strand
ATTACAGAGCTCTCACAGAGATGCCTGTTGATTTATCATCATGCAAGAAACCAGGTCAAGCTTTTATCTCACTCACGTGTTGAACGTTTGCTGACCTTCGCTGTGCGCTGACAGCACCGCCACTATGAAGAAGGATTATCTATAACATCTTTATTTGCATTCACCAGGATATGTAGAGCATGAAACGTGTCACAGAATTTATTTAACCAAAACTCGATCGAGCTTATTCGTCTCATTTTTGTATTGACATTATATATTAGTCACCCATCAACTGAAGTCTAAATGTTTTCTTTAAAGGGAGAACTATGATATTACAATGTCTATTGTAAGTTCCTCACTGTTATTGTACATTTTGATGCGTCTTAGATGCTGAGGCTGCACCGACGTTGCCTGTTTTGACTTTTAATTGTCCATTATATTGCTTTTTACTCCGTTGTTTATTTTTTTCATTTTTAGAAATTATTCTCCTTTTAATTATCTCTTGCCACACTACTTATCAGTTGAACTTTAGAGACATTACGAAATGCACTTACATACGTTTATCGTCCATGTTCAGAAATTGAATATTTTATCAAAAGGACGTT
>NC_051404.1:6471568-6472660 GCF_015228065.2 Penaeus monodon | reverse complement strand
ATTAGGGCAGAGTCGTCATCCCCCGTTATACAGCGGGCTTACTACAGCATGGGGACGGTGGCGTGTTTCCACTGTCTCAATGCTTACTGTGAGGTGAGGCTTAAAGCGGATTAAAGCAATTCATGTAAGCTGTGTGCCCTTTTCTCCTTGCCCAGTGACGTGTTCAGATCCTACCTTCCCGTGCCCTCAGTGACCTCTCCGTCGCGAGTCCTGTAAAACAGCTATTTCCCGTCTGCAGTGATAGAGTTTTGCAATGTTCAGGCTTTCAGCATAGATATATCTTTATATGTATACCACTCTTTTATAAAAATTTCGATACTATGCTTTCATTTCATTCGTGAACAGTATTTCAATTCACTTAAGTATTTATTTAATCCGTCTTGTTACGCGTTAGCCTCTGACGTTATTCCAATTTACGTACAAACAGAGACGGTCATACAGTCAACGATTATATTTCGATATCAGTTGACTTAATCGCTTGTTTATTTGAAAGTCTGAACAGCGAAGAGAACCATGGGAGTTTTGATCACCACAAGGCTAATTATAAAACTTATTTGCGCATATTCTTTAGTAATTCATGTTTAATGTGTCTAACAAATTCAAGCGCGAGGAACTTTCCCGGTTCACATTCAGTGCAAAATACGTCTGACATGCATCAAACTTACTGTAGTGGAATAAGCGACATGATACCACTTGGTCAAGTTTCCTTTTTCTCTCTCTCTCGTCTCGAACAAAAAACACTCAAGAAATCGTCAGAAGCTATAAAATTCTTACCGCGAGGATATATATACCTTTCAATACAAGACCGGTTCGGGCAGTTTTCCGACGTTACTTCGAAACCAACTACTCTAGGGGATCTAAACACCCCAGTTCATTGCGCAAGGTCAGTGAGTGAATTTCGGTAATAACTGCAAGGTCGAGACGCTGCCTGGAGCTCCCTGGCTCCTTTTTGATGGATGCCAGAACTCCACAAGAGGATATAAAAATCGACCTGTCATGTTTATGTTAATGATGAATTACACTTCATCAATATAAAGAAACCGAAATCTGAAAGAAAAAAAAAACGATACAATATTTATAATGGCTTGAAGA
>NC_051404.1:6470699-6471323 GCF_015228065.2 Penaeus monodon | reverse complement strand
GACATAATGAAAGAAAACTCATTGTAGTTTCCTGAGCCACAGCCACACGACTGAAAAATGCAGTTCTCACAATGAACACTGTTCACTTAAAAAAAAATACAATGTAGCAACACATTTTATATGTTGAATGATCCCATTTTCATGTTTTTACTTACGAAGAATTTTATTTCCGTTGATTAATAATAATAATAAAAAAATCCGGAATGTGCATGAGACGAGCTGGTTTAATTTCCCGTTTTTGATGGTGAAGGCTTTGCAATCTCAACTCTAAGCTTTGATAGCTTGCAGTCAGTGCCGTACTTAAGCCTTGAGACCTACTTGGAAAACAGTAACCGAGCTATGACATCGTGGGATCAGTGTTGCCAACTATATTTTTCAAAATCCGCTAAGCCGGCCTAATAATTAAAAAAGAAAAGAAAAAAAGATCTGGTTATCGCCAGACTGAAATTCAAATACGCCAAAATGGCAGCACTGCCTGGAATCAGCAATTGTGCTTTGGCACCTCCCAGGAAATTAGTAATTGAGCCTTGAAATAGGAGATGGCCGTATTTTCTCGCTGCTCCTCCATACCATGTAACATACTTCTCTGCAATTGTGCAAAAGCTTTCCTTCTCTTCCGTAATT
>NC_051404.1:6469740-6470495 GCF_015228065.2 Penaeus monodon | reverse complement strand
ACACATTACGATCTCCCAAATAACACTCCGGTCAGTGACAAACATTATTTGTACACATTCCTAATACATAGTAAACGCAAATAGAAACACATAGAAATCCCGGTAACAATTCAGTAGTGTGTACGCTGTATAACAATACTGATAAGTATAATGACTGAATACTTGCCTCTCGAAAGACCACTTACATAACAATTCGTACATAGTGCCATCATTCTGTTCGGATCTTCCTTTTGTCTAAGTAATATGTGTTTGGAAGATACGTGGTTTTACTTTTTTCTTGAAGGTTTTGATGTTTTCTTTTCTTTACGTGAAATTTTAATGTGGTCTGTGAATTACCGATGCGCCTTATGGAAACGTTTACATTATTATACAAATTTGTTTAACTGAAACATATGTTACTTCAGAAAGTAACATTCCATGCACTGGTTCACATCCATCCTCATGAAACACAGCTTACTTGTTATAGTTAATATATGAAGACTAAAGGATGTAACAGATATATATTTCATATTAAATGATCACACCCTTGTACCATAGTCTAACTTAATACGATACCTACAGGGAGCTTAGGTTGATTTCTTTTAGGTTGAGTTACGTTAACGATACCAGTGGTATTAAGTCTCTAATTCAGCCACATCTTTACATATAATCTGCCTTTTACATCATCCAATTACCTTAACAAACTGACAGTTTTAGTTCCCGACACACCAAATGCCCAAGCAAAATCGATAAGGAGGACGAAGTGCAGGAAAAGT
>NC_051404.1:6467714-6469427 GCF_015228065.2 Penaeus monodon | reverse complement strand
GATTTTCTATACTTATATTTCACCTTTCTTTTCTCTGAAAAATCTAGAATCCAGTTTTGACAACAACTTTTCACGACAAATGTCTAACCTTTTGTAAATTACAAGGAATCGGGGTTATGTGAATGATCAGATATTAATAGCATAGTTTATACAGAGAAAATAGTGATACCACATCTTATTTTGACCATGTGGTTTAAAAAAAATAATATTGACAAAGATGTTGTTAAGTGTGTAGTGACAAAATAATGATGCACATAATTATGCACTTTTACGTGAGTTTGCTTATATATGGAAATTAACATGCAAAATTAGATTTGCAAATGTCATCCCTGCTAAAATCAAATGTCGACGCCGAAGATTACTTTTAAGTAGAGTTAAATCTAAAATTCACACAAGCTTAAAATGTAAGAAACTATATCAACCTTTTTGTCATTATATTGTCTACTTCCTTAGTGAAATAATGACCATTGCTTTTAATAAGAAAAAAACATCGTGAAAGTAATTCATAATATCATTCTAATTACCATTTTCACCTGCTTTAGTGTTTTTAGTGATTTGTCCGTAGGAAGAATCATATATATCGTATATCTTTGCTAGGGGTCAAAAGTGTGATTGTTCTTTGGCACAATATCCGTTGGATCCTCCGTGCAGAATGTGTACTGTAATCA
Organism: Penaeus monodon; assembly: GCF_015228065.2. NCBI lineage: Eukaryota > Metazoa > Arthropoda > Malacostraca > Decapoda > Penaeidae > Penaeus > Penaeus monodon. Next base: position 6,468,759 of record NC_051404.1, on the reverse strand, counting down.
CCCGACGCCAAACACGGCCATGGAAAGTGCCGTGATACAGTGCCTCGTCACTTGGTTGATTAGATTGCCTAAATACCCCCTGGCTGCATAATTTGCCGCTGCCATTAACACGGAATCTGGAGAGGCAGAGTATATTCCGTTCGACCTCCAGCCTCTCAGTTCGAGCTTCCAAAAATTACAATTATGTAACAAAGCTAACGTGTTCTGTTATCAGGCTAATTTTACGTACCTCAGAAATACATCACGAGATACTGCTACAAATAATCGCATGTAGTACATATGTAGATCTACTCAGGTTCTTTATTAGGGTTTGTTTCCTGGGACGCCGAGCAAGGCCTAAAATTTCATGGATATTTGTGTTCATCTTGTGAAATTGCAGGAAACTCAAGTACGGGAATAGGCAGATAGTTGACTACAGGATGGTGGTGTTTATATATATTTTTATACATATTGCACATACGGACAAATTTATCTCTTAATAATAAAAAAGATATCGTTATTTAGACATTTACATAAATACACCTGCTTAGAGTTCATTGCCTTTTTCCATCAAAAGTATCTCACTAGCTGTGTAACACGGAGTTGCAACAGAAATTCTCTTCGTGGTGACCTGCCCGAGTTACAACATAAGCTCTTGGTTAATGATACATAGGACGATCGCTTCACATATCTGACTGATAATACGAACTTTCACAACTGTTTTCAGGGAATAAGAAACTTTTCTTTCTCCATCAGCTTTGTTTACGTATGTGTGCAGAATATACTTCCCTTTGATCATTTTGTGTCATCAGATTTACACTTATCAATTATTGCTTTTGTTTTTGTGGAAAATTGCTCGAGTTATTCATTCATCTATTGTTGATCCGTTTAGTTTATACGTGAATGCAGAATTTGTCTGTTTCATTTGAATCATTCATTTTATTACATTTATGGTTGATTTTTGTCGATAAAAGATCTCATGCTAAAGGGATCTTTAGCATGAGACGGGACAATAACAAAAATTTACCTTAAACGACAATCTACAATTTATATCTTAGATTCGTGA
>NC_051404.1:6467366-6467527 GCF_015228065.2 Penaeus monodon | reverse complement strand
AATGCAATCTTACTGTAAATACATAGGAAATGAGTATGAACTTACATAAGGAGCAGAGCAAAAAAATCAGCCAATTCCAGGGCCCTGATTCCAGCTTCGCCAACACATCTTCAAAGCTTGTTGTCATCACTGCACTGCAAGGGAAGAGGATCGATGTAAGT
>NC_051404.1:6466919-6467168 GCF_015228065.2 Penaeus monodon | reverse complement strand
TTAGAAAGTACAAGAGCCAGGCAGATACACATAGATAAAAATAAAAATCGCAAAATATGTTTGTTATGAATGTGTTATAATAAAAGCGTTTGTGTTTTCATATCCGTAACAACATGTATATTCCTCAGTGTACTTTATCAGATTCAGTATGTTAGTAGCAACATCATGAATTGCTTAATGATTGTAAGAATCCTTTTACGGCTAACTACGAAAAAACTATACTTTACTGAACACACATACATGCATTAC
>NC_051404.1:6465571-6466105 GCF_015228065.2 Penaeus monodon | reverse complement strand
TCAAATTGTATTTAGCGTCTACTACAATTTTAAAAGAATCCAATAAACATTTGTAACGGAAGACTTCAAAATACCTCATACACACGGTACATTCCACGTACACCCTACGCAGCAATACTAACAGATGCCTAACATTGTCTTTTATGAGTAAAGGTTATGAGTGACTATACCTTTACATTCGACTTTATAATAGTCTACCTTGAAAATCGGTTTGGGGATGTACTGAGGTGACTGAGGATAATCATCAAATTAAAGTTTTGCCATTTTTCTTTATTTAAGCGGTTTAGTTGAATATTCTTTTGATGAGGAGGAAGGGAAAGGAGGAAGTGGTTTGAAGAAGAGAGATGGAGAATACTAAAAAGAAGGACGATGATGATGGCGAGGATGGTGAAGATAACATTTTTCACGACGCCATAAAATGAAAATGGTATTTATGTGATAAAAGTAAGCTCACAGTTGCGATGTTAGCGACAAACACTTGAAAGTAATAATGTTAAAGTGCTGTGATATCGTAAAAATTATGTTACTTCTAAT
>NC_051404.1:6463998-6465135 GCF_015228065.2 Penaeus monodon | reverse complement strand
ATCGGATACAGTCTTATAATATGGCACACTACGGGTTGCTCTGTCATCGCCGTACGTGAGACTAAGTATCGGCTACGTAATCACGAGCTAATAAACAGTCCGCTCAACACAGGGTTATATTCACCCAATATGAGTGCCGAGTGAACTAACGCCTTTAGGATGAGTAGAAAGAGGCCTCCTTTTTAACCTTCAGTTACGTAAATATTGAACCAATCATTATAATGCAGCCGCCATATAAAAGAAGTCTAATTTTTGAGGTACCTTGTTTCTATAGAATGGACAGGAAAAATGCATAAACTTTTGGGTTAAATTTTTCTTCTTCTTTAAGATGGCACTATCTTTCCCTTCCCAATTCTAAGAGCAGATATTAATACATTATTTCGTGTCAGGTTGCATAAGTGGTATTCACTGTTATCCGGTGGGGTAAGCAGTCTATTGCAACACGGCAGCGGGTAACACGGTTAGTCGCTAGATAATATAATATAACATTTACTGCTGACATTGTCGCTATCTGATGAGATCAACTCCTTTGAGATATCCACTTCCGCATCTTGGCATCGAGATACCTCCCCTCTCCTACTCCTTTTTTCTCTCATAGTCATAGGAGGAAAGGAAATAATTCGGTTTATCATACTAAGTATATTCATATTTTATTTTTAAGCAACCTTTGGGGGCACCCAAACGAGGGAGGACCCCTTGCCTCAAGAAGGTCATTTTTGCGCGATGAAGACGGGGCTGGTCTTGAGATATTCAGCCAAACACTTACCACTATTCTACTTTTGGAATTTTGCATTTTTTTTTTATAAAGGCAAGAAATGAAACGATTACACAATGCACAATATTGCATAATTAAGATGAATACGAAATCGAAAGGTAGCACAGAGAGAAATGCACAAAAAAACCAACAGCTCAAACCGCTTTTCAGAAAAAAAAAAAAAAATCAGAATGACTGACATGAACATAAATAAATCACAGATGACGTTAAATAAAAGAAGAAAGAACAGCTTATATCGACTGCGCTAATTTCTCACACCAACGACATAATTAGGTGAACATGACCCAGGGATAAACTACTCTGCCAAGTCTAAAAAATAAAGATGAAACGTAGAGGAATTCTCATAATATATATATAGGGAC
>NC_051404.1:6463467-6463906 GCF_015228065.2 Penaeus monodon | reverse complement strand
AAGAACTATATAGGTCTATATAGGGACATAAAGAACTCTTAGTAATATGTAAAAAGGAAAAGCGTCTCTTCCCTTTGGTAGCAACAAATGAGGCCGAGACGTGAGGAAGCAAGAGAAACCTTACTCCCAATCTGACACGAAACTTGTCACGTCTTTATAGCAGAGGAAACCCTTCTGCCATTGGTAAGTGGGAGATCGACCTATCAAACAACGAACCAATCAAATAAGGAGCCCAATAATTCTGGTCACTTGAGCAGAGAATTCTTTTTTTTTTTTCGTCAGGCTGTTCTTTGATCCTTTGGCAACAACAACAACTCTAAGGATTTCAAAAGGGCGATGAAAGATAATAATGAGAAAGAGAAAGGACGAAAACACAAAATACTCTCAGGGTATAAAGGCTCGCCTGTCTAAGTCTTATACAGTCCTCGTCGCATTCTTT
>NC_051404.1:6462812-6463163 GCF_015228065.2 Penaeus monodon | reverse complement strand
AAAGAGAATGAGAAAGACAGAGAGAAGGAGAACGCTAATCCACCAGACAAAATACACGAAATGACAAATGAACATCATCATACAATTGTATAAGTACAATATTCATTTTCCCTTCCATTCGATCTCCTATCTCAGACGAAGCTCACTTGCGAAACCCTAAGACTTACCTCCCCCCCCCCCTTAGGAATGGACAGCGAACTAGACAACGTTGAGGAGAGACACGTGCGATCAATACTCACAGCAAGAGAGCAACAATAATTGCTTAATTAACTCACCTGCGATCGAGAGCCAATGAGTGACAGCACTTAATAATCAGTTAATGGCGTAGGTGAAAACATAAAAGATGTTACG
>NC_051404.1:6461627-6462051 GCF_015228065.2 Penaeus monodon | reverse complement strand
CCGTTTCCACTCACACCAATACTGGCTAGAACACCTGTAGTAATTACACCATCATAGAAAATGAAGTAGAAAATAGCAATAATAACAATAAAAAAAACTGTCACAGCGTCTTCCTGTGTAAAATTTACCTCGATCACGTGTTGCTGTTAGTCACGTGTTGCTAATTACCCGGTGTTGACTTTAGCCTTCCGCTGTTTTTCTTCTGTTTTATATGTTTATTTATTACTTTCTTCTCTTTCCTGAAAAATGTCTTTTCCTTTCTTCAAGTTCCGTATTCCATTGTCACTGGATTACATTCGGATAGGTACGTATCGAGGATAAAGGTTGGGGTGATATTCTTGGTGATGTGGTTAAGCATTTTGGATTTTCTATTTACATTTCTCGGGGAAATTTTAGAAATTATTTTTTGTTCTACTTCTCTTTA
>NC_051404.1:6461305-6461596 GCF_015228065.2 Penaeus monodon | reverse complement strand
TTCACTTTTTTTTCACAAATGAGAACGCTTCTTGACACGGATATTGGTCTGTCGCCGGGTAGGGTGTTTGGGGTTAGGGAGGTGTAGACCAATATTCTTGCTTTCTTTTCTTTTTTTTCTTCTTCATCGGCAGCGTATTGCTTTGGCAGGCAATAACACAGCGAAATCACACGCGGAACACACGGGGCTCAGCATGTGGCTACAGCAAATGGCTTCACATTCCACTAGGCTCGCGTACTTGCTGTAATGTACTGTACGTATCGGTTCCCTTACCCCTTTAGGCTGCAATGG
>NC_051404.1:6460901-6461263 GCF_015228065.2 Penaeus monodon | reverse complement strand
GACACTCAGACTTGGCGATAAGCTACAGAAACCCTCTTCGCATGTTCACGATGGTTAGGGCGCTTTGCAACATCTTTCTGACTCACAACCGCATGATAATCAATTGCCAGAACACCAGAGAACAGCAGGTTGACTGAGCGAGGGTGTGTGAGGGAGGGGGACTGGCAGCCTGATCAATATGCTTCCCTCCCTGCCGCCCTTCTCCCCACCTCCCTGCCACCCTTCCCTTCTCTCCCTTCTCCCCACCACCTCTTTGGTACTCTCCCTTTCTCCCAAACACTTCTTCTCTCTCCCTTTTTCCCAACCACTTCTTTCGCACTCTCCCTTTTCCCTACTTCCCAATCACCTTTCTCTTTTCTCCC
>NC_051404.1:6454118-6455229 GCF_015228065.2 Penaeus monodon | reverse complement strand
TCTGATTCAAAATCGTCGCAAGCTTTAACAGCCATACGCATGTGCAGTCGGAATCTGCGAACAAATGGCGTCATAAGAAAACGTTTACGAAGCCATTTTTGTAAGACTAACAGTACTCCTACCTTTTTAAATGGTAGTCTGATGCTTTCGTGTAGCCCGTCGATGAGGTTCTGTTCTTTACACTCAGTGTTCATTTATATGAATTGTTCCTTTGGGTTATATACCATAGACGATAATTGTTTGCACTTAGTTTTCATTCATACTCATGTCTCAAGACAAACGAACACGGGAGATATTTAGAGAAAAGAGCACACGAACCAGTTTGTCATGTCGGGGGGACCACTAGCTACTAACACGCTGACCGGGGCCCGTTTTCTTTCGCCCGTGCCTATAGGGGAAGCTTTTGCAATCTGGAGTTTGGGATCTACAGTCTATAGGTGGCTAGAATGAATATGCATTGAAAAATTTTGGCTACTACGAATGCCATGTTGAATGGTCATAGGGACTAAGGAAGGGCAAATGATGAAAAGAAAAGTGAAAGGGCGCAGAGAGGAGTTAGGACGGGTGCCTTAGGATTGCTGGGTATGGGTATTTGAGATGGTCGAGTAGACGCCGTGCCAGAGATGTTGCTTCTGACGTCACACTTGGACACTTGCCAAAGTCTACCGCTTAAGGAATGGATATAAAAACAGTTATGATACCATAGCACGACTGCATAATCTTTGCTGTAAACCTTACTCGATGCATATGAGGGTACCATAGCTAGTGTATATGATACTACATATTGCAACTGCAACTAAGGACAACACTGGCGCTAGATTCGTAAAGCACATGTCCGATTACATAATGTTACGCTGTTTGACGCAACACTAGTGGTCGGCTGCCATAGTTGGCATTCGCGTAACACGGGGCGTAAACTTTTTTTTTCCTTCTTTCTTTATACTTTTCTAAAACTCTTCTTCGTGTGTTTCGGGTATTTTGTATTTACTATAATTAATTTTCAATGGAAAAAATACTTCTGAAATTATGAATTGTACTGAAATTGCTGTAATTATAAACCGGTATGTTCGTGTCAGTATGATATATACTCGTGCAGATGTGACCGACTCTA
>NC_051404.1:6452567-6453400 GCF_015228065.2 Penaeus monodon | reverse complement strand
ATTGAAAGGAACAAAGACCAGTATAATACTAATAATAACATGGAACGAGAATTGCCTGAAAATGATCACGAATAAAAAAATAATCAAGATAATTAATTTATCGGTGAGCCAATTAATCCCAGGATAAGGAGATTTCGAGATTTCAGGTCATGAAATCCCGTGCAGAGGGGATTTCTCTCTCTTATGGCGATGGGGAATGACGGGGAAAGCATAAACGAGGATGTGGAGAGAATGCACGAATAAAGGGAGGAATTGGAGAAAGTGTCAAAGAGAGGGAAGAGATGGGATGAAAAGGGAGAATGTAAGAGAGAAGAGGAAGTGTAGGGAATAAAAAAAAATGAAAATAGAGAATGAAAGATTAAAAGAGGAGGTAGAGAAAATACCAAAGTGAGGGAGGAGATGGAAAAATACAATAACGAAAAAGGAGAATGTAAGAGACAAAGAAGGAGTGTAGAGAATTAAAAAAAGAAAGAAAAAGAAAACAGAGACATGGAGAGACAACAAGAATAAATAGAAGATAGAGAAAACACAATACAAGAAACAAGGAAGACGTGAAGGGAATACAAACGAGAGAAAAAAAAACAGTGCAGAGAATACCAACGTCAAGAAAGAAAGGAAAATGCAAGAACGAAAGAGATGGACAGAGGAGAGCAGGGGAGAAGCACATACACGTATCTAAGTGTGAAATTACGAGGAATTAGGCCCTCCATTAGTGAGCTATGATGCTCAGTGACCAGCCGCTAGAACAGAGATCTGATATCCGCAGAACACAACACTTCACTGGCTGCGAAGCGCCGGAGAAAGGGAGATGCGGCGTTATTGTCTGCCGTCAG
>NC_051404.1:6450119-6451702 GCF_015228065.2 Penaeus monodon | reverse complement strand
TATTTACTAAAGCTTTCATTAGATTACAGGACACAATAGCAAGACGTTTTAGCTATCCAATTCGATAGGCATTTAATTACAAAAGACTTCGACATGATTCCCCAAAACGGTGGAAGAAAGTCTTAGGAGTTTGCACGCAATATTCCAACTAGGACGACGCTAGTATTTAGCAATAAAACTCGTCACACGAAAGTATGTGTTTGTGTTTCATCCATATGGACTGCAGTAGAAGGGAATATCTAATGCGCTATACACTGATATAATGAAAGGAATAACAACCTGGTAAACTTTGAAATAGATATATATAAATCAAATAGATTTATTTGAAATTGAGATTCCAGTTACGACGACGATAAAAAAGAAAAAAAAAAATGGAACCAAACATATTTTCAGACCAAACGACTCCTATTCTTTTCATAGACAGACAGAGAACAGAAACAGGATAGTATACAAAAAATAATAATTCCGTTATTATAAACGGTGATCTTAATCCGATGCTAAATGATGGACAAACATACACGCATACGAAACGGAAAATAGGGATGGGACGTGATAAATTGGCGATTAATATGAAGAAAAGGGAAAATCACATATGATTATACTGTGTTATTGAGACGTGTTTGAGAAATATCACGTTCAAATGAGAAAACCGAAACACGCAGTGAATTTAAGAAGCTAGAGGAAAAAGATCAAACCTCAAAGGGAAGCTGTGATTAGTTTGAACGAAGGGCTTTAAGAATCAAGACGAAAACATGAAAAGGAATGCGTAATTAAAAGGCCAGAGATTGTTTTGTTGTGCAGGAACAAAAGAGTACATCGTACCCTGGATTTTTTAAATATTTCTTTTAATCCAGAGTGCTAAATATATACACATATTACAAGTGTTAGTGTAAGCTTATCACCAAATGAATATAGAAGATAAGGTAATTCAGTTGATTCCTTAGCAACAACCACAGCAATTAAGGGGCAGTGTACGATCCTTAGAGAATGTTGAAGAAGAGCAAACTGCGAAGACGTTAAAGACAAGAAGTGAGGCTCGAAATGATAAAGAAGAGACATATTTTGAATTAATTTCCTGTACAGCCGCATGTGGAAGAACGTGGAGGATAATGTGGAGAAAGCTGGAGAAGTAGCAGTAAAACATTTTGTCTCTCTCGATGAAAAAAAGAGGTGAATCTGAATAAATTAGTTGATCTAAAAGAAATACACCCAGTGCCATTCCAGAGAACAAAGCATCTAGTCATTAAGTATCTGATCTTATTAATTGTCCTAAACATCTCAGGAAATACCTCTGAGTAGGCTATAAAATAGGAATTCCCTTTGTGTTTAATGATTAAATGAAAGCTATTTACATTCCCCACACTTAGAAGGACCTACCTACCATACTGAACCTAGTTGACTGAAAGTATTTTATTTGAGGAGGTACTAATTAATTGAAAAGAAGAGTTTAATTTCCCCTGGACTCTTGGGGCTATAAACAGAATCGAAGAAAGAAGGGGCGAAACACTGTTATTAAAGAAAGTTAAATGTATTATCTGTTTTAAACAAAGCTTCTAACTTTTCATGAAAGTTTATATCGACAT
>NC_051404.1:6449692-6449887 GCF_015228065.2 Penaeus monodon | reverse complement strand
GTGGTAAGAGTACTACTGCTTCATATCATCTGTATTGCATGAATTTGATTAAATGGTATAATATAAAATGTAATAAAGTCTTTAGACATGATATGTGAAAAATTAAAATGAAGCATATGCATTTCATTCATTCTTTTTATATCATGGACTGTGTAAATGTAAACTCTGGAGAATTTGGCCTCTTCAAGCTCTAGA
>NC_051404.1:6449343-6449670 GCF_015228065.2 Penaeus monodon | reverse complement strand
GTGTCAACAGTCTACTCTTGAGATATAGAAACACAGGCAGGTATTTACACATATCCATTATAAGTATTGTTATTCTGTTTTGTTGAGGTAAGTTTAAATAAATGCAACAGCGATGTCAAGGGCATTACGAAAGTCACGGAAGTCAAATGTTTGGGAGGAAATATTTTGAGGAATAAGTGGATAAAAAAAAAAAACTTACGCATAACTGGAGAACTTTATCACCGGGAGAGTGCAAAGAGGAGGCGAATAAATAAATGTTTCTCTCTCTGTCAGCCTAACTGTTACAGAGAGAGAGAGGGTACACTCCCTTTGTGCGTGGACTGCATT
>NC_051404.1:6448949-6449301 GCF_015228065.2 Penaeus monodon | reverse complement strand
ATGGAATGCTTTTATTTATCAGGAAGGCCAAGATTGGCTCATGAATTTCGCAAATATTTTAACTCAACTAATGTCAACCATTAATATTATGTTAATATTTTTTTATATTTTGTGCAATGCTAATATTATTGCTTGAAATATGTTGTTTTCCTTTAAATAGAGCAATTGGAAATGGTATAACTGGCAACTTCAGTAAATCATGATAGCCAAACATCGATGACAACATCTAATCTCAAAGCAATTTTTGACCAAAATAGCGTTTGCAATGAGATAAACATGTATAAATGTAAAATATATTAATATGAGTCACATATTATTTTATCTGTAAATGTAAATCACAGTTTTTTTCTTT
>NC_051404.1:6448689-6448851 GCF_015228065.2 Penaeus monodon | reverse complement strand
TAATACCAATATATATTTCTATATTGCATCATTGTCCCAAGGTGGCAAATACGATTTAAAAGACTGGTTTAGTAATTAAGAAGGGGAGAGCATTGTGGCTGCACACGCTCCTCGAAACTCTGAATTTTAGAAGCAAATATACATTAAATGCCTTAGAAAATA
>NC_051404.1:6447153-6447504 GCF_015228065.2 Penaeus monodon | reverse complement strand
TGCCAGTTGCAAATGTGGCAAATTGTACTTACATGTCATCCCCGACAGCAATGCGTCAGTAAAAGGACAATGAAAATGGACCATACTCTTTCTTTTTTAGTGTATAATGCCTATTACTCTCGTCACTAGAATACAAAAATTATGTGGAGGATTCGTGATCAATAAACAGGGCGCAATATAGAAAGGTTTCTTATAACAAGAAGACTTTATTAATAGAAATCTTGCCGATTTCTCTCCTGTGACAAAATCTCGTAACCCGAAAAAATCCTTCGTCGAGTGTAGGGGAAGATCTTGTTTCTTGGCTGAGAAATCCCGAGGGTGCAAATAGCGGGGCAACAGAGACCGATATCC
>NC_051404.1:6446997-6447104 GCF_015228065.2 Penaeus monodon | reverse complement strand
TATTCCCCAAAAAGTCGAATCTTCCCAGTTTTCCGTTAATGATCTCGCCCTTCAAGAGATCTGTACGAAAGGTTACGAATATTTAGAAGCATAATTTCATAGCGTGG
>NC_051404.1:6446668-6446749 GCF_015228065.2 Penaeus monodon | reverse complement strand
CCCTTTCTCTCCCTCCCTCTTTCGGATTGTCACGAAAGTGCCTCTATTTCTTCAAAATCTTCGTGTTGAATGTAAACAACA
>NC_051404.1:6445541-6446439 GCF_015228065.2 Penaeus monodon | reverse complement strand
GTCCGATACCTGTTATCGGATATATTGGTTCACTATCTAAGTACAGTAAGGTAATTATTCCTTTGAAAGGCAGATATGCTCTCTTTCTTTTTCAGGTAATTATCGCTTTGGTGGTTAGCTGGATACATTGTCTTACGTTTTTTCCAACATACTTTTCTATCGAGAATATAGCCTAAAATATTACTTTTAGCGAAGTTATTGAGGCAGATTCGATGACTGTTTGATCTGCATAACTCTGCAAGTGATTGATCGTTAAAAAATATGCATTTTATTATATACGAAACTTGTACAAATCCCTTTGTTTCAAAACCTTCACACTGAAAGTATTTTTCATAAGTTTATTCAGTAAAAAGTGTTGCCGCCGATGATGCTACAACTGTACAGGTTAATTTTCGCGAAGTATTCCATAGGCTTATGAGTACCTCTAAAAAATGCTTACCACTTGAAGTTCTATTTTCATTCATTACCGCTGCCGTCTGAACAATATTTACATTTTTTTTTTCAACGAGTTCTTATCCTATTTAAGTAAAATGCCGTGACTGCATAAATTGCTGGTTAATCTATTTGTAACGTAGCAAATGTTTAAGTTTTTGTATAGATAACACGTCTTGTCGTTTACCAGTTCGTTGCCTCCCTCTGCCAAGACGAGGCACAGCGCCTACGGGGCCATGGCAACCGCTTAAGACGTATGGCATGACGTTCTGAAGTTGAAAACAGGCTGCCTCCAATTACCTTAAAGTTCGATTTCTGCTTCTTGCAATATGCAATTCTAATATCAAATCAAACATTATTTATTCATTACGTTTCTGGAAATATTGGCCCATCATTAGTAATACATAATTGGAGAGAACCAATGACACCAGTTATTGGAAATAATACAGTATGATAGATGATAATG
>NC_051404.1:6445279-6445387 GCF_015228065.2 Penaeus monodon | reverse complement strand
ATTACCAAAATATTTAAATTCCATAATTCCAGTTTATACCACCAAACAATAAAGATTTAAGCCAATCGACAGTCAGTCTTAATTCTAAATTAATACAATCTGACAGAC
>NC_051404.1:6445111-6445231 GCF_015228065.2 Penaeus monodon | reverse complement strand
ACATAAGATAACTTTGAATTCTGTATAGCATCTATAACAATGAATGGCTGTACGAATGAGAGGTATTTAGGTTACATGAAGTAAAAGTCACATTATACTTGCGAAATAATAATAATAATA
>NC_051404.1:6444783-6444936 GCF_015228065.2 Penaeus monodon | reverse complement strand
GCAATTTTTATATAAGAACCTCATCCTGAAAAAGTGTAAAAAAACAAAGAAAATTGTGGTCTAGGCAAAAGGAGGTGGGGGGGGGGTTAAGTATTTGTTTTGATTTATTATCTTAAGAGTTCAGTATCTGTAGATGCTAAAATTATATTAAGA
>NC_051404.1:6444033-6444603 GCF_015228065.2 Penaeus monodon | reverse complement strand
GTGTGTGTGTGGATAGCAACAGAGACAGACAGATATAAATTCATCAAGTGTTTTCCCAGAAAAAGCGAAGAACGAAATCACATTTTTTGTATCCTAGACCTGACATAGGAAAGATATTATTTTCATCTAAGGTGAATATCACAATAATAGATCAATGATTTGGGTAAAATATTTCCTTATTTAAGGATTCTTCTGATCTTTAGGGTTCCATGAAGGTTAGAAATGTTGGGAAAATCTGGTATAAGGCATCGATAGGCGTCCATCAGGATAAGTGATCCCGTCAAGCCTCGCCTAGGACTGCCTCCCTCTACCCCAATCATTAACTGTGTGTTTGCCGAATCGATCAACTTGTTTGCATCGCATGATTGCAATGTTCGCCTTTTAGCGACGGTGATTATCACGCTAATGACATAAAACTCGATTCGCGTTGATCATGGATTTTAAGGGTAGTGTATATTGTGAGTTCGTGCTGCCAGGTGTGTATGGTTTAGTGATGTAAACACGTATACAATGTAAAGGAAATCAAGACTTTCATTGCCTGATAACTTTAATATATGTAAACGTTTTTTG
>NC_051404.1:6443215-6443685 GCF_015228065.2 Penaeus monodon | reverse complement strand
CGTGGCACAGTAACCATGGAAACGGAAAATCCTATCCTGTAAGAAATCAAATGAACAGAAAATATTTTCCCGCTGCTATTAATAATTTCAAATTCTGCTACTCTTATAGATAGTTTTATTGACCGTTGCTAGTCCAATTGAACTCATATGCTAGTCCTTTTTCTTGGCCATGTGGTTGCTAGTTAGAATGCAATGAACACGAACCGGATATTCCAAAAGTTTTTCAGTTATTATTTTACTAGATATTTTTCTTTCCTTAATGTAAATATCAAACAAATTTCCATACAAAATTTAAGCTACAGACTGCGAACTCTCTCCCGAAAATCTCCATCAAAATTTGATTAGTATGGGGAAAAAATGGCAAATTAACAGGAATAAATATCCAGAGTTACTGTTTAATATTGTTTGACGCCTGGATAGCCATAGTAATATGCAGCATAACAATTCAGTAACAAAGACCCGTGTTCTTC
>NC_051404.1:6442719-6442925 GCF_015228065.2 Penaeus monodon | reverse complement strand
GGAACACAAGGAAAGACGAGAAAAAAGTTAATCTAATTATTATCTAAAAAATACCGGTAATAAAACTGTCAAAGACGAGAATGAAAGAGAAAATGGCACCGAACAATATCGCATCACGTAACCCTTTCCCGAGTTGAATACCTTTCTCTTGGGTTGCATATTGCGCAGGAAAATTTTGTCTCGAAGGACAGGCGACGGAGTACCAA
>NC_051404.1:6441614-6442696 GCF_015228065.2 Penaeus monodon | reverse complement strand
GGTTTATAAAAGGTATTACAATGCATATTCATAGGGAAGAGATATGACGATGGTATTGTGCTGAATACAGGCGCTACCACCGATGTACTGAAACCTTTACTTGCATTAACCGAAGCCAACGAGTTCCTGGGTCTTGCTGCTCTGTTGATACTGTTGCGTTGGTATTGCTGTCTGTTGGACCGCGGGATTTCCACCAGGCACGCGCTGGAAACCGCTAGTCTTGTGCTTCACTGATTCAGGATAGAATTCGCAATGCTCGTAAATGCTGGACACATTTCATGTTCTTTTCTTCCATTACTGTAAGATTTGCCACTCACTTGAGCCTCACTTTGCCTTGACATCTGATAGAGGGCTCGTCTTACGAAGCGACGAGCAGGGATGGGTTTCGTAACACTCCCTGCCGCGTGTTGCTCAAGGTTTAGTCTATGATCGAATGTTGCATTAAGGATTGAAATTTTCATCAGAGATTTTATCCTCCATGGAAGAGTCTTGGCTCTTGACTTTTAACCTTCTTCTTGTCCCAAGGATTTATTGGGTTTAAATCCGTTAACTGCGGTGATTATTGTATGGCTTTCATGGCGTTTATAGAGAATGCTGATATTGCAATCATCCGCACAGGCAGGACCCGATGGTATTTGCTGCAGAAGGTCATTACTCATAGAATAGCACCCAAGACTGAGCCTTGAGAAAGAGAAGCATTATCAGGATAATGACCCGACTCCTTGATATCGAGGGCAACGGATACAGTTCTGTTGCGCAAGTACTTAAGAAGGGGCCAAGGAGATTGCCTATAGCATGGAACAGTTCTTCGTGTCGCACGCGATCAAACACGTCGATATACGAGCCAATAAGTTTATCTTTTGTTTGGTCGAGTGCGTCATTCCAGGTATTCGAGATGATCGTGATGCTGGATGTTGACCGTCCCTTACGAAATCGTGCTGACCGTCAGAGATGATTTGGTGATGACTGAAGTATTATGGCAATGATTCTCTTGAAGATCTTACTGAAAACAGACAGGAGAGAGAGAGCTCTCTGCTTGGTGTAAGAGGCCAATTGTCATCTATTTCGCAAGAGCGAACCGT
>NC_051404.1:6441059-6441501 GCF_015228065.2 Penaeus monodon | reverse complement strand
TTAAACAGTGTTCGTCTTCATATATTTGCCTGTCACTCTAGTTTTCTTTCCGTCTGTGAGTACCTTCGGACAACGAAATCAATTTTGTGTAGGTATATTTACAATTTTCCTGACGCGTCACATTCCGAATGAAGTTCACTGACCAAAATAACGATCATCATATAAAAATGGAAATTCTTGTCCTGCGATCACCCACTCGGTCTTCCCTTGGCAACCTGACGAGTGTGTCCGTAATGTCTCCCGTGGCCTTAATACGTACAGTCTATCGTTAACGGAAGTTGGATATAACTCAGCGGCTATTTATTTATTCATTTGAACTTTATTCGATCTCGTTGGGTAAGATGTGGCTTCTATCCTGATTCTCATTTTTATCTACAAGTTATATACAGTTGGTGTGTATTTGCTATTTTTTAAGGGTTTTTAAGGGTTAGCGCACGTTAAC
>NC_051404.1:6440578-6440771 GCF_015228065.2 Penaeus monodon | reverse complement strand
TATAAAAATGAATAAATAAAAGAACGTATACACATGAAAAAAATTAAATCGTGTAAAAGTTAATTTAGCAGAAAGGACAATAACATGGCATTAGATTTACTTTTAGAAACGTGGGAATTATTTAGTGTTCTTCAACCTTCGACTCAAAGTGGTGATTTGGTAGAAACTTTGCTCCCTAAAACAATACATGTTC
>NC_051404.1:6439961-6440403 GCF_015228065.2 Penaeus monodon | reverse complement strand
TAACATATATTCCGCAGTGGGCCTTGACTTTAGCGATTCTAATTGGTAAATTCTTAGCTAAGAGTCCAAATTGATGACATGCAAAACAACTTTAAGTTGGAAAAGTTATAAACAGTATAGTAGAACTACCAAATCGATCCATCAAATTCACTCTAATGGCCGTATGCCCAAAGAAAACGTGGACCATGGAAAAAGAGCTCATACTGTAGTGAATCAAATATGCGGATTCCTCCCAACAGGAAAATACATGAGTCTCCCCTCCGAGGCGCCCGTGGGAAGAGGGGCTGTAGAGGAGACCCAGACGCCGCCCTCGCTAGATCCGTCCCTATCGTCCGTGGGAGGAAGGGAGCCTAACATACCCCCTCAGAGGCTTTCAAAGGCAGTACACGGCTTGGGCGCGAGGACGCAGCTCGCTCACCGTGTCGCTCACGAGGTGTGATTC
>NC_051404.1:6439034-6439702 GCF_015228065.2 Penaeus monodon | reverse complement strand
TATGAAGAGGGGAGACAGTTTGTGCACAATTAATAGATATAATTTTGCATCTTTCGGTTTTCTTGGTTTCTTATGAATAATTGGGATAATTCACACAATATAATGATATGGAAAAACAAATGAAAAAGGATCAAGTCTAAATATAACTCTAATTAATAACTTAATGTTTGATCAAAAGGATTTTATATACTGAAGAATGCTTGCCTTACTTTGATCTTCTCAAATATTAAAGAGATAATGGATACAAATGTTTTAAATGTTTATACTTGGAATTTTGTTCTTTGACAACGATCTTTAAACCAAGATGAAAGTAAAAATTTAAATGCTTGCTTGGATCTTACCACCCCCGCTCGGTTAATTCTGCATAGGTATAACTTCTTTTACTTACAGACTGACACGCATACATACGCTAATACACACAGCACATCACCTACACGTGTTTTACTATCTCGCGGATACATGGAAACCGACCCTTTCCTTGGTTGGTAGCAGCCTACCCCTATGCAGGTTATTAACAGGTTACACGCTACCAAGGTAATTAACAAAGTAAACTTTTGATTGTGAGAAGACCTTGAAAGGCAAGGTATCACTACAATACTACATTAATAAGCCTAGACACAGCTCTGATTCCGTATTTGAGCCATATGTAACTGATGGAAATGAAATTG
>NC_051404.1:6438031-6438927 GCF_015228065.2 Penaeus monodon | reverse complement strand
ACGTGAACCACTTTAATATCATGATAATACTCTCTAAAGAGTATTATCTAAAAAGAATAATACTTTCGTAGGTTCTGTTACTTGAAATATGTATTTTTTATCAATATGTATTTTTTATCTGGATATTTAAGGATATAAGCGTGTATTTCGGTTTCCATCGGGAATACAAATGATTCAAAAGAGTATATTTTAAAGATATTAAAAAAAGAAAGAAAAAAATAGCTCAATCAATTCTTAAGTAAAATACCATCCATGAATGCGTAATGAATATGGTGATGCATTTTTAAGATTATCTGAAAGTCTATAAAATATGAGTAATTGCGGCACATGGCAACTTAATTGGAGTTCGCATTCATGCAAAATAAATAAATAAGTTGTATTTGGAAACGTTTCAAGTGAATAAAAAATGTTCATTGGCAGCTCAGCTGATAGTGTGACGTGTCTTCTCTGCAGTGTAACTAAATTATGCTGCGATCTGCTTTACCAGTCATTTATAACGTCACACTTCCGGACGTCCATAATTTTCTAATAAAATAGATGACAATATAGAGTTACGCGCGCGAAAGGTTTCAGTAACCGGGATATAAAAGGTCAAGTGTACTTGGACGTTATCAAAATCCATTTTAAACTGTTAACGACAACTTTAGCCACATAATACCAGGGGGAGGAACGTGGACCCACCAACTACTTTCTCCAACTTTCACCCTTTGAAAAATTGCCGAGTTAAATTTAGATGTCTGCAAACTTACATTGAGGTCGCTATATGTACCATGTATAGTTTATCAAAATCATATTTTCCGCGATTCTGAGGAGAAAAAAAAATTACATGTGATTACAATAAAGTGTAATGTTAATACCTATTTAAGGAGAATACCAGAAGAATACATACATACATA
>NC_051404.1:6437340-6437848 GCF_015228065.2 Penaeus monodon | reverse complement strand
TTTCTCTGTTGGTAATTGTTGATTGCAATTGATGTAAGAAAAGAAAAAAAATTATACCTATGCTGCAGATAGGTTGCAAATCTATATATCTGCATTCTTAAGGCTAGCATATTTTTTTATAGTTTCTTTAACAGTATTAGTCAAAAGTGTTTGCTCCCTCTCAGTAAATATTTATAATGTGTGTATTGTTTATACACTTTTTAATATTTTGTGGAAAATGTCAGCAATTTTGTTATCTGTAACAGCTCTTTGAGTTGATATGCCTAGAATATCCTCCTATCCTCGTTCTAAAGAGTGCAGTTGCAGATTCAACGATTCTTTGTTTTGCAAATGCTAATGAAGATGCAGTTGCGAAGTTTGTAAAAAAATGCGTTATTTGGTGCGTCAGTACTTCACTACTAAATAGCAAACTTTGATACCAAATGCTAGATTTTCTATACATACTATAATGGAGCCCCGCCCTCGGTATTACTTAGTGATTTTAGCAGTACGTTGGAAACCTACGTGG
>NC_051404.1:6436553-6437095 GCF_015228065.2 Penaeus monodon | reverse complement strand
TTTAATAATACTTTGCAGCTTGCTTGATGCAACCAACGCAGCCTTGCAACGCGAAGCTTACTAGCCAAATGGTAACCGAGTGGTATATCAATACACCTTTCAGTGTCAAATTTCTGCCTGATTTGTCGAAATCGTCGTCGAGCTTGTTTTAGAAATACTCGTGCTACACAGAAGTTCCAGCACATCCGCAAACCTGGCAGATCTCCGGTCCATATACAATAATATATCCTTGATTACAAATGTTGATATCTTCACCCGTTGCCAGGAGTCCTTCCCGTTTCCAAAATCACGGCAGGCATGGTAATCAAGCCATTCATAACGGGCTGGGTAGCACAGTATGGAACTCCGGTATTAATCACAACGGACTGCACAAAACAGTTTGAGTCTGCGCTTCATACATGATATATGCTGAAGAGCAGAAGAAAAGAGCAGAAGAAAAAGGAAAGGAGAGTGACGACAAATATCTATAGGGAGGAAGAAAAGAGTCAGTATGAATGTACAAAAAACAACAAAAATTACAGTAAGACTAATGGTCTAAACCT
>NC_051404.1:6436080-6436511 GCF_015228065.2 Penaeus monodon | reverse complement strand
CAGTATATGAACTCTCCACTGAAAACCGTCAGTTGGGGATATTTCTGATGCATAATTCATTAACTAACATTAATGAGCGGCATCCTCAATGATATGAGCGAGTGACACTAGTGAATAAAACTAATTTGAGTTGTTCGTAGGACACGTTTGGAACATGTCTGCGAGAGATGTATAAAAACACGTTCAAGAATTACGTTCGTAACACATCCATGACGGATGTCTGTGAGCCATTATAGAGACAGTTTTGCAAACAATACTTTCTCTCGCAAAACGTTGGGAGCAACAAGCAAACTTTCGAACGTAGCTCCTCGTGTTGCATCGCTTCACCCCTGGTCCACAACGCTTACGGCACTAGTATTGCAAATATTTCGGCAGTACGGTAATTGGCAGACTTGTTATTGCCAAACTCGGCCTTCCGGTGCGATCTATAC
>NC_051404.1:6433629-6433715 GCF_015228065.2 Penaeus monodon | reverse complement strand
GAAGATGTAGCTCGCTCTCTAAAAATGACACAAAAATGTTAAAAAAGGTAAAAGAAGATAACGTTATACAAGTGAAATATAATGAA
>NC_051404.1:6433083-6433595 GCF_015228065.2 Penaeus monodon | reverse complement strand
TACGAAAAAGAAGGAAAGACCATCAGTAATAAATACATTAGCCTCAGAACCAAATAAAATTAGACAAGAAGCCCAAAAAAACGCGCACGAAAAGTGACCTTGTGGATTTCATTGCCTTGATATAAATCGATATTGTGACGCCCTATATTTTCGAGTAGCATCCCAAAGTTAGCGACACAGCTGTGATTGATGGGCCGTTGGGTGAAGACAAATGATCCTTCAGATTGGTGTGAATATTTTCGGGGAAATCCTAAAATTTCCCCTGAACTTCTGCAGAGCCCAGAGCTTGAATCTTTTACTGTTTGATTTCACTTATCATCATTTTTATTATAACTGCCGGGACGCTTGGACATTTCACAGAGAGAGAGAAAAAAAAAAGAAAGTTAGTTCTCTCCCTCTTTCGTTCTTTATTCTTCCCTATCCTCTACCTTTCCCTTGGTCCCTCTGCCACCCCCTCTCACTCCCAATATATATGTATAAGTATAAATATAACTTCAGTCCTTTCATCCTAC
>NC_051404.1:6432687-6432971 GCF_015228065.2 Penaeus monodon | reverse complement strand
TAAATTTTTTTAGAGTATCGTCATACGATAGTGCGTGAGGTGTGTTTGTATGCTAGCACGACCTGTGGAAATCTCACGGAAAAGAATGAATTAACAAATAAATAAAGGATACGAGGTATTCCTCTCTCCCTCTTTTTCCCTTCTCCTTCCACCATTTGCCTACCCTCTCCCTCTCGCTTTCCCTTTCTCACTCTGCCACCCTCTGTAAGCCCTACATCTGCCCCTTTTCACTGCTCTCCTCCCTTCCCTTAAACACCATCACCTTCTTCACTTTCTTGTTCCTT
>NC_051404.1:6432559-6432633 GCF_015228065.2 Penaeus monodon | reverse complement strand
ATCTTCTTTTTCTCTTTAATAATAAATCTGCATAAACAGTCTAACTAATTCTATGTAGTATACTTGTCTTACAG
>NC_051404.1:6432014-6432325 GCF_015228065.2 Penaeus monodon | reverse complement strand
AAAACCTAACTTACAACTAACTGAAATATGATTTCAGATATAACGTTTCGACATAACGTACCGACGGACGAAACACAAGCACACTAATGTTATGATCATGGTTATTACCGCGACCATCATCATTGTTATCTCTTTGCTTTTCTGATAAAATTCTCTACTTCACTCTACCTTTCTTACAGATATAAGGACCACAATTTCCTGCATGTTTATTCTCTTTTCTTGTAAATAAATTTTCTCGTTTTCGGCAAAGGATCTGTCCTTATCATAATTGGCTATTGTATTTCAGAAATAATTGTCTAAAAACTTGCCAA
>NC_051404.1:6431583-6431702 GCF_015228065.2 Penaeus monodon | reverse complement strand
AAGGATAAGAAACACTGCTGGAGGCTATACCATTACCGAAATTTACCATCACAAGTGGCACATCAAATCACAGCCAAGTATAGGCGCATAAACGCATTTTGAACCTAGGCCTCATTGTT
>NC_051404.1:6430212-6431116 GCF_015228065.2 Penaeus monodon | reverse complement strand
CAACGTCTGGGCAAGTAGATGGAGGAAGATAGGGAGAGTGGGTGTCGATATGTCACACGTAGCAAAATTTTACGCACTAAACAAGATTAGTGCATTTTTAAAGTAAGCTCTCACATTGTTTAAAAATACTCATCATCTAGCCCACACAAAGATCGGAAACTTATAGGCCTACAAGGATTTACATTTTAAGAATACACACACCATCTAGACCACACAAAGATCACAGACGTATAGGCCTACAAGCTTTCACACTAAAAATACTCATCGTGTACCCCACACAAAGATCGCAAACAGAACGTTCTACGCATACTTCCTGCGATTCTATGGGCCGTTTTTAACATGCCAATGGCCCGGCATAAACCCCCACCAACCCGGAAGTGAGAAATCGAGTTGATTACCGAACATTTGCTTGTGACCGCCTAAAAATGTTATCTAACGAAAGAGATTGCGGTCGGCTCCACGGTCCTAAAGATGTTCCCAAGCGTACATATTTCTAACCAAAAATTTATATATTCGACATTATTGATACTACGACACTTGTTTTAAACAACTGAATTTTAAGTTTTGCCAAATCGGCTTTTATAACATATTTGTTTGAAATTATATATATTTTTCGAAGACTTCGTTGGCAGAATGAGAGTCTCGGAACACCAACAGCACGATGCAACCGCTAATGGTGCAAGCGAGTCATGGCGAAGTAAATCAAAGGAAATCGTCATGAGTCATGATTAGCCACCTCAATTGAGCAGTATCTATGGAACTGTGAAAAGAACGTTTGCACTGAGCGAATCGACTCCAGACCAGTCGAGACGATTTCTTTCGGACTGAAGCAAAAATGGAACTGGACCTATTCTTGCCTCAGTCGCAGCGAGGCACCTGTGCTCCCTACCTTTGAAAAATAGCT
>NC_051404.1:6429926-6430185 GCF_015228065.2 Penaeus monodon | reverse complement strand
AACTCCAATTATACGCCTGTATTAATCTTCTTTATGGAAGATCCAGTTAACCAGCTTCTTAATACTTTTTCTACTCTTTCTACTTTTTTAATACTTTTTCTACATTTTTCTGGGTGGTTTAGCAGGTCAAGAAATAAATGACAAGCTTCCAAAATCTGGTCCCTTGATGTTTAGCTTACGAATTCACATTAGTGTTCACGAAAATGTAGTTAATTTAGCGAGAGAAAATGGATCCATTCTCGATGAAATCACTGAGGTC
>NC_051404.1:6429372-6429686 GCF_015228065.2 Penaeus monodon | reverse complement strand
GAAAAGGGCTATAGTTTGACATGCTCTTGCGTGGTGATACTTTATAAAAAATTATTTTTGATGTTAGAAACGAAATTTTCAATAACGCTAGAGATTATTTTTAGGACGTTAGTACAGAAACACTGTTAATAAGTCTATCATGAAACCCCCGTACATAAAAAAGTAAAAGATGAAAAAAATGGAGGTTCAGACAGTTAATTTATAATTTCAAATTGTTCATTTATAATTTACTGCTTTAATGGGACCCTCTAATTCTGCTTTGCAACCTTTGCCAGTATTACCTTGTTAGTGAATAAGTTGAAGCTCTAATTTGC
>NC_051404.1:6427933-6428414 GCF_015228065.2 Penaeus monodon | reverse complement strand
CCTCCCCTCTCTTCTTCTCTCTCTCCCCTCCCTTACCATTTCATCGTCCTTTGCTTTCTCTCTCTTCACTTCCTTCTCCCCCTCTCTCAATCTCTCCCGCCTGGTTTTGCCTTCGTCCTCCACCCCTTTCTCCTTCTCCTTTCTCTTTTGCTTTCTCTCTCACTTCCCCTACACTTCCCTTCGCAGTTCCCTCCTCCCTTCGCTTTCCTCCCTTTTCTTGCTGACACTTTCCTCTTTTCCCCCATCCCCCCCCCCTCCTTTGCCTTGCCTCTCTTCTCTTCCTCCCCGCCTGTTCCTCTTCGTTTGCTCACATCTATTCCTATTCCTCCCTCCTCCCTTTCTCCTACCTTTCACTCCCCCTTGCCTTATCTGTCTTCCTCACCTCCTCCTTCTATTTATCCTTCCTCGCTTTTCTTCTCTGCCTTTTTTCTACTCCTCCATTCGCGGTCACCTCGGTCTTTTCCGTCTTTCTCTTTCAGTT
>NC_051404.1:6427335-6427552 GCF_015228065.2 Penaeus monodon | reverse complement strand
TTCTCTTCTTTACATCTAAGAATATAATGAGCCCCGCAGACAAAGCTCCCTGTGATGTACTGTGAATGAAGTGTGCTTCGTATTCCGCAAGAAAGTCTTAATCATCCGGTCTACCGACGATAACTTTCAAGAATTGTATGATACTGAAAATTACAATGCGCATAAAATCGACGATTGTTGGCGTGGTATGTTGTTCTGTTAAAAAAAAGAAAAAAAA
>NC_051404.1:6426330-6426628 GCF_015228065.2 Penaeus monodon | reverse complement strand
CCTTCCCATCCAATGCCTGTGTTTCGCGACTCTGTACGTAGAAAAGGGAGAAAAGACAGCTTTTCATCAGGCTGGGCACATAGGGCCTACAAATGTCCAGACATTAAGAGTGAAAACTGATAACATCATTATAATTCCACGTTTTACCCTTAGATCTTTACACAATAGACAATGTATAAGTCGTATCCTATGCTCTTCTATGTTAGGAAGACTTGAAAATAACTCAAAATAAACTACATAAAACTGCATAAGTTTATACTCTCTTCCTCCCATTACTAATTCTATTACACTGAGTGAA
>NC_051404.1:6425623-6426230 GCF_015228065.2 Penaeus monodon | reverse complement strand
ATGTTGCAGCCACTACATCAATCTCGCTATCAACACAGGAAAAGTGAACTCAATATGCCCTGATAATCAGATAAATGTCAGAATGTGAAATAGATTGATTAATCAAATACAGCACATCAGAATAAAACTTCAAGATTATCCAATCAAGTGACTCTCTAAACGTTCTCTTGATTGAAAATACATTCATAGATACTGTAGATACAAAGCAGATGAATAGGTAAGCAGGTACACAAGTAAAAACACAGACTTATAAACAAACAGATAAACAAACTAACAGATAGAGAATTAGATACATAATATAGATATTCGAAAACTCTTCTCGTCTCAACCCTATTTCAACTTACCGACCCGTTCCAGCTGCGCAAGGACCGAGTGTTCTTAAGACCGACAGAAATTGCACTTGAAGCTCCATCTCACTCCCAGCTGGCCTTAGCATCGGTTTCCAGTGTAATCAACTTCGAATTGGCCTTCGTATGCATGACCCCATTTGGACGAGGCGCGTATCTCATGCAAATGGCCGCGGGGGATATTTCAACCGTATTTAGAAACTTCGTTTGTGTGTTTGTGTGTCCTTGGAAAAGATGCGGGGAGGAAGAGAAGAAGAAGA
>NC_051404.1:6425223-6425466 GCF_015228065.2 Penaeus monodon | reverse complement strand
ATCTCCCAAGGGAAATATATCCAACACATATTTACTCCAGCCGCTCATAAACTCGTTCTTCAACTTCTGCGAGACGAAGAGACGAGAGTAACATCACACAAAGAAACGCAAAATCAGATATCAGATTCTTAGGCGTCCATTCAATCTCTCGTAACAAGGCCAGGCAGATAACGCGAGCCATAATGTATACAGAGATGTCTTCAGTGAAATTCAATTTCATACACACTGGTAGATTTTTTGTTC
>NC_051404.1:6423784-6423982 GCF_015228065.2 Penaeus monodon | reverse complement strand
AGGACAAGTTATATCATTCATCAAACCCTGAACAACAGTCTCACAGGCTTTCAATTCCCCGTCGCTGCCTTCGTAGAATCTCTTATTAACGAGGAAGCATCAGACGGGGGATAGAGCGGGGGGGGGGGCTGTCGGGGAAGGAGCTGTGTTGACGAAGAGGAGCAGGAGGGAGAAAAAATTGATGGGAGAAAGAGATAA
>NC_051404.1:6423192-6423338 GCF_015228065.2 Penaeus monodon | reverse complement strand
TAAGCGAGAAGGATGGTTGGGGATGGGCGTTGTTGATCATGAATGAAATATGGGGCAATCATTGGTTGCCTTTACGAAACACCCGCTATCTTTTCAGCACGATAGGCGTTGGGGAGAAAGCTAAGGTGCGATCACACAGGGC
Source organism: Penaeus monodon (assembly GCF_015228065.2). Classification (NCBI taxonomy): domain Eukaryota; kingdom Metazoa; phylum Arthropoda; class Malacostraca; order Decapoda; family Penaeidae; genus Penaeus; species Penaeus monodon. The sequence goes on along the minus strand of NC_051404.1, from coordinate 6,423,196 downwards.
TAGG
>NC_051404.1:6421111-6421219 GCF_015228065.2 Penaeus monodon | reverse complement strand
TAAGAGGGAGAGAGAGACGTTAAAGGTCCTACACCCGCCCCTTTTATAGACTTTTAGGCCTGAGTTGTCATAGGCTCTTTACCAGCAATTCTGATTGTTAACAGAGAA
>NC_051404.1:6420793-6421045 GCF_015228065.2 Penaeus monodon | reverse complement strand
TTCAACGTAATCTGACGTAGGCGCGTCCGGGGCGGCGACGTCATCCCACATCGTAGAGCATCCTCAGCGCGTCCGGGGCGGCGACGTCATCCCGCATCGTAAGGCATCCTCAGCGCGTCCGGGGCGGCGACGTCATCCCGCATCGTAAGGCATCCTCAGCGCGTCCGGGGCGGCGACGTCATCCCGCATCGTAAGGCATCCTCAGCGCGTCCGGGGCGGCGACGTCATCCCGCATCGTAGGGCATCACTACA
>NC_051404.1:6419724-6419937 GCF_015228065.2 Penaeus monodon | reverse complement strand
CACAGTGTATTAAGGATTATCCCTTAACAAAGCAGCATAAATTTCACCGGTCACATTGCTTTATTTCCCATCGGTCACCATGGCAACATCAGCAATATATATCCTGTCCTTCCGGTGGATTTACATGCCGGATGAATCTTTATGAATAACTGTAGGGACTAAAATTTCAAATTATAAAATGATAGGATCACTGCACCCCCATTCCTTTTGTTG
>NC_051404.1:6419101-6419473 GCF_015228065.2 Penaeus monodon | reverse complement strand
CTGTCGCGATGTCATCTCACAACGAGGAATATACCTCTGTTATTCTTCAGTGATGGTTGTTCGAAGAAAAATGGATTTCTTGGGGCAAGATGTTATATCACAGCAGTTACCACTATCTATATCCATGAAATACCTCTCTTCACTCATTCGAACTGAAAGCGAACAAACAAAATACTCCTAATTCATATTCCTAATTTCATAATATTTTTCTTGCATTTATCACCTTCGATGGTGTCAGCAGTTTCTCTTAGTACTAAATAATAATTAAAACTTACATTTTTAGGCATCGTATACTTTTTGTATACGATGTATATTCTGTGGGGAGTAACAGACAATGTCTTGCGAACAGAACATAGCTGGTTCCTGCCTTCG
>NC_051404.1:6417853-6417986 GCF_015228065.2 Penaeus monodon | reverse complement strand
GTAAGTTATTTCCCTGAATGAAAATAATTACGGTACTGCAGTTAAGGGTTGGATTGAGAACCATTATACAAGTAACGTGACACTCGTTGGAAATAAAGAAAGAAGCTGAAAAAAATAAAAACAACCAAGGCGC
>NC_051404.1:6417264-6417386 GCF_015228065.2 Penaeus monodon | reverse complement strand
CATCATTTTTGTAGATCACATCGTTGGAAAAAGAGTGAAGAAAGATAAAAAGGAAAAGGTCGATACAGGAAATAAAACACACGGCGATAATTCTTTAACCCCGAACATGAACGTGACATGAA
>NC_051404.1:6416531-6417132 GCF_015228065.2 Penaeus monodon | reverse complement strand
CCTTTCCCAACACATGTCCCGCTACCTGTTAGCCTTTCCGTAAAATCCCGAATTTAACGATACTCTTGGCCGGTCACAAACATCGCTAAATTGTGCTGTTCTATCATTTCGTTTACTTATTGCTTTCACTATTCCTTGTTAGGAGAGTGGTAAGGGAGGCTGGAAAGAACACGCATGGAAAAATCTTTCTCTTCATTGGGTTAATGGGGGGAGACTTTCCCTGCAAGTAGGAGGCCGAGAGCTAAGATGTTTGAAGGAGTCCAACTGGCAGTAACGCTTGTCCATGGAAATTTCGGGATATAGCCTTGTATATGGATGAATGAAGAGAGTGAATTATCTTTGAAAATGGGTATTACAGATAAAGACACGAGTCGGAGGAGATGGGGAGATATTTCCCCATCAGGAGGAAAGTAATTCGATTAATTAATCGATGCACTTTTAGCACAAAGGCGGAAGTTGTACAAAGTTGCGACACAAAATATGTGGACGAGAAATAACCTTTTTGCAAGTCATGCCATTCCTCTGACGCTTCGGGTTTACAATTCATCCCATTTTAGGAGAGTGGGAGATGGATATAGAGAAAAACGTAATTTACATTTGT
>NC_051404.1:6415210-6415683 GCF_015228065.2 Penaeus monodon | reverse complement strand
AACGAAATAACATCGAATAATGAACAGATAAGTAGAGAAATCAAACGAGGCCTTCGCTAACACAATGTTCCCTCTCCACCGTTGCGTCACGGCCAATATTGACGTTGGAATCGCGTCGAATGAAGAGCGAAGAGGTGCCCTCCGTCGTGGAGTGGACGTGTGTTTGTGAGCGACTTGTAGGCTCGTCCTCGTGATATCACGTTGGCACCCATAGCACGCTGTTTGCTTTGTAGGACTTGGTGATTGCTCTTCCGGTTTATTGGTCAGCGACAGGGCAGGTTGTGTGAGCCAATTTGCTGGTCAATTACCGTGGCTTATTTACTTCCTCCCATATTACTCTGTATCAGGGAAGTTTAGGAGGGGCTGGAAACTTTTCGAGGGACTTCGAGGCTCCGGAGGTGGGAAGATGCACGGGTCTGCTTTTTTACTATGCTAGTCTCCGTTAATTGAACTTCTTTCCAGCGTCGAGGGTG
>NC_051404.1:6414161-6414442 GCF_015228065.2 Penaeus monodon | reverse complement strand
TAAGGTAGAGAGCGAAGGCAAAGAACGAAGACACTGTTGTTTCATATGTCAGGTCCCTTTATACTGTACCTCACTAGTCTTGGTGTTTTCTCAGATAATGTGGACCTGAGGCTCGATAAGGCAGTACCGACACATCAAAGGCGAATATATGCATATTTGTATGTATTCATCTTTTGGATATGGAAAGTTTCCTATTTTGCTTGCTCCCACTCTTCTGCCTTGGAAGAGCAAATGGGAAAGGAAAGAACGAAAAAAAGAAGAGAAAAATTAATTGATTGACT
>NC_051404.1:6413428-6414044 GCF_015228065.2 Penaeus monodon | reverse complement strand
CACTATTAGAAAGTCTGGATTTGATTATTAACATCCTGTCCCTTAATATAACTATTATAAATTATCTATATTTTTTTTGTAAATATAATAGAATTTCATATCCCCTGTGATGAAATAAAATTCATAACAACTTATCACCATTTGATATTCACGGTTAAAAACTTAAAATGGAAATAAATAATTGTAATGATTGTTCACGATTCGATGATAATGAAAATAATAAGCCACTTTGTTCGCATCAAAACAGCATAAGCTCCTCGAACTCTATGACTCCCACATTTTCGCGGATTTGATCCTTTTCAATAATGAACTGTCTTTAAAATCCAATCCAATAGAATCGCACCGAGAGCACACGGCATTTCATATTGCTTAGTTTGCTATTTTAGGACACTTTTCTTTTCTCTTAGCACGACTGATGACAGGCTGCAACTAGTGCGACGTTGTTGACGTATCTAACGCTATTGGTTCTTTTAGTTTGCTTGGTATCTTATTTTACACAAACATGTGAAGTGACAGCAATACTAATGGTTTGGTTTCTCTACAGATTGTACAATAACCAGAGATCTCTTTCTTATGTTCTTTCAATGCTTTAAAATCTTCCACGGCACCAAAAGAT
>NC_051404.1:6413011-6413363 GCF_015228065.2 Penaeus monodon | reverse complement strand
CAAAGCGTACATCATTGGCCATTGCTCATTTACTAATAGACCTAAGCAGATAACTAGCATTTCCTATACCAGAATCCTTAAGTGGTCTTTCCTGAATCCTTACTGTAATGTTATATCCTTTGAAGTGGCAATATGGGTCCCCTCGAGAGACGATGGCTCAGACACATGTATTTTGTTTACAAAAAAAAAACCATCTTATTAGTACTGATTTTATAACAGGTCATTTTATCTTTGTTAGGTGTTTTGTTGTAGCATATCTCGTTTTTGTGCTTTTACAATTTTCAGAATATATCATATGCAAGTCTAATAGGTGATAATAGATTCAGAGCTACTACAGTTCCGTTTCTCGTGT
>NC_051404.1:6411181-6411399 GCF_015228065.2 Penaeus monodon | reverse complement strand
ACTATACGCAAGTTAGATCCGCGAATAACACATTATGTCTGCATTTCCCAGTAAACACAGTACCCCCAAACAGGAGAGATTACAACGTCCACACATGTACACACATCCGGAGCTGTGATTTCGTAATGTAAACCATTTTTATTTCAATGCAGATGTCCGGGAGCACGTAATGGAAATGCTGCTGCTGTTTACATGAAGGATGAATGTTATACTATTGT
>NC_051404.1:6410830-6410904 GCF_015228065.2 Penaeus monodon | reverse complement strand
TTCCAGATTTGTTGCTTTAATCCAAAGACCAACGAAAGTGGATGTCTCTTTTAACAAATCAACTTTTCTAAAGT
>NC_051404.1:6410223-6410751 GCF_015228065.2 Penaeus monodon | reverse complement strand
TTTCTTTGAGTCTTTCTATTTTCTAAAACACTGGAAAACGATTACATTCCCTTTCAATAAGAATTAAGATGAAAGGCTGTGCTCAGTTCAAATATCTCCTGGGAATCGTTTACTAACTCTCCTGCTATTGCACGTAAGTAAACAACGTTTGTTATCCTTATCCACAATCTACAAATTATTTTTTTTTGTGGTATACGTTTTGTCCCAGAAAAGTAAATAAAACCCACAAGTTCCGTTGTATGTCATTAGAATATCAGATCCTTTCCAATGTTTTGCCTCATGTTTAAATATCTCTGCGTATAAACATAGTAAATGCCGTAGATGTTATTATCATAACAATAACATTTTTCTCGTTGTTTCTGCCGAGCACTGCGCATGTGGTAGAAACATTGCCATTAGAGAATATGTTACAAAAGGACAAGTTAATTACAATCCCTGGCCACTGGAATGGACAGTCATAAATTAGGCGGCTGCTTTATTACCGCTAAACCATTCCAACTTTAGTGAAGCGCTAAAATAATTACTCTT
>NC_051404.1:6409760-6409825 GCF_015228065.2 Penaeus monodon | reverse complement strand
TGCGGCGCCGTTATAGTAAAGAGATAACGTTATTGACGATGCGCGTCTTGTGAACATTCGAAAAC
>NC_051404.1:6409043-6409441 GCF_015228065.2 Penaeus monodon | reverse complement strand
AAGATTTGTTCTCCCATTCGCTATATGAAACTAATTGCATGCCGTAGCAAATTCCAGATAGTGATGCGTATTATTACTATTGACTTTCTATTGACCCGCATCCCCTTACAAATGTCTCTACGAAAATGTGCAGCAGCTTCATTACGAAACTCGGTATACCTCGATGTTACGAAGAAGTTGGAAAGACGGTAACCATGGAAGTTTCTGCTCTTTTTCAGGAGCTAGAATGGTTTGTGTTGACGTCATCAGGTTATTACTAATACCCTGTTTTTTTCTGAATTAGTAATCACCGAACTATCAACGTAGTGAAGGATGGAATGGAGAAGGAATATAAGATAGTGTCGAAAAACGTTGTATATATATCAATGTTGATCTTTCTACTGTGGCATCAGAGAGCG
>NC_051404.1:6408496-6408779 GCF_015228065.2 Penaeus monodon | reverse complement strand
AATCAATTGAATATAATGACTCAAATTACATAAGCGAAGGTAAAAGACGACAGAGAGGAATGTAAGAAAGAAAAACAACAATGGAGGAGATGCAAATGAAACAGAAAAAAAAGAATTGATAGGAAAAAGAAATATGATTCATTTCTCCAGGTTTACGGCGCATGTTAGCTTCGTCACCGTTGGTAGTTCAACAAAGGTACAACGCTTGCCAGGAGAACAAATGGTTTGCAAAATGCTTGTTCGATTGCGTGCATTTGACCGGGTTTTAGGGAAAAGAGAAAGG
>NC_051404.1:6407906-6408091 GCF_015228065.2 Penaeus monodon | reverse complement strand
GTTACAGCTGCGCCTTCCGCATCCCTCTACGACCAGCCGATCGAAACGAGCTCCGATCTCTTTCGTTAGCAAGGGGAACGAGTGCTGACGTTCCAAGGATCGCATATCGCAGCGTGCATTGTTCTTTGCCGTTGCTCAAAAGGGTTGTCGTCACCGTGGCGTTCTGCCCTTGTATTTGTCTCCAG
>NC_051404.1:6407423-6407637 GCF_015228065.2 Penaeus monodon | reverse complement strand
CAATTCTGGAACCAAAATACACACCAGAATATTAATGCTTATTTCATATTAGGTAAAACAATACATGAAAGTTCATGGACGTGAAATTCATGCCAAGGTTAATTTAATACAAATGAAAATAAAATGGTAGCTGGGCTGAGCTTCATTAAAATACATTCACAAACTCATTAAAATATATCCATAATACAAATGAAAATACCCAGTGCCGACGCAA
>NC_051404.1:6406153-6406319 GCF_015228065.2 Penaeus monodon | reverse complement strand
TCGCGAGCGAGAAAATGCAAGCAAGACAGAAGATATTATCTATAGCTTCACGTTGGTGTGTCATCATCACTGTTCCAGTGCGTTCCAACTCAGTAAACACCAATATCCCTTTCGCTTTGTTTTCGACAGGCAATAGCTTAGCAATTACTGATAACGCCTACACGTG
>NC_051404.1:6405741-6405822 GCF_015228065.2 Penaeus monodon | reverse complement strand
GTGGTTCAACCGCTATCGATTGACAGCAATACAGAATCCATATGCTTGCTACATAAAAGGAGTTACTGAATGTTAACCCAA
>NC_051404.1:6402793-6405568 GCF_015228065.2 Penaeus monodon | reverse complement strand
AATGGGTGACAACAAACAAACGCTGTAAGATAGATTATTTAGATATTCAGCGCCCTCATTTTCTATTTTACAGATGTTTGATGTTGAGGATGGATGTACTGTGTAACTACTGATGATAATAGGAAGTTCCCTGTGCAATGTACACCAGCCGCTGATCAAAAGCATTTCGAAGGGGTGAGAGGGAGGATGATAGGCATCGAAAACAACTGGCACCAAGCAATTGGATCTGGCCTGGTGCAGTTTTTAGCATTTGAAAATCGTTTTCACGTATTTTGAGGCAAACTGTGCTACTCATATATGAATTCAATGGAAAATAAATAAATGAATAAAATAAACGAGTGGTATAAAATGGATCTTTCACCAAACATGATCGTTCATCAATACAGGAAAAGCGTTTGGCAAGGTGTGATAGTACCATCCATCTGGTTTTTAAAGGAAACAGTTGGAGGAAAGCAGGAACCTCCAAAACCATGTTGATGCTGCAAATCATTAACAAGTAATGCTGACTTGATGCTGATGCTAAACACTTGGGAGCGGGATCTCTTACAACTTGAAGAAGCTGACATAGTAAGTTTATTTTAAGTTAACGTTTTGACGGCATATGGAAGTAACATATGGTTTAGAGGTTTTTGTTTTACTCAGGCTGAGGCTCCCGACTTACAGACTGTACCAGGAGATTCATTCTTCGGAATGGGCTTCCCTTTTCAAGTTCTCCGGTGATAATACCAGTCAACAAATACTGAAGGAGATATTGCAAATTCCTAGACTCATTCTAAACTTATGATAATATTAATATAAACTATGTGTATCCTATATAGTGTATGTCACTAAATACAAGTTCAATATTTTCAGTTCATTTCTAAAATCATTGTTTTCGGAACCTATATCTTACATTGTAGCTCCTGTTACAATGTAGCTAGAAAGGCTCCTACTTTATCCAACTTCTGATGCCAATCTCTATTATGCTTCCTGAAGTAATTATTCATATTAAATCTCTAGAATGCATGAAGTACTGCTTTCTAACTGCAGACAGGTTACTGGAACAGCTAATATATTAGGCTCCATTTTATTTCTCGTAAAAGCAAAACAGTCGGTATTAATCTCAAGTTTAACGTTGCTCGAAGCTGTCTCAGATTCACCCTTACTTGCTGTTATAAGATCGTGATATTCATTTCATTTCTGACAACGGTGTCTCGACTTATTATTGCTACAATAGAAGTCTGTCAGTTTGGTAGTACAGAGCTCATTGTGGAATCTTTTCATCGACCCGTTACTGTGGAGCTTTCATTACACTTTCACAAGGAAATGTTACCTTTTCCAACAAAGTACACTTAGGCTAATAAAAATCCACTGATCTCCATGTAGCTCCTCTACTCCGTGGTATATATTAAGACTGCTCGTGTAAACCTCCCCATACATCTTTTCAGTGTAAGTTACATTATCCGTGGGGATTTATGTTAGGCATCTCTCATGTTTATATAGATCTGCAATTTGTAGAACTGGTGAATTCTTCCTCCTACGAACAGCATAAACAAAGACGCCAACCATGATTCATAACCCTTGAGCGTTACTAGAGATCTCAGTCATTGTCATATGTTTTAAAATGTATTAGTGGAAGATAATTTGCTATCCATAACAGAGCAATGGGCAAAACATGCGAATAATCTATGTAGAAATGCAGTTAGAGCTGATTACTAATATCTGCAGGAATGAGCCATTGTTTCACCGTCACTTATGTCGTTTTCTATCTTGCAAGTGTTTTCTTAGAAGAAAAGTGATGGAATATTCACTTCTACTCGGATTTCGCAAGTAAAATTCACTTCTTAGTGGATTTCGCAAGTAAAATTCACTTCTTGCCGGATTTCTCAAGTAAAAGTCACTTCATGGTGGATTTCTCAAGTAAAATTCACTTCTTGGTGGATTTCTCAAGTAAAAGTCACTTCTTGGTGGATTTCTCAAGTAAATTTCACTTCTTGCCGGATTTCGCAAGTAAAATTCACTTCTTGGTGGATTTTTCAAGTAAAATTCACTTCTTGCCGGATTTCGCAAGTAAAAGTCACTTCTTGGTGGATTTCTTAAGTAAAATTCACTTCTTGGTGGATTTCTTAAGTAAAATTCACTTGGTGGATTTCTCAAGTGAAAGTCACTTCTTGCGGGATTTCTCAAGTAAAAGTCACTTCTTGGTGGATTTTTCAAGTAAAATTCACTTCTTGCCGGATTTCGCAAGTAAAAGTCACTTGCCGGATTTCTCAAGTAAATTTCACTTCTTGCCGGATTTCTCAAGTAAAAGTCACTTCTTGGTGGATTTCTTAAGTAAAAGTCACTTCTTGGTGGATTTCTTAAGTAAAATTCACTTTTTGTCGGATTTCGCAAGTAAAATTCAATTCTTGTCGGATTTCGCAAGTAAAATTCACTTGTCGGATTTCGCAAGTAAAATTCACTTCTTAATGCATTTCGCAAATAAAATTCACTTAAGCTGTACCGAGATTTTCTTGCCTGGATAAGCAAAAGGTGCATTCTTCACCCTAAGATTGACCGTGGAATAAACCTTGGGACATGGAAAAGCACATGGATATACATTAGGAATACTCTGGGAAAACAAATTGAAGAGACGGGCGCTAGTGGCAGACATGAATCAGCTCTTAGTCCTGTCATTCACTTTCGCTATGGTTATGGTATTAGAAGATACGTACTAACATGTAAACACATAGAGATACAAACGCTAACACAATACATGCATTCCAGTCGACAAGTGCATCCACACGTATAAGTAAA
>NC_051404.1:6402453-6402730 GCF_015228065.2 Penaeus monodon | reverse complement strand
GTTGCATAGACAGATATTACCAACTACCACAAACGCCAACACACTTTTTCAAGTACATGTTATTGTTCCTGAAGATACATATCAAATATACTACATACGCAGACATACACGAATATTGGGAATACGGGAACGCTACAAATATATCTGACGTCATATGATAGATCTACACATTTGCCACAGCTGCGACGGGCTATATATACGATGGAATTCTGTCAGACGACTTGGTGTAACGTATCGACTTAAAGCTTATGTGCACGATGTGATAACTTACATAGTT
>NC_051404.1:6402222-6402376 GCF_015228065.2 Penaeus monodon | reverse complement strand
GTATGTATGTATGTAATGGAAATGAAATTTGATTTACCTAATCTAAAAGTCCACGTTGCCTAACGTCCATTTCATTTTCTTTTTCTACAATGATTATTCTGCATTATTCTCCATGTGTAAAAGCTGATTATACGCCATAATTCTAATTACTCTG
>NC_051404.1:6401812-6402133 GCF_015228065.2 Penaeus monodon | reverse complement strand
AATCAGCGTGCAAAAAAGCCTGCGCAGAAATCATCTCTCGATTCTTTGACACGGAAAACATGAACCACACTGGACTTCCGCCAAAGACAGCCCCTTGCGTTTCACTGACCCTCTTTTTCTCGAGACGACGTAGAAGTCCCTTTCATTTTGATAAATAAGGTAACGGTCAATTTAGTTCCAGAATAATTTAGATGCGTGGCTTTGAAATCGCCGTAGAATGGGGACATTGTCGTCAACGAAGGAAATATATTCAGATTTAAGAGTGTAGTAGATTTTTATTATGCAAATTGATTGGAACGAAAGAAAGGGAGATAGATAGAT
>NC_051404.1:6401553-6401642 GCF_015228065.2 Penaeus monodon | reverse complement strand
ATCATTAATGGTTAGGTATGTCCCTAATTAATTTGTTTATTAAGAATGAGTTTTCTTTTTTCACACATACATGTGTTCGTGCATATATG
>NC_051404.1:6400022-6400708 GCF_015228065.2 Penaeus monodon | reverse complement strand
ACTAACTCTTAATAAACAAATCAATGACATACCTAACCATTAACGAGTTACTCATTCTTCAGCTAGTTCTGCTACCACCCGGAAGTTAGATTCAGAACTTCCAAGGTCACAATCTGAATGAAGGTATTGCAGCTGGTAGGCAGGGAAGTTTTAACCAGCGCTTGGATTAAGGAAGGCTCAGTTTTTAGTCATGATGGAAAAAAAAATCAAGGAATAAGCAGTATTCATCATTCCGAGATAGCCATGTTTAATCTTGATTCTCAGTTTTCCGTCTTACTTGAACGTGTTTTGAACACTTCCTTTCTTACACAGTTTGACGAGATGAGCGTCTTGCTCGTCCTTACAATAGGGCCTTGAAGGGCTCTTCTCGAACCGGATCTCTTGGGATGGCTTGGAGTTATGAAACGACCCTAACACTCCTTTGTATCTAAGACAAACGCCATGAACGTCAATTGCCATCTGAACACAGATCACAGAACACAGAAAGCTTACTACGTCAACTCATTAACTTACATTACAACCCCAAACAGCCGGATATATCACAGAAATTATACAGTGTCCTCAGAACAGGATACCATGCACGTCATTTGCCGCCCAAACAAAGGTCAAGCAAACGTGCTCACAATGTGTGCTTCCTACTATGAATTTTCCATTTCACTGGTTGAATTCCCATGGTTATATTCACG
>NC_051404.1:6399498-6399996 GCF_015228065.2 Penaeus monodon | reverse complement strand
ATGCAACGAAAGTACTCTTCTTTATTTCGCGAGCACTTGGCTTTACTTTTATATGACATTTCTACGACCACAAAAGATCTCATAAATAACAACAGCGATAATGAATGTTGCAATGATTGTAATAGTGATGATAACATGTGGAACAGCCGCAAAGACAGCTGGCAGCCTAAGAAAGAGATAAAGAGAGAACGCAACACAAGGGTGATTGTTCGCTTTTTTGGCTATTACTTGATCCGGCTCATATAAGACGGAACTACACTCTAACAAAACGGTAAACTCAGTGTAATTTTTAACCTTCCTTAAACCCTTATTTAGGGTTAAACTGGAATGCTAATTAATCCCTTTTGTACCTAATTTTCTTGTGATAATATTATATGCTGATTAACCACTTCTGTACTTAATTTATCTCATGTGGGGTAATATCAATTGTTGATATAAACTTTTTTACCTAATTTATCCTTTCTTTGGGACGTATATGTATATGTGTATATATAAGTG
>NC_051404.1:6399254-6399402 GCF_015228065.2 Penaeus monodon | reverse complement strand
CGAAATCTGGGCACAAAAGGAAATATAATTAATGAATTAATAAATTAGCAAAAATCAAATAAATATAAACTAATTAACAAAAATGTATTAAATTAATAAATGTGTTTTTTTCCAGATTTTTTTTTCGCCAGTAACATCACAGATGCTG
>NC_051404.1:6399075-6399228 GCF_015228065.2 Penaeus monodon | reverse complement strand
AAGAAGAGCTTTGTGTTTTTATTTATTTTGGATATCGCAAATACCCCAAAACAATAAAAAAGGCACAAACCCTTCACTGAACTTGCTGGTCATATTGTTCAAAGGCATACATGTAAATTTTTATATATTTAATCTATATTCTGCTTAATCAGC
>NC_051404.1:6398719-6399025 GCF_015228065.2 Penaeus monodon | reverse complement strand
GTATTTTTTTCTTTTTTTCTTAATGACTTGAGTGTACAATATAACCTCAGAGGCTAAACTGCTTCAGGAACTCCTCTAACAGCATGAGCGGACGAACGAATAGAATCGACTTTCTCCATTTTTTTTATTTGGTCCATATTGTCTAGCTGCTGCAGTGCCCCTTTAATCACCTGGAAAATATTTCATGATGTAACATTATTAGAAAGTAATCCAAAAAAAATCACATCATAGATGTTTTGTATTCCATGAAGTAGAGACATACAGATTTTGAAAACCTAGAACTCTCAAGATGATACTTTTAGGTTA
>NC_051404.1:6398064-6398691 GCF_015228065.2 Penaeus monodon | reverse complement strand
GAGGCAAGGTTCCTACCACTCTTTAAGGCCTGTGCATATATTACTCTTGCAGTCAAACAGTACCATAGTATGTCATAGCTCTCTTGTAAAAGCAAAGAAGACTCACACTTGATTTTTTAATTAAACCTATGACCTAGATTAAGCTCTAGCTTATTAAATATAGACTGGGGACATTTGTTGACCTTTGCAAGCATGTGGAGTATGGAAACAACATCTCTCACTCTATTTTCACCCATCCAACTCATTTAAAGAATTAACTAGTTGTAAATAACTGCCCATTCTGGTAATATGTGAGTTGTCAGCTTAGAAAGAAAATGGTAACTAAAACTTCTTAACATGATTGTCAAACTATTACTGAGGTTATTACTAGTTAACACTACCTAGTGATATAAATAATGTACGATTTCTCTTTTATATACCTTCTTAATGTTTCTATAAACACCTGGTGAGCGGGCGACTGAATAACAGCTTATGCAGCAAGTTTCCTTCAAACTTCGTCCGTATGGTCACTGGCTATTACCACTTTCGGCTTTCTGGCTTTCATATGTACGTTAATGCACACAAGAAACTGTTTTGATGTCTTACATTTATAAAAATCCACGTGATGCTGTCAAATCGGCGCTGAAG
>NC_051404.1:6397654-6398043 GCF_015228065.2 Penaeus monodon | reverse complement strand
TCCAAGTAAATATTCTCCAAAACCCGATGTGGCACAAATCAAAATTCAGTTGAAAAAAAAAAAATGTCACAGTATAACTAAAGATTTCATCCCTTGGGAAAAAAAATCGATTGGGAACGCCTCTGGGTGGTGTAGCCGACCTTGATATTTTTGTGCCCAAGCAAATATCCTTTAGATAGGGGTTTAAATCGGGCCGTTCCCAAGTTTAATAAAGCGGGCCAATGTTTACAACACTGTCCTACACAGTTAAGTAGTGCAGGTGGAAAAGTCGAAATTCGTGTTTCTCCTAGCTGCCAGTAGCTGGAACAACAATAGCCGTCTTTTCCGACGCTTACGCGATACCTCTCACGCGACAGGAATTGAATAGGCGGTAAGCATTATCCAGTTGC
>NC_051404.1:6396728-6397483 GCF_015228065.2 Penaeus monodon | reverse complement strand
GCGGCAATTCCCATTACACCACAATAGTGGGCGGAGCTTGTGGCCCGTCTCGCCTCCGATCAAGTCACGTTTGGGGTGTTGCATCTTTTCACTGGAAGAGATGACAAGTGAGTTCACATTCTCCGCACCTTTTCTCTTGTTGATATTTATCCAAGAGATGCAAACCCTGACACCAAACGAAATTTGACATCAATAACACCTCAAGCACGTTGCAGTGGCTAGTAATTTTATTCCACATTTTCTGGAATTTCCTTAACACACAAATAATGGAAAATCATTACACTTGGGCAGTTGAAAAGCTGGACATAAAACCAAATATCACTCAATGTCACTATAGTGCATATAAATAACATCTAAATCACTTTATAATAGCCAGTAATCATGTTCTACTCAGACATACCATAATTACAGGCATAACTACTTCACATACACAAATTAAAGAAAAAATAATCTGGTAGCGTGAGTTGGCATTTATCCAGCACATCCAAAGAAAACGTGCCAAATATCACCAACCCAAACTCTCTTTTATTGAAGAAGAGATCTATTTTTTTTTTCCATAACCACAAGGATACATGTAGCAAAGTCAAGTCGTACAATATACCTATAATGTATAGCCAGTTTTATAAAGAAAACAAATCCCGAAAACGTGATGCATAGGAAAATGATAGCGTAATGAGCAGGTAATTTACAAAGGGTAAATTTTAAGAAAGATTGCCCTTAGGAAAAGTTTAGCTCAGACAAATTTTCTAACCTCA
>NC_051404.1:6391867-6392250 GCF_015228065.2 Penaeus monodon | reverse complement strand
CGAGTTATTACGTGTTACTGTACGCTGCAAGGGATCATATCTTTCTTTTTCACTCCTTGAGATAATACTTCCAGAGGTCAAGTGGCAGCGCCGTTGTTGCTACCTGGCTTATCTTATCTCGGCTCACCTGGATACTCGAAGATGCTTGATGTACACGGAGCACTGCACACGGCACTAACACTCTGTGCACACGACCCTAACGGAGGTGTTTATAACGAAATGTTGTAATGTGTTTCGCCCAGTGCAAGCCCTTCTGACTTAGAACTAAAGGGCGACTTGCAGTTGTTATCTGCAATGATTAAGGTGAGAGAAAACTGAAGATCATGTTGAGACATGTCATCCTTATTGACGAGTCATCAGAAGCTAACAATATATGTTTTTAA
>NC_051404.1:6389172-6390403 GCF_015228065.2 Penaeus monodon | reverse complement strand
ATTTTTTTCTCTAACTACTTGTTAATATGCTTTAAACTCTTTAAATGCACATATGCTTATCAACATTTGTTTATTTGCGTGTAAATGTTTTGTTTCTCAATCAGGTATTCGTAATAGGACGAATATAGTTTATAAAACTTTATTATCAAATAAGAATGCAATGAATATATTTGTACTTGTCTAAAGCTCCGTATAACGAAGCTTTTTGATATTTAAATACAGAAAAATATGCTGATATATATGATCGATAAAAACAATACATTTTAGTAATAATACACCTGATAAGTTCAACATGTAAAATTTAAAAATGCGACTAGAAAAATAGTTATTCGATGCCTGTTTTCTTCAGGCTCCATAAATACATGGATCAAATTATCATTGGCTGTAGTACATATCTGCATACAGCCCAAAATTATCATACCAACAGTACATAAAATCTTTGAAATTAAACGATAAAGTAACGTCGAGCGTGTGTGTGTGTGGGGGGGGGGGGGCGATCATCTTCTTACAGGCTGGCAACAATGTAGGAATTCCAGAATCACATCCTGTAACGTAGATATTAATGATGAAAATCAGTTGAACACAATAGAGTTCTTGCAATTAGTGTTGCTCTTCAGTAACTGATCCATCGTTATTAAAACCTGAAGTTTCATGATAGATATTTTATACTGCAGAAAGGATCAAATTCTGAATATAACTCCATAGCAAGAATTATAATCCATTCTATAAAGGTTCTATCCAGAAAAAAACTGCCAAATAACACACGGTAATGATGTAAACATAAAAGAAACTTACTCATCCGTTGCCGCTAATTTGCTTGGCCGACAAGGCACTGGGCGTGGAACCTCCATTCCTGGTTGTTGTCGCTTCCTCCTGCATCTCCAGCCCGTATGAGGAAGTGCTTGGGAATGGTGGGTGTATATCACCGGGCGGCCACATTTAAGGGGGATCGGGCTGTAACTAAGTTCATGTTATCAATAGGAAGGGGGGAAGGGAGGGGAGGAGCGAACTCTTATCAATCGCTGGCTTGTGGGCTTTGGCAAGGGAACTCGCCAATCGTATACGTACAGCTGTTATCGGTAAATGTCATTGGAGAATACTTAAGAGGTTGTACCTCAGGCGTCATATCAGCTTTTGAGATAATTCCACGAAGATCTGTTGTTTTTTTCATGATTAATCACATGTGAAAAATGCTTGTCCTCCCTGCCCCCATACCACTGTCTCTGTGTCC
>NC_051404.1:6386954-6388970 GCF_015228065.2 Penaeus monodon | reverse complement strand
CTAATTAAACTCGACGTAATAACTCAGTCAAGATAAGCAGATTAACGAGCATGAGCTTACGGATAACAAGAACAATGCGTCTCACTGAACCTGCACCACGAAACCGTCGAAATGTTGATAAGAACTGATATCAAGTGACACTTCTGAAGCTTCCTCCTTGGGAATGGCACCACTGCCATCTTCACCCAACATCTTCGTCCTCTTCGTCCTAAATAATCAAAAGTAAATGGAATGTAATAACTAATGAATCGAGATTTCACACCCAAAGACATGGGACGTACAGCTTAGCTATGCTCAAAATCGTTTGAAGATTTGGTTTTCTTCTATGGAACGCAGTATAACTTTAATTGCAGAAGGCATAGCTGCCCACCTTGAAAACCACACAGAGATAGAAATATTGGTTATATTTACGTAAATGGACATAGATATGTCCACTTCCATAGAAAGGGAAAATGTACTTATGCTGCAACCCATTTCCCGCATAGACTGCACCATATTTCACTAAGACGGGGCTATGTGAAGTAAACTAATTGTCAACCTCAGAAATCTCTGATGTGGATTAATTTCTCTCTTCACAAGGTTTAAAAAAAGACAATTCTATCATCCGAAGAAAGCTTTGTGTAAGGAACTCGAGCTCAAACAAGGCTCTTAAAAAAAGGGTCAATTTTTACCCTGAAACGACACTAAAGTGGATCAAATTTCCCTCAAACAAGGCTCTGCAAAATGGATCAATTTTTACCCTGAAACTACTATAAAGTGGACCATCTCGCACTCAAACAAGGCTCCATAAAACAGATCAAATTTTACCCTGAAACGACAGTGAAGTGGATCAACACACACTCAAACAAGGTTCTACGAAATGGATCAATTTTTACCTTGAAGCGACTATAAAGTGGATCAACTCGCACTCAAACAGGGCTCTATAAATAAGATAATTTCTACCGAAAAACTACTATGAAGTGCATCAACTTTCACTCGAAAAAGGCTCTACAAAAGGATCAATTTTATCCCTGAAACGACTGTGAAGGGGATCAACTTGCACTCAAACAAGGCTCCATAAAACGGATCAATTTCATTCCTGAAACTACTATGAAGTGGTTCAAGTTTCACTAGGACAAGGCTCTACAAGACGGATCAATTTTTACCTTGAAACGACTATGAAATGGATCAACTTTCACTCACACAAGGCTCTATAAAACGGATCAATTTTCCCCCTGAAACGATTATGAAGTGGGTGAAGTTTCACTCAAACAAGGCTCTATAAAACGGATCAGTTTTTAATTGAAACGACCATGAAGTGGATCAACTTTCACTCAAACAAGGCTCCATAAAACGGATCATTTTTTACCCTGAAAAGATTATGAAGTGGACCAACTCGCACTCAAACAAGGCTCTATGAATAGTATCAATTTTTGCCCTGAAACGACTATGAAGTGAATCAACTTTCACTCAAACAAGGCTCTATAAAACGGATCAATTTTATCCCTGAAACGATTATGAACTGGACCAACTCGCACTCAAACAAGGCTCTATAAAATGGATTTTTTTTTTTTACCCTGAAACGACTATAAAGTGGATCAACTCGCACTCAAACAAGACTCTACGAAACGACTATGAAGTGAACCAACTTTCACTCAAACAAGGCTCCATAAAACGGATCAATTTTTCCCCTGAAACGACAATGAAGTGGATCAACTCTCACTCACAAGGCTCTATGAAACGGATCAATTTTATCCCTGAAACGATTATGAACTGGATCAAGTTTCACTCAAACAAGGCTCTATAAAACGGATGAATTTTTATACTCAGAAATTTATCCGAGCTCAATCGTGTATCAGCTTGCACTCAAAAAGATCAACTTATAACAAAGTGATAAACCATAGTTCTATCTTTACTGAACTATGAAATAAATAAATCTTCAATCAACAAAGAAGGCTTTTTGGATCAATTTTGCCCTAATAATGCTTTGAAGCGAATCAACTTTCACTCAAACAAGGCTCAATAAAACGGATATTC
>NC_051404.1:6386251-6386864 GCF_015228065.2 Penaeus monodon | reverse complement strand
TTTTTTGAGGGGGGGGGGGGCTGGTGAGACTAAACCATGAAGCAACTTTCACCCAAACAAGGATCAGTGAAAGGAATCTGATTCTATCCCGGCAGGACTATAAAGTTGATCAAGTTCCACGCAAACAAGACTTTATGCTATGGATCAGCTTCACAGACATCTATACCAACCTTCACCCTGTGAAAAGCGCCTAGAAGAGTAGCAATCACCAATCATCGAAGTAATTATAACCGGCACATTGCTCAACAATGTACCTTTTTTTTAATTATCAAGGAAATGAATATATTATTTTTTTTTCAACCTGATTAATACTCGATCAAGAAGATCGGCTGCCTTTTTGCAGTCGATGAAGTATTTCATAAACAAATTCAAATCACATAGTTACAGTCTCATAAAAATGCACGTTTTCTTTTCTCTTTTTTGTTCATGAATCATAACTTTTAGAAGAATATGTATCGATTTTCACAACCAGACATTTCTGTATTCTAAGTTTCACTCCCCCAAAAAATGAACAAAGAATAACTTACCGCAATTATAAAGTCAAGATTGTTTTAGAAGCGATCATACAAGTAAGACATTTCCCTTAATTTTCATTGTGAATAGGATTCCATAC
>NC_051404.1:6385812-6386219 GCF_015228065.2 Penaeus monodon | reverse complement strand
GTCATTACCATTAAATCTCATTCCATTTACTTAGCATGAAAATCAGCTTAAGGCTCCAGATTACGCTGATGCCTTGAATACTCACTGTTAATGGATCAAAACTAACAAAACAGATAGCAATAAAAATCAAAATTAGGACTGATGTCACAGTCTCTAGTTTAAAAAAAAAAGTAAAAATGTAAATAAAAACAATAAATTATATACTTTTTTTCCTACTTGGAAGTTGTAATCATAGTTGAAAAGTTATTTGTATATAGTATGTGTGATTGTAAATAAAATTGTAAAATGTATATAATGCCTATTCCACTTGTTCTCCATTAACCTAACTTTCAATTGTTTTAAATCTGCCACTGCAACCGCTTGTTTCTTTATTCTAGAAGAAACTGTATACGATAAAAGACAAGCAT
>NC_051404.1:6384496-6385783 GCF_015228065.2 Penaeus monodon | reverse complement strand
ACCAATTATATTATGACACACTAACATCCATACAAGAAAGAACTGCATAAGGAGGATCATATAAAACTCGTTTCTCATTTTTACCTGTTCTCTCTTTTCAATATGGTCCTCTTCTTACGTTTATTAATACTTCTTTATTCTATGCAAGGCATCTTAAGACTTTGGGAAGTCCATTCTTTGCAAAAGTCTGAAACATCCTCTGCGTATCCTAAAATCAGGAGGATAACATTAACTGAAATATATAACATTGCTTGACTCCTTTTTCTCAAGTGATTCTCTTGCCAGTTCACTCTTGCTTTCAAGGTTATCCTTTAAAATGCTCTCTCTTTTCTAAATGTTTTGGCCAGCATGGCTCTCTTCTCGATAAACATCTCGACTTCCAAAGACAAGATCTACTTGATTCTCCCTTCTCTCTTCCTTCACATACGGCCATTCGCTCCGTGGAACTTTTTTACCCTTTACGCCATTGTTCTTAAATTGGAGCGTATGGCACGGAGGACAAGCTTTTAGTCTATTGCTTTAGTTTGTATTTTGGCGAAGTAATTTCTAGGTGTCTCCCAATGTGGCTTCCTTATTCCAAGTTTTCAATAATCTGGACTTTCGAAAATTAATGTCCTCTTCCACCTTTCGATCTAAGTTCACTCGTCTTTTACACGACGCATTTAATAATCGTTCTTATGCTCCTTACAATTCCTTTTTTATATATGTGCGTGTATCTAGAAAAGTTCACTGCTTTCAAAAACACTTTTTCCTTGAGTGTCTACAGTTACTAATATGCCAACACCCCACGCACTCATATAATGAATATTATTCAGACTATTGCAAATTAAATGGATATTCAGAGTTGTTCAATCCTCATATTGTCCCCGAATAAGATGTCCATGTAGGATTTTATTTTGTCCAGTTTTATTACCGTAACTTTCACGATGCACCCTATCAATCTGCATCATGATTTATCCCTCGTAATTCAGTTTTATTGACTTTTATGTCCCTGGTTATAATTTTCTGAGGAACCGAGAACCCACACGATGCGAGGCTCCTCATGTTATTTCCATAATAAAGACACTCGACCCGACTACTGCTTTTGCTGTTAAACCTTTGGAATCTTTTCCCGATCTCCTTTCCTCTGAGATTTGTGGCCTTTCCTCCCTCAAGCTGGAGGTCCTGCGTTATCTCGATCGTTCGCGACTCCCTCATAAATTTGATTTCTTTGTGTTTTCGTCTCCTCTGTCCCTTTGTCCCATTCGCTTTTTGCATGGCCTGGTTCCTTCTCATTACTCGCCTATT
>NC_051404.1:6383865-6384297 GCF_015228065.2 Penaeus monodon | reverse complement strand
CGTTGCTTTCAATTCGCACCTATTTTTTTTTTCATTCCTTCGCATCCCTTTCCCTAATTAATTTACTTAATTCGCCTGATTTTTTAAACTTGTTTCCTTCTCTCCTTTCTTCATCTCGAATCCATCTTACGTTCTCTTTTCGTGCGTCCTTCATGCAATCTCTTTTCCTGAGAAAACCATTCATCACTCATAAAAAAATGGCGATAAAAAACACCATCAGCAACAGGACAAAAGCTTTTTTTTTCTCTCTCTCAAGTAAGCTAATGTTTAAGTTTTGTTTCCGTAAAGTTTTCCAAAAAGCAGCTTAACATCTCCTTCCATTATAACCTGAAAGACAGGGCTTTTAGTATCACTCAGTCTAAAACTTTATAATTCGAAGCATAAAGTGGGTCTCAGATGAAGTGAATGTTATATTTGAAATTGTTTTGCAAG
>NC_051404.1:6383386-6383663 GCF_015228065.2 Penaeus monodon | reverse complement strand
CTACCTCTGCAATATTTTGCCTTTCCTCCTATAGGCCTGTTCCAATCTTCTCTATTCTATCTCTCCCATTCTTTCGTTCTCGCATCTTTAAAACGACTCTCCTTTTCATTCCCACAAGCCATTTTTAGCCGTCCCGAATTCTTAAAAAACAGTCTTAAATTCCATTTCTGGCAGATAATATTTCCAGTGTATTCCTTTGACTCACTGCTTCAAAAAAATTTCGTCTAAAGGCAGAGATTTTTAAAACATTTTATAAAACTTATATGGGAATCTATTT
>NC_051404.1:6381323-6381592 GCF_015228065.2 Penaeus monodon | reverse complement strand
GATCTAGTAACAATAGTATTATCATTGTTATTGTCCTTATCATTACCGAAGAGAAATAAAGAGGATGGAAGAAAGAGGGAAGGGAATGAGGGAGCGAAGGAGGGGAGGGAATGAGGGAGCGAAGGAGGGGAGGGAATGAGGGAGCGAAGGAGGTGGGGGAGTGTAAGGATTAAGGAGGAGGGAAGTGGGAGGGAAGTGGTGTATGCCTTTAATCGGGAGGAGAGAAGTGAATTTAGGGAAGATCTGAGAGTCAGAAAGGGTTGGAGACC
>NC_051404.1:6380924-6381266 GCF_015228065.2 Penaeus monodon | reverse complement strand
ATGAGATTACTTGTAACAACAAGAGCAGTGAATGTAATAATGAAAATGATGTTGGTGATAACGACAATAGGTAGAAAGAAAAAAGAGTAATAAATATCACAATCTAGGTAGACCTAACAATGCAAACGAAAAAGAGGGTCGCAAATAGTTAGATAAATTTAGGAATTTCTCTCTCCTAATATCTCTCTTTCTTATGCGAAATGTATGAAAAAGAACGAAAAGGTTCAGAGAAATTAAAAGCAAAAATACAGCCTTAGTCCAACGATATACTAAATGAATAATGATCGGTTCAAAAACTTATAAACTAAACTTTGACGTAGGCTAACACAACCTTCAGAAACG
>NC_051404.1:6380163-6380385 GCF_015228065.2 Penaeus monodon | reverse complement strand
GAGAAAGAGTTTGAGCCCCTGTGTGTTTGCATATCCTTGTGCTTCTCCCGTTATCCTATTTTCTCGTTTCTCTGTCTTCTTTGTTTTAAACGAATTCATTTCTATCGTCTCCTTCCTGTCTTCCTCTTTCTTGCATCCTATAAGTGATTCTTTTCATCTTTCTTTTAGTTCCCTTTTTATATGTTCATTCTCCCACTTTTTTAGCAGTTCTGATTCCTAAAT
>NC_051404.1:6379284-6379560 GCF_015228065.2 Penaeus monodon | reverse complement strand
GCCTAACAACACAACGTAAGTCATTAGAAAATAAAAGCACAAAAAGTTCATCAAATATATTTTTTTACCTCTTTTATTATTTCTTTTTGTGTGGATAAGATAGGAAAAGGTGAATGAGTTCGTAAGAAATCAGACACTGATAGGACGCTTTAACACTAAGTCATAATGAAAAGCCTGTAAGACGGAGGGTAATACAAAGGTAAAAAAAAACAACTCTATGGTCTAGGGAAATTTGACTTACTTAGCTTACTACGATTTTTTCCCCTTGGAGACTTT
>NC_051404.1:6378126-6378989 GCF_015228065.2 Penaeus monodon | reverse complement strand
TGTTCCCACACATTCGCGCGCATTTCGACAGCTAAAACACTATCGACACCATTGCTTTCTTTAGGACCGCAAATGATATTCCGATCTGACAGACATTTACTCTGCCAAAATGAGCGCGAGAGGAAATGTAAAATACTTTCCATTCCAAGACTTTCTCTCAACGAATGCTATGAAAGAAAACATTGTCGAGATGAGTGGATTTCTGCGTTTAAAGGGATGGTTTATCTGGCGCATGAATTAGGCCAGTTAGTGTAAATTGACTGTTTATGTAAATCGAAAAGAGATTACACAAAGGTTAAAAGGATCTTCATTATTTTGTGCGGATATGTTTTGTTTATAAGGAAATGAAGAGGCGTATCTGCTAGCGAAGGTTCTTACCAGTTTTGAAAAATAGTCTGGCGAAAGTGGTGTCAGGTTTTTGGTTTATAACAGACCCCAACTTATTTCTAAATATATATTTTTGATAACGCAAATTCTGTATTCTTGCAATATGTGCCTAGACTCCTAGAGTGAATTAATTAATTCTAATCGTTGATCATTAAACTGAAGCTCAAGTTATAATCTGATGTGCAATCTACAACGGTTTGGATATACTAGAGTGTCTCATATGACATATAATCATTTATAATTAAGCATTTCGAACATCCGATCAGAAAATAACAGTTTGCTTACGCACTCAGCTAATCCACCTGTGAATTAATACGTTTGATTTCAGTCATTATCGTCGATAGGTCATCGAAGTGTAAATTGTTTACATTTGCTGTTTGTTTCCCGTTTCCCCCACTGTTTGTTCGGTGGTCAGATCGCAGAAAATTGATTGAAACAACAATAAATAATAACCATTCACCGCAGCAGTATGGGAA
>NC_051404.1:6377477-6377550 GCF_015228065.2 Penaeus monodon | reverse complement strand
TTATATCGATCAATCTATCTGTCTACCACTATATACATCTGTAAATAAACAAATACCTACCCCCCGCCCCCCG
>NC_051404.1:6376154-6376617 GCF_015228065.2 Penaeus monodon | reverse complement strand
TACTTCATATTTCCATCTTCGCCGGTAGGCCCATGTTCCTGGCCCGTCGTCTGTGAAAAAGATCTAATATGTCAATAGTAGAAAAGATATGAGTGAGAAAAAAAATGTAATGATATCTCTGGCTTTGTGAAGATATTTTCATTCACGTCATCATTACGCAGTGTTCCTTTTGCATTAAATGTTAGGAAACAGAGAAACTCTGGATCACTTCGATTTGTCAGGTCACTTTGCAGAAAAAATACGATAGTTAAAGGCAACAAATCTTATTAAAAAAAACAATGTTAAGTGTATATGACCATTTGAAATAAGAAATAAATGTAATCATAAATAGCTGATTTGTGATTAAGAGTACCACATGTTACGTAACTTATGCAAGATGTTATGAACCTTGGAAATGGTTGACTAGAGATTCGTGTTACCTTATCAAGTAGCCCGAAATCCGCTATTTTTTCTGGAGTTATGT
>NC_051404.1:6375188-6375526 GCF_015228065.2 Penaeus monodon | reverse complement strand
GCGGATTCCGACGGTAACTTTCTGGAATGGTGTTTATGTGGCATTTCTTCGGCCTTTGGGCACGGGAAGGCGCTGATTGAGACGTCCTGCAACCGTGGGGGAGGGACGAGTACCATCCTGTTTCGACCGAGGGACTGCATTTCCTTGTGGCCATGCAGTTTACGTCGAAACCGAATCTCGACGAGAATGCCATGGATATGAAATGGATGTGGGGTGCAGGGTGGAAGATGAGAATGCAGAAAGAAGGAGAGGAGACAGAGGAAAGAGAAGAAGCTGATGGGGTAGAAGAGTGAGATATTGTGACATGAGGTGATAGATTAGGTTCGCTCGGAATGAAG
>NC_051404.1:6373784-6374305 GCF_015228065.2 Penaeus monodon | reverse complement strand
AAATCACAAAAAGGGAAGCCCTGTTCACATCACGTAAGGTCCACACATAATCCTCTGCCGCATCTGGCAACACGTTCCAATCCCCCTAAATCCTTTTTCTCAGCAAGGACTAGACGCAAAACTCACGTATATGATCATCTGATTATCATCTATTAAACATCCATATCCCTGCGTCTTGGCGAACGGAAGAGTAACTTCTCCCTCATACGGCAATTCTTGCTTCTGAAAACTTGAACAATGGGAAGGTAAAGTCACATATTACGGATTGCAAAATGTTTTATTTTCATTTTGGAATTCATTTCACTCATGATGCGTTTATGGGTTGTGTATGTAGGTGCATTATCGCTAATATATTGTATTTTTTTGTCTCACGTATATTTGCCTTTCATTTCTCTCTGTATATCTATAAAACACTGATTTTTATATATTCATTTTCTACAACGCATTTCACATATCAGTCGATTCATTTATATTTTCTAAAAATATATATGAAAAGGCCTTCACCTAGTAATGCAGTGCTT
>NC_051404.1:6372731-6373261 GCF_015228065.2 Penaeus monodon | reverse complement strand
GCAAACATCAATGTTCATTAAGTGATATATGTTACTGGGCGGATTTGGTAATAGACTATTGTTCTGTATAAAAGTAAAATGATATTAAATTTAAAAGCGGTTCATAAATACATAATTCTATTGTCTCTCTAAGTACCTTTGCTGCTCAAAATCCGATAATATCTATTAAATTACATTCATCAAACTCCATGAGAAGCTACGTTTACATAATCATGTAAGTAATCACACAATTTATTTTTCCTTCTTATATCAACATTAGATACAAGTATTCTTATGGTCATTCTAGAAGATTCAAATTGACCCCGTTTTTTAAACAATAAAGTACCCCAACTTATGGAAATAAAACGCAAATTGGAAAAGATAATAAGGAAAAGAAAAATCGATTTATTAACAAGGTATGGGAATCTTGCTTATTTGTCCTCCGCTCACAGTCCATGCGCCGGTTTGGCTGGAAATGCGTTGGAAATGGTCCAGTTCAGAACGTTGTGTTTTCGGTTGTGGAAAGAGGATGGGGCCCCGAACATCCGGTG
>NC_051404.1:6371176-6371607 GCF_015228065.2 Penaeus monodon | reverse complement strand
CCATCGCCCACCCATCTCGACTTCATGGCATTCCTTCCGAGATTTGGCGCTGACGCAAACTGCATGACACAGAAGAATGCGGTCCGAAAACGAAAACAAGACTTACGACCCGATGTATACATTCCTGTCAGTAAAACAATACAATATTTTCCATTCATCCAAAAATACTTTCGCATTATTTTATTTTATCTCTTTTCTATACGAAACGTCATCGAAGACGCAATATGTCTGAAAGAAATTTAACTAGCCGCCAGAAGGTATTGTATGAGTACAAATATATGCTGCCTAAGGTGGTTGGTGCGATGTTAAGGGCAGTGCACAAAATACAGTAAAATAGTTAAATGTTGTCAGCTTTTGGCATTATTTAAAAGCAAAATTGAATTAAAACAAGAGTGTGTTTTTCGGATGCCGAGAACCATGCAGCCGAAACA
>NC_051404.1:6370253-6371150 GCF_015228065.2 Penaeus monodon | reverse complement strand
GACAGATTCGTGCGTTGGTGATATATGAGTATAGATAACATTCTAAACTTTAACCTGAACGTTTTGAAATATGGTCTCTGCTTGGACATCATAGATCTTTTTCGTTTTCCCCCAAATAGAAATACACATGAACTACACTGAGGCATGGACTGGTGAAATCTAAAATAAAATATAGTTCATGCATATCGCACTACTACAAAGACCTAGAAATCATGGCTTCAGGTACTCGAGAGAGTTCTGTAGGAAGCAAGTCATGTGAATTCGAAATTATTTAAACACGAAGCTAAATGGTAAAACGTGGTAATGTGAATTCAATGTGAATGTGAAACACCAAACTCCAACAACGTATAAAAGAACTCTCGATGCTTCGTTGGAGGCTGTTCAGTTTTTTTTTTCTTTTATTCTCAACTACACTTTATTTATTCACAACTCTGGTTTCGAGAGATAACCTTTATCTTTGGGCGTGCTCTGGGGTATTCAAGCGTGTCATACTTAATTACAAATTTGTTAATGGTAATACACTAAGTTAATGGATGTAGCACAAAAATATCTACTAACGTTTGAGAAGAGACGGGTAAATCGCACAGATCCTTTTTCCTCATGTGTGTTGGCCACATAAAAAACATTGACAACAAGGGAGGATGATATTGTTTGAGTGTTGTTTTAATGTCAGCTTGTCAGAATGGTAGTAAACTTGTAACAGGCCTTATTCTAATCCCAGCAGCATCCCATTACAAGTCGTATGTGAGTCTTAAGCGTATTGTGTATGCGAGTCTAAGTAAGTGAAATGCGATGCTCAAATTCCGTAGATTTGTGCACGGGTTACGTTTTCGCACTAAAGAGACCGATTTCTTGGTTTACTGCAGTAGCACAGAAGAGGCGGAAGAGAAACATTAG
>NC_051404.1:6369013-6369191 GCF_015228065.2 Penaeus monodon | reverse complement strand
GAAGAGTATAAAGTATCAAAATCCCTACTTCGAAAATTCAGAAAAACACAAGAGATGCATATCGAAGGTTTATAATCACTGGAACGATAAGAAGGCATTACTATCAAATCTCTTGTTAAAGACCCATTTCCTCCGCCTCAAAAGAAGTTTGTGTGCGTGTGAGGCAAGCTGTCTTCCC
>NC_051404.1:6368808-6368903 GCF_015228065.2 Penaeus monodon | reverse complement strand
CACGTGGACTCATCTGCCAACTCCGCAATTAAAGTTGCGCTACACAAGACGAAGCGTGTGTGAGTGTCGCGGATACAAAATGAGAAATGCGTCTG
>NC_051404.1:6367072-6367378 GCF_015228065.2 Penaeus monodon | reverse complement strand
GCGCCCCTTCTGACAGGCCTGTGCCATCCATGGCCGTCAGCGATGCGGTTGGACCTGTGTTAACTCCAACGGCCCAACAGGAACGGCCGGTGACTGACGCATGGTTTGCATCCTAGGGAGATAAGGGTCCGCACCCTGACACGCGGGCTCAGGGCGCGTCGGTAGTGGCCTGCGTCTGGATTTTCTGACTCAGCCTTTCCAGCATCGTTGGGGGCGGCTGGCATAGCTTGAGTCACCTTCGACACTCGCTACAGCATCATTAATGCCGGGAATTATGGCAATGAGAAGTTTAACAGCATATCTGTG
>NC_051404.1:6366527-6366707 GCF_015228065.2 Penaeus monodon | reverse complement strand
TGCCGTCAACTGCGTACATTCCCATTACGTCACGGCATTGGGCGGAGCTAGCAGCCCGTTTTGGGTGTCCTGCGACACCCGAATTGCTACTGAAGATGGCATATGCATATTTATATTTTGGGGGTTAAAGATTGGAGCCGATGTAGCGTTGATTTACGGTCTGGTAAAGACATGACTTTT
>NC_051404.1:6364670-6364772 GCF_015228065.2 Penaeus monodon | reverse complement strand
TTGACAGGCAATACACTTTCCTCTCTCCTCCGTCTCGACCTTCTCTACGAACATCTGCGTCTCCTGCCTGTGTCACCATCTCTCTGGCCATTTGGTTGACAC
>NC_051404.1:6361733-6361857 GCF_015228065.2 Penaeus monodon | reverse complement strand
CTTACACACTGTATGATACATGAATGTGGGGAAGAGATAACAGAGCTCATTAGAAAAGATCTGAAGTAAGATCTCCCACTTAAAAAGCCGACTTCTTTTCAACAAAATAAGGCTCTGTTATCAC
>NC_051404.1:6361020-6361084 GCF_015228065.2 Penaeus monodon | reverse complement strand
GAAAAAGAAGTGAAAAAGAAATTTCTGGAGCTGGGGATGATTGAGCCTTTAGACTCAATAGATC
>NC_051404.1:6360349-6360888 GCF_015228065.2 Penaeus monodon | reverse complement strand
TACGAAAGAATATAGAAGATTTACAACCATTTTTACACCCTCAAGATTAATCCAATTCACCGTATATGCATTCGCTCTCGTCAATGCTCCAGCAGATCTTTACAAATTGATAGGCATTTATTTGGAAACATGGACGGTGTGGAGACTTTCCTCGACGACATTCTGATTCATTCGAAGACGTGGAAACAACACTGCGGCATCTTGAAAAGGGTATTCGGTAAATTACGGGAAGCAAGTCTAACAGGTCGACCAATCAAATGCGAAATAGGTAAGAGAGGTTTAGAAAATTTAGGACATATTAGTGGAGAGGGTTGCATAAAACCGACAAAAGAAAGAGTACCCGTTATTCTTAATGCCCCAGCCCCTACAACAAAGAAAGAGGTGAGGTCCCTCAAGGGGTTGTGAGGCTACTATCGTTGTTTTGTACCAGACTATGCAACGGTAGCAG
The DNA here is from genome assembly GCF_015228065.2 of Penaeus monodon. Lineage (NCBI taxonomy): Eukaryota > Metazoa > Arthropoda > Malacostraca > Decapoda > Penaeidae > Penaeus > Penaeus monodon. The sequence continues at coordinate 6,360,440 of NC_051404.1, read as the reverse complement.
CACCACTTAACGATTTGGTAAAGAAAAACGCACCCAACAGAGTTAAGTGGGAAGACAACATGAAATGGCGTTTAAGAAGCTAAGGCAAGCA
>NC_051404.1:6359832-6360249 GCF_015228065.2 Penaeus monodon | reverse complement strand
GGATGCCTGTACGGACAGCAGTTTTATTTGCAAACTGACCATAGGCCTATTACGTACTTGAACAGTGCCAAGACACTGAACGGGTGGCTGATTACATGGATGATAGTTTTCCAAGGAGTTCCAGATGATCTTCAGTTACGTCAAAGGAAGTGAGAATGTGGGTGCTGATTATCTCAGTAGAATTAATGCACAGGAAGGAACATAAAATTAGCATTTTCTTTTTTTTCCTAATTGGGGAGGAATATTGTAAATGTACTCCAACATAAAGTAAGAATAGAAGCCTTTTTTCCTTTTTTATTATTTTAGTTAACGATGAACGTAGGATGAACTTTGAAACAAAACGAAAGTGACTGAAACGAGCGAATTATACGCAGCTACGCGTATGGCTGGGCCGCGGAGCAAAGAGGTACTCAGACA
>NC_051404.1:6358733-6359149 GCF_015228065.2 Penaeus monodon | reverse complement strand
ACAGACGTTGTCTCTGAGTATATCTTGAATTTTGTTGACATTATTATTGTGTGTATCTTCGACATTATGTCAACAATAGCAACAATATTTACTCAAAGACAAGGTCAATAACAATATTACTAACATCAATATATCACTATTGCCAAGAACATTTACAGCTTTTAATTACATGATGTCATTATGTAAGTAATAATTTCTCTATTAATTTCTCGTTACTTCATGATCCATCGCCTAGCACTTTTTTATTAAGTCCTACTGCTTTGTTGTTTAACTTGATATCTCTTTGATTATTGTGATTCTTGTTTATATCACTATTGTTATGAAGATCGATTTCTTCATTTTTATTTTTCTCAAACTTGTATTTGTTATTATACATTTTTGTTTTTATTTATCTCTTTCAATGTAATGAAAGTGTA
>NC_051404.1:6358235-6358702 GCF_015228065.2 Penaeus monodon | reverse complement strand
TCTAACTTTATTAAAATTAAAGGCTTATAGATTTTTATGATTTTTTTCTTCATATCAGTGTTTTTTCTACTCATTTTAGTTGATATCGTTTCAGTTATGTTTTTCCTCACAGCCATTATTAGCATAAATTAAAATCTCGGCGTTGTATTTTTTCTTACCTCCGCCATAAGTGAGGTTCTGTTTACATGTTTCTGATAAACGGATTTTCTGATTCTGGTTCTTAATCCATTGCTTGATTACTTAGCTTGTTTGCAGGATTTACGTGTAAACTCCTGACAAATTGCAATGTTATTTTGGTTGTGGATTTTAAAGAAGCATTACCCTTTTTTTCTTCAAATGATTTCTCTTTTCGAAACGTGATTAATTACATTTTCTTTCGGTAAAGAAAAGACTGAGTCGAAAAATCAGAATATTTTATTCATCATCTAAATCAAACAAAGATGTCCATGTCATGTAAGGGAAAACTA
>NC_051404.1:6358018-6358206 GCF_015228065.2 Penaeus monodon | reverse complement strand
TTACAAGGACACAGTCTGCCAACTCTTGACATTTTACTGGTTTCAAATGTTCTCTTAGTAATGAATACAAAATTGTTGTATATTCAATAACATAATTTGACCACAATTTTGTAAACTGGCGTTAAATATTTGTATAAATATATTTTATTTTGAGAGAGAAGAAGACGGAACCAAATAATTCAACTTTT
>NC_051404.1:6356974-6357198 GCF_015228065.2 Penaeus monodon | reverse complement strand
AAATTAGGTACAGCAAATACATTAATACATCTAAAGATACATTCGTGTGTTTTCTCAACAGATATTAAAACGATAACAAGAAAGGATAGATATACATTTCACACCAGGCAAGAATGACAAGTCAAGGATAGACTGAACCAAAATCGAAAAGAGTTACAACCTCAGAGCGTGTGACGTAATGTAATTTGCTATTGTCCGATTTATTTTATTCGTAATTTCATTTG
>NC_051404.1:6355832-6356122 GCF_015228065.2 Penaeus monodon | reverse complement strand
AACGCTGGTTCCTGGTGCTTCGTCTGAGAAAGAACGATGGCTCTGGTATTTGTCTAACGATGGAGGTGAAATACTCTGTTGTGTTGGCATATTTCCACGCGACCTAATTGATCCAAACCCAAAGCAACAGTGGTTTACTTACCCATGAAATCAGCGATCAAATTAAAGACACTGTTTTTGTAAAGACATTCTATCACATTCATTATTTTTCTTCTCCTTCTCCCTTGAAGCAAACTTCGGGAGTGGGAATAGGACGCAAGTCTGTATAATGGGAATTAAATACTGAATGA
>NC_051404.1:6354143-6355718 GCF_015228065.2 Penaeus monodon | reverse complement strand
AGCATGCTTGTATTGAGTAAATCTGATAACGTTTTCTTGGATGATTTATGTCTTATCAAGTCAAGGTAATTAGCATGGTCAAAAAGAACTTTTACTTAACAGTTACCAAGATACCTTTCATTCATATTTTTCTTTCTTGAGGAAAATATCCTTTCAATACCAACCTCTACAAATATATATCTTAATCTCTACATCAAAACAACAATCACTTTTTGGATACAAAAACTCAATATCAATATTTTATGATTTTTTAAATGAGTTTAGGCTAAGTTAGGAAGCACACGACACTCATTATCTTTTCTTTTTACCGGCCAAGTTCAAGTACAAACAACTTCGTAGTAAAACCTTATAATTGGGCCTCATTTCTATATGTTTTTTTTTATAGTATTACAGTACCTCTATTCGAAACTACAGCACCACGTTACAGAGTTCTGCTATGGCCACCATCATAAGACTTGTTTTTTCTTTGTTTCATCAATGATTCTTGTAAATTCACTCCCTTTTCAACGAAGCTTTGAAAAGGTGAGTGATGGGAACGTTTCACTTGTGTATATGAACTTGTTAAATTCTATTCATTAGTTAACGATTTGTTTCTCGCGAACCTGTTTCACTCGGCTGGTTCATTTAGTTATTTAAGTATTTTTATCAATGTCTTTCATGGAGAGCATTTTGTTTTTTGTTCCGTGTGGTAAATATGTTCTTTAAAAAATATATAATATTCGAAGAACGTTCGGAAGCGGTCTCGATCTTTGGGCAAAATCCAAGATTGTAGTTTCTTAGTAATGAAGTCCTTGCTCACACACCAGATAATGGATTCCACAACAAATAGCAACCATGATCACAGTCCAGCATATGCAGTTCCATAATGATAAAAATCTTAGCCATCAACAAGCCCGTGTAATTCTGCAGAGGAGAAAACTCTAGTCATAGTTCATGACTTGCATTTCCACAGTGAATCTTACACAGACCAACGCAGGTGGTTTGACAGTGATGAATACCCACAAGTCACAGCCCAGCACATGTTCCACACCGAAGAGAATCCTAATCATAGTCGAGCACATGCGGTTCCACAGTAATAAGACTGCAGATCTGAGCGTAAAGGGTAGCCATGGACGGCCGCTCTTGCGGATTCTGCCTCCAGCACGATACCATGATTCGGTACATGTCGGGCGGGCAGCGGTCGGGGCAGCTCAGCACCTTGCACCCGGTGATCTGAGTTATCACCTGTTGGTGAGAGATGAATATAAAGGTGAATATGAGTAAGACAGGACAGATGTAAATGTTATGGTAAAAGGGAATATACATATATTTTTTTTCGAAATAACATTATATCATTTGGACGATTATATTGCCTTGGTCGCCCAAAGGGAAATGTATCGATCGCTCTTACCTCCTGGTTATTGTAGCCGTACCAAGGTTGCTTTCCTCCCGTGAAAATTTCCCACAAAACAACACCGAAACTCCAGATGTCAGATTCTATGGTGAACCTCCTGTAAAGGATGCTCTCGGGAGGCATCCACCGCACCGGGAGGAGCGTCCTGCCACCGAACTGTTTCGAGAGAGAAGTTTTACACT
>NC_051404.1:6353352-6353537 GCF_015228065.2 Penaeus monodon | reverse complement strand
TATCGATCAGTACAATATAAGTAAAAAATTGACTTTGTATTTCAGAAAGGAATGAAATGTGAGCCAATACATGTGAAGGAACAAACACTCACGAATTTACAAACAAACTTATAAACGTGAGCAACAACAACACAACAAAAAAGTAAAGACATATATGTATGTTATTAAGACATATGTATCTGTGA
>NC_051404.1:6352596-6352727 GCF_015228065.2 Penaeus monodon | reverse complement strand
TCGCCCATACCTTAGGGCACTATGTCGAGGTCTCACCAATCTTCCAGAGCTTAATAAGAAGCTGGGTCAAGAAGCCTATACTGTGTTTGCTGATAGACACAAGACGGCCTCGGGTAAACGAAAGGGGGATT
>NC_051404.1:6351521-6351894 GCF_015228065.2 Penaeus monodon | reverse complement strand
AACGAACAATATTCATAACCATCTGTTGCAAATTTTTCTCATCAGTTATTATGAATTCCGTTTCTGGTGAATATTCACTGCCATGCGTAATTTGAGAGAGGGCAGTGATTTAGTAATATGATTCTTGTTGTATAGCAAATATTTTTTTTTTTCTTTTCGACACAATACTGACAGAGAATTATATACTTACAGTAGCAAATATTTTGAAAAAGTTCAGTAATCTCGTTATTCATTAATCTTTTTAGAACAGCTGTTTTAAAGGAGAGAGGGAGAGAGAGAAATTATGATTAGGTTTTATGATTTTTTTTTCTGAAGAAAAAAAATCTTATACTCACATGAAAATTGTTAAGAGAGAGAGAAAGAGGGGGGGCAG
>NC_051404.1:6350411-6350602 GCF_015228065.2 Penaeus monodon | reverse complement strand
CATTCAGCAGGACAACGCAAGCGAGGGTAAGTCATCGCCGGAATCTGTAACAACTTCGTGCCGAGTGTTCCTCCGGCCGAAACCACGAGTGAACGGGGCCAGGGCGGAGACAAGCTATGATCGATGACTATAATTAATCAATATTTAAGAAGGTTATTAGTCAGATCTGGACGAGTCGACTGCTCCGGAAT
>NC_051404.1:6350143-6350233 GCF_015228065.2 Penaeus monodon | reverse complement strand
ATGAGTGTGGGCGGAGATGGGAAGAATGAAAATGAAGCAAGGGTAGAGAAATAAGAAGGGGGAGAGAACAACAAAGGAAGACTCAGACAT
>NC_051404.1:6349860-6350034 GCF_015228065.2 Penaeus monodon | reverse complement strand
AATGTATCGGAATATCTCAATGAAGTCGTTGTGAGCGAAAGGGGGGCGAGGGGATGACTCGGCACATTTTAAATCTCTTCGACAGTCATTTTTTAGCCTTATGACACCAATGATCGATGCACGATATCTCTCTACTACATTATCCATATTAAATTGCTATCATTTACCATGTCC
>NC_051404.1:6348877-6349340 GCF_015228065.2 Penaeus monodon | reverse complement strand
AAATAAGTGACGTATGCCAGATAATTTTTTACGAAAAAATATTATATCCTTATAAGAAATAAACGTATTTCTCAAACGTGAACAGTTATCTGAATAGCACAAGCGTATGGATAACACATGAATACAAACAGAATCGAGCAAAAAAAAGATCGAACATTTATACATTCACACCAGAAGTAAGCAACACCCTGTGGTTACCTGGTAATAATCTGTAGTGTAGACATCTCTGGACATCCCGAAGTCACCGATCTTGACCACCAGGTTGGCCCCCACCAGGCAGTTCCTTGTGGCCAGGTCACGATGGACGTAGTGCTGTGAGGGAGGGGAGAAAGGGAGTCAAAGAAGTTTCATTAGTTTTCGGCACTCGAGCGAATAATCAGATCGTGGGGGTATTTTATATATTGTATGCACACTCGCAGGGATGTGTGCAGAACGTCCTCGAGGATGTATACATGAACCTGTA
>NC_051404.1:6347304-6347845 GCF_015228065.2 Penaeus monodon | reverse complement strand
AAAGCTACCTCCCTACTATAACCTTAATAGCCGTTTTAAAAGGTGTTTTTGCTGGTACTATTTCACGGTACAGTCTTTTGGCCTCTTGGCGAAATTCTTTTCATTTTCGTGTTTAATGAGAGCCGATTTCAGCTCCTGGGTTTGGTTGTCCAATGCCATGGGGTTGAAAATTCGGAAGTCAAAAAATATCCGCTGTCCCCGTACCCAGAAGCCACTTGCGCGGAGGCGTGCGTCGTCGGGGGTGTTGGTGGATCGGAGCGAGAATGAGAGCTGTCTCGACCCTGGCGTGGCGTCATACTTCGCTCAGCATTTGTTCCATCACGTGCCCTCACCCACCTCCCCGTGCCGCGTGTACGTCGTGGCGAGGTTGGAGCAAATAACGACCCAAATGCGTAGTGTAGCTAAACGCGTCGACCGACCAGTTATATCTTAGGGATATAACATCGACGAATTCCTGTGTTCAGCCTAAAACCCTTTGTTTTAGTTGGTAAAGGGGTTAGCCAGTTCGAGGCACCGATTTCTCGAGACATTTCCATTATGG
>NC_051404.1:6346625-6347095 GCF_015228065.2 Penaeus monodon | reverse complement strand
GGTTGGGCATCTGACTCTGATGTTGTGGCCTTTCGGTGCATGTTGAAGGCACTTGCAACATGCATCCTCGAGGCGGCTCCACAATCAGGCTCCTCGTATATTTTTCGCGTGGCGTGGGTGGGCGCCTTGCACCTCGCCGGTCACTTGATATCGGCATATTTCCTTCATTTACTTTTCTCCTTGGCATTTTTTTTTTCTATTCCTGCACGGCGAAGCCTCTGCGTGAATGTCCCCTGCTTTCCATCGCTCCATCCTTCTCACGGCCTTCAACTCATCTGCCGTTTTTTTTTTCATGTGTTTTCTGACAGATGACGTGAGGGAGGATTGCAAAGGTTTTCAGGGCGATTGGTTCGAGAAATGTGTTCGTGTATTCCCCTGTTAGGAATTCCATCCCCTTAAATGGTCCTTTTTTGCACCATATTTCGTTATTTCCCATATATTAGTAGGGAGCAAGCAAGTTATTAAATTTG
>NC_051404.1:6346114-6346308 GCF_015228065.2 Penaeus monodon | reverse complement strand
GTCGGATGGTTGGTTACTGTTCTTGGCATGTTGGTTCCATCTCACAGGTTGTACACAGCTTCTGACTTCTTGTACAGATTCAATTTGAGTAGTTGCTTAGTCGTACTTGCATAGCACTGGGTTATCGTAGTAATTTTTTCAAGTACTGGGATTAAAGTGAGGGAAGGAGAGGAGGCGTGAAATGGGTGGCGCCA
>NC_051404.1:6345876-6346097 GCF_015228065.2 Penaeus monodon | reverse complement strand
CAAGTGCGGTGGTGTTGTCATGAACGTGCCTATCGTTTTTTTTTCAGTCTTTTTTATCAATGTTCACTTTCTTCATCATCAGTTAATTGAAATGTTGTTTTGTCATGCATTTCGTTATTCACTTCACTTCTCCCGATGTTCATTCGTTTATCTCTGGCAGCGTGGAATGGCTTGACGAACCGCGCCTTTCATAATCACTTTTTTTTCGTTTTCACTATCAC
>NC_051404.1:6345447-6345773 GCF_015228065.2 Penaeus monodon | reverse complement strand
CATATCTGTATGGCTGTATGTAAAGGTAGAACAACCTTTACTTTTTATCGGTAACAAAGTGTGCAATATCCATTAGTCACAACCAAAAATACCCGTAATACAATGCAGGTAAACAAACTCTACAATACATTCAATAAAACAACTTTAACAGCACCTTAAGAATTGCGTGCGCTCTTGCACACACACGCAATCTTTACAACACCTTTAATACAATGCACTCTGGGATGGGCAGACCTTCGCGCAACTTTGCTGTGAGTCTGATAAATCTGTGCCACGATTTCCCCGTCAAGATAGATCCGAGAAGCGGACCTGCCCCCGCACACGTC
>NC_051404.1:6344705-6345301 GCF_015228065.2 Penaeus monodon | reverse complement strand
AATCCACCCCCTCTTTCTCGAACCCACTCCCTCCCCTTTTCCCTCCCTACAACCCCCTCCCCTTCCCCCTCTCCCTCCCTCCCTCCAACCCCCTTCCCTTCCCCCTCTCCCTCCCTCCCTACAACCCCCTTCCCTTCCCCCTTTCCCTCCCTCCCACCAACCCCCTCCCCTTCCCCCTCTCCCTCCCTCCAATCCCCTCCCCTTCCCCCCTCTCCCTCCCTCCCTACAACCCCCTTCCCTTCCCCCTTTCTCTCCCTCCCTCCAACCGCCTCCCCTTCCCCCTCTCCCTCCCTCCCTCCCTCCCTCCCTCCAACCGCCTCCCCTTCCCCCTTTTCCCTTCCTCCCTCCAACCCCTCCCCTTCCCCCTCTCCCTCCCTCCCACCAACCCCCTCCCCTTCCCCCTCCCTCCCCCCCTCTCTCTTTCTCTCCCTCTCCCTACCTGCGACGCGAGATACTTCATGCCGGCAGCCACCTGCAGGGCAATCTGGAGGCAATCCATAACGGAGATCGGATCCGTTGAAGCTTCCTCGCCCGCCTGGAGAGCCACGTCCTCGTTGTGACTCCTGAAAATTGAGACAAAGATTTGGTTTGGTGTT
>NC_051404.1:6343778-6344228 GCF_015228065.2 Penaeus monodon | reverse complement strand
TACAATGTAAACAAACTCTACAATACATTCAATAAAACAACTTTAACAGCACTTTAAAAATCCCGTGCGCTCTTGCACACACACGCAATCTTTACAACACCTTTAATACAATGCACTCTTACACACACATATTCTCAACAGCAGTTCTATAATCATACGTCTTAAAATCATGCAAGCTGCATGTGCATTCATTCTTAAACTAAATGCACACATGACACGGGCATGTCATCCAAATTTAAGTTTATCGGAAAAAACAACATTCCAAGCCTGATGCTCATAAATCTCTTGCGTTTTCCTGTGGCATGATTAATCATCGCCTCAATTTATAAACTCACGCAAAAATGTATGATGAATATGGCGATGACACTTTTTTTTTTAGGTTAGAGAGGGGAAAATAAAAAAAATTCCTTTGCACTAAGAACGGAAGGAAGATTCCATTATTCTGCGAGG
>NC_051404.1:6343388-6343555 GCF_015228065.2 Penaeus monodon | reverse complement strand
ACCATCCACTCTTCTATCGACAATTGAAAAACCACATTCAGCTAATTGAAAATAAAACACTTCATTGGAATTGAAATAACAACTTTTTTTTTGTAAAAAGTTGTTGAAAGAATTCATGTACCATAACACACACTGCCTCTCGTGCATATTAATGAATGGCAGCGTGG
>NC_051404.1:6342406-6342576 GCF_015228065.2 Penaeus monodon | reverse complement strand
AGCGTGCCCCACCAGATAGCGGGAGTCTGCCTCTCTCGGCCGAGCATCGTCCTATTCCTCTTCCTCCGAAACAAAACGTGACTGACATGCAGCTGTCTCGATCGATGCACGCTAAACAAGAAGAGACTTTATTCGCAAGCCGTGTGTTTCTTTTTGCTTTCGTACAATCC
>NC_051404.1:6342272-6342385 GCF_015228065.2 Penaeus monodon | reverse complement strand
CTCTCCATTATCGGTGTGGCTGGTTTGGGAATCGGACAGAGAGAGTTGGAATCTTGTTAGGATTTGAGAAAAAAAATGGAATGGATGTTAAATAGAAATGTTGGATAGGTCTT
>NC_051404.1:6341159-6341284 GCF_015228065.2 Penaeus monodon | reverse complement strand
TATCACTACCTCTCCATAGTGGAACAAAAGTATTCTTTCAGTTCGGTCTCTTGTTCTGTTTTGCATATCTGGAGAATCAGCATTTGCAAGAAGAAGAGACAATCATTCTTTTACCCTTCCTATAG
>NC_051404.1:6340619-6340761 GCF_015228065.2 Penaeus monodon | reverse complement strand
TCATGTCATCCGTTGGTCACGAGTGGCTAAGGGTCTGTACCTTGAAGAGTCATAATCCATAAGCTGGCACTGGAACAAACTCTTCCACATTCACTAAACACAAAACGAGAATTTCTACTTCTCGTGTTGCGTTTCGCACTAA
>NC_051404.1:6340185-6340520 GCF_015228065.2 Penaeus monodon | reverse complement strand
ACATATATGTACACACACACCTGCATGTGTATACCAAAGTACTCATTCGTCAATTCATTTATTTCTACGTGTGTCACAGAGAGGCATCTATTTAACTATTTACACAGAAAACCAAAGTAGAAAATTCGACCAACAGACCGACTAAAGCTTTCACAGACCTCTGAGCAGAATCTGCTTTGCGAGTTTACTTCCGCTTCGTTCACGGCGTATAATATTGGCTGTCAATTAAACCAGAATTAGTTTGTAGTAATAGCTAACCTGCCCGTCTGGCTTATTTTCTGACTTTTGCGATTTTCAGTCATCGTATGACTGAAAAGAGAGGGAGCGATAGAGTT
>NC_051404.1:6339569-6340086 GCF_015228065.2 Penaeus monodon | reverse complement strand
TTTAAGCGCTAAAAGGGCTCCTTAATAAACACAGGGCTCCTTAAGTAACATTCATTTTACTTGTGCGTCGGAACCACTTTTTTATACATAACCAACCAGTGTACATGTTCTTTAACGCATAAGTAACGACTGTGTACTCACTTTTATATGTAACCAACGGTGCATGTTCATTCATGTGTAGCCAACCACTACGCATGTTCTTTTACGTGTAACCAACCACATGCTTGTTATTTTACGCATAACCAAACACTGCGGACTTTTTTATGCAAAATCAACCTCTGTGCATATTCTTTTATGTGTAGCCAACCACTGTGCATGTAATTTTACGCGTAACCAACCACATGCTTGCTATTTTACACATAAACAAACACCGTGCATATTCTTCCACGCGCTGGCTCACCTGAGGTAGTTGTTTAGGTCACCGTGTTCCATATACTCGAAAACCATCAACATGGAATCCGCGCTGTAACAGACGCCGTAGAAGCTCACGATGTTAGCGTGGGTGAGGTTACTCAAG
>NC_051404.1:6339318-6339532 GCF_015228065.2 Penaeus monodon | reverse complement strand
GACCAACGCTCTTTAAAGTTTTGACCTATATGTGGAAAGACAGAATGAGGGGCAGGGAGTGAAAGAAGCGAAAGGGGAAGGAAGGATGAGGTGGAGAAGGGCAGAAATGTATTAGTGAATAAGGGATATTTCATCTCACAAGCATTAATTTTAATCGCACACACTTGTATATAAATACTTATTGTTATTAATATTTGTATCGTAGAGTCGTAGC
>NC_051404.1:6338918-6339164 GCF_015228065.2 Penaeus monodon | reverse complement strand
CATCGCATGCTATATCACACCCACATCCCCAAGCAGAAAGAATGACTCCGTTGTGACGCGACAAAACAGCCACATAAAAATCAGCAATTCAAAAGAGACAGACATATCGTAGGGGGCCTAAAGAAAACTCAAGGTTTGTTACGGACGCAGCATGACAGGGAAGAGGCAGCATGACAGCCACACATTCACTAGATCCATGTTTAGTCGAGCAGAAAGAGACATCGTCCCTTTAAATACTATGAGGGA
>NC_051404.1:6338743-6338895 GCF_015228065.2 Penaeus monodon | reverse complement strand
ATCTAAAAGTGATGTGTAAGCAAATGAAGATGGACGCACAGTGGTAATCTGCAGTAATCGGATTAGTGATTAGAGCTGAGTAACAGACATACGTAATTAGGGGAGTACAGCTTGCTAATGGAAAAGGATCTGGGTATGTGGAAGACTCACAA
>NC_051404.1:6337811-6338013 GCF_015228065.2 Penaeus monodon | reverse complement strand
TAAGAAACTACTACCCTCGTTTCTCAGTGACCGTGACCTACCGCGACCTGAGTAGCCTTCCCTCGACCTTCTTCCATGACCCCGAGGTAGACGCGGCCGAAAGCGCCCTCACCGAGCTCTGACACAAATTTGACCTTGTCGCGGGGAATGACTTTGACCTGCAGGAGAGTACGGGGTCTTCGTTATTTTTTTATTATTTTTT
>NC_051404.1:6337622-6337690 GCF_015228065.2 Penaeus monodon | reverse complement strand
TTATATAAATCCAAGATATGTATATTTTATCATAAACGCGCGGTTCGTGCTGCAGAAATCTTTGGTTA
>NC_051404.1:6335214-6336247 GCF_015228065.2 Penaeus monodon | reverse complement strand
TGTGGTTTGGACGGAAGAACGATGCCATTTCCAATATACTCTGGGTTGTCGACGAGTCTCTCAGCGCTGATGGGCATGAGCTCTTGGGTATGCAGGCCCTCGTGCTTCTTCTGGCACTCCTCGTCCCTGCACAGGCACCCACTACTTCTGTTATACTCCCCACTGTGTGGCACTCCAGGCACCGACTTAAGCTACTGTTACACTATTCATTGAAATGTATAGGATGAGAAGTGTTTCATCTGACAAGGACTTTAGCCATCCATGCATTGTGGTTACACTCGCAAAAAAGGACCATCGTTTCGGCTGCAGGATTCGCATTCTCAAAGTGAATCATAGTATGGTGTAGTATCTGAGTTGACAAGGGGGGATGTGGCACGCCAGATGGGCCTCCGTAGACTATACAGATACAGAGGTCAAGCGCATTTTTTTTTCTCTCGCCACACAATGTTGCGTTAAGATTCCATTTAGTTTGGTTGCAGATACAAGAGAAAAGGTATTCATTTTTATTTTGACTTGAGTGAAGCCGTTAGCTAGAGTCAGTATAAGGAGTAGTTTCTTGCGTGCAATGACGTCAGGACTTTTTTGAATAGTGTAACCACGGCTTCATATTTTCATATACTTTTGTGTGTAAAGGTGAGCCAGTGTGTTAAATATGGAGTACCTCTTGATGTTATGACATTCCTTGGTGCAAACACAAGCACTTCTCGCAATATGTGCATTAATTCCCACTGTGTAGTATTCCTTTGCTTATTAGACTTCATTAAAAAGCAAATTCTAAGTACACATGTATTTTTTCTTGTGGTATCAAATTCTACCAAGCAAAGGCACGTTTACTGAACTATGTCTGAATCTAAAAATTAACTTCATTATTAGAGTGAGAAACGGCTATGGGATTTTGATATTACATTTTCTTCATAAAAAAGAAACGAGACGATTCTTGTTCATTATTTCTTCCCTTGAACGCATATTTTCGAGATCTTCCCTGATTTACCGATGTTCTATTACCTCCTAGTAAAGAAGTAATTAGGTAAGT
>NC_051404.1:6333658-6333819 GCF_015228065.2 Penaeus monodon | reverse complement strand
TTTTTGTGTGTGTATGTATGTCAGAGGAGGCAAAGGCTTCAACCTAACTCAATCTTTTGAGGATGAAAAGACATACCAAGATACACAGAGAGATAAAGTTGTTTTTCCATATCCTCACTGACGCTAAGGTGAAAGTCCATTGTGTTAATATTATTATTATT
>NC_051404.1:6330174-6330858 GCF_015228065.2 Penaeus monodon | reverse complement strand
AATGTGATTCAAACGTTTAAGCGGGTTTGGAATCCCTGAACGGCAATAAAAAACATACCCCCCCCCCCTGCGCCTCCCTCCCGCCCCGGATTGCGTGAATAGATCACGATCCCGCCGCCAATTGACAGATAGTCTCGCCTGATTACAGCGAGCGCCCTCCTCTTGCGTCGGCCGGAGGGACTCGCATCCGGAATTCGGAGCGGGTCCTTGCCTTGCCCCCACCCCCCCCTCTGGGTCAGGTCGAGTCGTCAAGTTGGTTCTCTGTCCTTCTCTCTCTTTTTCATCCTTCCTTCGCCTCCTCTTCCCTTTCTCTCTTCACTCACTTTCTCTCTTACTTTCCTCCATTCCTCCTTTTCCCTCTTCAGTCCTCTCTTCTTCATCCCTTTCCTTCTACGCTCATTCTCCCTTCGTTATCTTGCCTTCGGCTTCTTCACTCCCATTCGCTCCCATTCTCTCCTCTCCTTCATCTCGTTCGCCTCTCCTCCTTCTCTCCCTCCCTCCTTCTCTTTCCTTTCCATCCCTTCTCATTCTCCCTTCATCCCACTCTCTCTTCCCTTCGTCCTCCTGTCCTTATTTTCCACTCCTCTCTCTCTCCTTCTTTACTTCCTCGCCTCCAGAAAAACCATTTGAAATTCCTCTCACAACACGCGCACAGACGAATCGGTTAACGAAGCTAATAAAGAC
>NC_051404.1:6328143-6328540 GCF_015228065.2 Penaeus monodon | reverse complement strand
AAAGTCAAACCAAATAATGTTGATGAAATAACATATACAGAGAAATAATTAATTTAGGAACGTAATTATACTTATCAAAAGAATACTCGAGCAGAAAAAAATGCAAATAAAAGATTCCTTCAAAAATAATCAACGTTTCATTAAATGCTGAACGATGATATTACGTTTGACCAGATTTCATTTGCACACAAGACCCGATGTGAAAACTGAACGAAATTCTGCAAAACGATCACAAACAGTTTCACCATAGTCTGTGATATTTCTCCTTATTTACGCTAATCAGTGAAGAGAAAAAGGTTAGACTGGCTGTTTATTCACGGAATTGTAATAGAGGAATTTGACTTTGTAGGAATATAAATCTCTACTATGTTTTCTTCCTTTTATCACAGCACGATAG
>NC_051404.1:6325687-6326060 GCF_015228065.2 Penaeus monodon | reverse complement strand
CATAATTCATTTATCTTGGTGCATATTAATTAAAGAGAAATCAAAATTTCATGGCAACTATCGGCCAGAAAAAACGCTAATTGGCGCATTCGCGGTATTGTGTCACGGATATATCAAGAATATATATTAATAATGGGAATAAGTGAAACTTTATTTATGTTGTGTAATTGCACATTTATTCATTGTCAACATGGTGTAAGTGTATAAAAATCAGATATAATAATAAATAATGGCTAATTTCTCGTAGTTTGAAACGTCCCGTAATGATATGGAATTTAGTGGATATCAAACTTGTGGAATTTGTGACTATGAGGTCTGTATATAAAACTGAAATTACTAAGCCCTACATGACTTCACCTGATTTCTCCATGTA
>NC_051404.1:6322140-6322756 GCF_015228065.2 Penaeus monodon | reverse complement strand
CACATTTTCGCAAGAAAAATCACTATAAGCATAATTCATTACATAACAAAACACAAAATGTAATACCTAAAGAAACTGAACAACTCTTTTTACCGAACGAATAATAACAAAAACACAAACAAATACATTGAAGAAAATTCTCAACAATTTTCAACAATTGAAGTACAAAACGAAACTAAAAGAAACTAAATCCAGCAAATCATTGATACAGGGATGAATAATTATAAAGGAACGTTTCTTTTATGAGCAGAGAGAGAAAAAAATATGTCAATTACATCCAATAAAACGCGAAACAACCAGTAAAATTCGGGGAATATAAACACAAAAAAAATCACTACACTACATTGGCCTTCATATCCGTACTTACACTTATGAGAACTACTTACTTATCTCACAACTAAGACACTTACATGAAGTTGATCTGGAAGGGGGAATCTGGACAAGGGTCAGACTCCATATTTGACCTGTCACGGGGCCATCTCAGGTTACGTAACAGAAGCCAGGTCACTCCGATCACGACGACCATCACGCCTGCCACGATAGTCAGCTGATGGGGTCAGAGGTCACGTCCAGTGTTATTTGTTTGCTTGTTTCGTTTGCAGTGTTAAATGCTGTC
>NC_051404.1:6321858-6321949 GCF_015228065.2 Penaeus monodon | reverse complement strand
CTTCATTTATACTGCTTATCTTTATAACAACCGTTCAATTATTGATTAAAGATAAAGTGCCCTCCGCCTGCCTCTTGTTCCTCTCTTAAGC
>NC_051404.1:6321299-6321776 GCF_015228065.2 Penaeus monodon | reverse complement strand
TTACCACTTTCTCTTTTTCTCATCTTCATTCACTCACCTTTCCCCCTTTCTGTCTACATGGGCGAGCCTACAGTAGGCATCATTAGCTTCCCTGACCACTGCTGGATTATCTGATGTTTCTGGCTCAATCTAATAGGATTTCACTCCAAACTCGTTCTTTTGCATCTCATCAACTTCTGCTGCATCTCTGCCAACGCCCGTAAAACAAATTTTGAAAGAAAATTATGCTTATCTCAGATAATGTCAGTTGGTTCCACTCCAGGCACCACAAAAGGACCGGCCAATTGCCTGCTTAAACGCCGTGAAGGTATTCTTCGTTTTTAGGGATTCTCATTTTGTTTTGGTGGCTGCGGGCCCTTCAAGAGTGATTTCCGTCGAAATTACTTATGAGATGAAATTCATTTGTCACTCAGAATTACGAGATACCATAAAACAACTGACAAAATGAGTAACGGGATTGGTCACAACCTTTAAAAG
>NC_051404.1:6320405-6321171 GCF_015228065.2 Penaeus monodon | reverse complement strand
TAAGACTGTCTCATTCGAGTTAGAGGCAGAGCGGCCGCGCCACAGACCGATGCAAACTGCCTGGCCACCATTATCGAAAAAGTCGGCCGTTACAATAAACCTGATGGAGCGGTCACACTGATGGTTCGAATTCATGTGTGATTCCGGCCTCAAATTCGTATATTTTCGCTCTTTCCATCTGAATGCCTGATTCCAGCTCTGACGTGGCGATGCATTTAGACCAGAATGGAACCTACACGTAATAATGTTGCCGTGTCTCTGGGCGGTATTCTCGGCCTAGATCATTCCAGCCGAGTATCACAAACGGTAGCTCGACCCGTCGACAATACATCCACGAATTCCAGAGAGCTGGTGCTGTCACTGTAGAATTTAATTGGTATACCTCTATGTCCGTGATTGTAATTGGCTAGATTTGGTATCGTGTTTTTCTACTTATACAAAATAAATCGGTGATCTAAAGACAACTGTATTCACACTAGCAGCTTAAGTCGGCTTTCAAGGGTCATGTATCAGGGGATACCGACGTTTTTTTGCTCCTTTGTACCCCTTGGGAGTTGGAGGCAGTCAGGAACCATGTCTCTCGCTAACCCAGGGTGAGTGCGAAGCAAGGCTGAGGGTCCATTGCGGACAAGCCAGACTGCTGAATAAGTGACGAAGGACTCACACAAACATGTTGCTCCCGAGTCCTTGGACTACTTCCTCCTCGATCTGGTCATTATATTTCCACTTTACTTCTAACAAATGAATTAGTGGCTCTACGGTACTT
>NC_051404.1:6317407-6319724 GCF_015228065.2 Penaeus monodon | reverse complement strand
CTTAAAGGTGCTTCTGGCATAATGTAACTCATACACTGAAAACATAATGGTAATATTACTTGGATGGATTCGAACAAAGCCTTAAGGGCAGTCAACAAAAGTCTCAATTACACCGGAAAACTAACACTGTTAAGGCGGAGTTACTATGTTACTATGTTACGATGTTGGTCCACTGTCCATTTACTTTATCTGACCTATAATGTTAGAGTTAGAGTGTCGGGTATTATGGTATTGCACACCGCGCTGATATACGCCTATGCTAAATATGATGTAAAGTATTCTGCCATATTTTCTGCAAGTTGTGTATATACTATGTTTACGAGACGAGATTAGTATTTTAAAAACGTAAAGGTGTGGCATGTTTGTGTCAGTTGCTCTAGGCTTGTGAAGCGATCCAAATTTATGAAATATGGGCGAATAATAATGAGAGATACAGTTACAGGCAATGATAAAGGCAATGGAAACTGGTTCGTGTATAATATAAGGTTCGAAGAAAAACACACCAGAAGTGGTTTCCAAAGAATGAAATTAATGATATTATCGCATTGGAACTAAATAAGTTACCGTTAGACTGAAGCCGAAAAATCGTGAAATTCCTATAATCATAACATTAATAGAATAAATTTAGCCATCAAATACCAATAGATTATATCAAATGAAACAGCAGAGTGCACTATTAACACCAAACATCAGAAACAAATATGAGTAAATATTGAGATAATTTTCATATTAAACTGCTTCCAAAGAAAATCTCTCATATGCCCAGGTTTGTAAGATCCAGTAAGGTGTATTCATTAAGATGTAAACCTGTTTTCGCCAGAGTGAGCCGTGTAAAAAAGATACACTCTTGGCTGTGAAGGACCTGATTGTGCCTGAGTTTGTGATTTCTAAACATATCTTCAAAAATGAAGCTTTACAAATCGCTAAAATCAGATTAATCTCATATAATCACTTATAAAATATCCATGTGCAGAGAATATATGTATTTTCACTTCTTGCTATACATAACATCAGTAATTGGCCATTGTGAATACATAAACTATACTGATTTTATATTATGCACGCCAAGAGTTATATGGAATATACTTTGCGACATATACAGTTTTTTTTACAACTCTTAGTTTTCGCACGACATTGTGGTGATAAGTCTACGGAAAGCCAACGCCACTTTTTATTATGTGGCGCTTACGAATGGATGTAATTTCGTGAGGCAGAGATGCTACCACTCCCCTAAATTTTTATACCATACCTTTCGTTGAAGACCAGAAGCCCTAGAAACTAACTTTACTAGAATATTATATAATTCTATTAATTTTTTATTATGATTCTATATGGTAAGTATAAGTTTGTGGATAACCGAATTCTTTAATTTCGACTTTCCCGTTGAGACTGTGTACTTATCATGCATTATCTGCGTTTCGCAGTACATGTAGTTTACATAACCTTGATTCCATCTCTTGGAACTACCGTTTGCTCTCTTGTATGCTTCTTACACATTATTAGATTGCCAAGAAAATGACACTAATTTCGCCTCGCAGGTCGATGATGTGACGATTCGTGATAGTTGAAACACTTGGTACACTTGGCGATTCAGGATGTCTTGCGAGCTCGCTTTTTGTTATTGGAGAGAATTTGAGTGGCGGTTTCAATTATTAGAGGGATATTGTTTACTCTGTTAGAAGCGTAGGAATTGTAAATGTGTTTATAACCCATTAGGTTCACCAACCTGCACACGTCTCACAACTACCAGGCTGGAACAAACCATGTCCGGAGTGGCAGACAGCATTCGCCTCGTGGCTCACCTGCTGAACTGTAAATCCAAGCTCCGCTAGACTCTGATTTCCCAGGCACATTTCTGGGTTATTTAGCACGCGGGATCTGGATATTTTGGAATCTATAGTGAGCAGTCAGCAAGCCACGCCAGTCGCTGACCTCTACTACTGCTGGATTCTGTGCTCTTGATATCTCTCATACGCCTTGTGATCCCATTGGCTGGCTAATGCAGGTAATCCGAGGCAGTAAATGAAATTCTCAGGGTGGTCCGATCGGCTCCCCCGTCAGCGGTAGTCGGAGTTGGCCTGACTCCTTGTCTGCTCTGTGTAGAGTCCCAAATTTCCAGTTCCTGGTTATTAAATAGGCCCAGAATGTGCAAGTAAAACTGAAATGTGCCAGGATACTGGAGATTAGGGGAGCGTGGATGAGGTGGGGTGAGCCACGAGGTTCCTACTGTCGGCCACTGAAGATTCGTCTGCGGACTTAGCATGACCCAGCCTGGTTGGTGTGCAATGTGTGCAGGTTGGGAGCCTGGGTTGCTACA
>NC_051404.1:6317061-6317338 GCF_015228065.2 Penaeus monodon | reverse complement strand
CATTACAATATCAGTTTAAAACTTTGAAACTTGAGCAGTTCGTCCGGTCAGATTCTTAGGTCAATTGGCTATTATGCGATCTTTAAATCATTATTTCCGTCCATCTGCCATTTTTGTCGGCATGTTCCACCTATTACTAGTCACAGCAATGGTCCTTTATTTGTGATGATGTTTTCTATAATGTAAAAAGATAAATAAATATCGGCGAAATGAGTTTTTTTTCCTTGTCGCAATCTTTCCACCAAAAGGTATAACAAGAGAACGAAGTTACTCACTC
>NC_051404.1:6316888-6317020 GCF_015228065.2 Penaeus monodon | reverse complement strand
TCTTCAAAAGCTTCTTCTAGGAAACGACTTAACTTTACATGGATGGTTTGTTTGCCTTCAACACAATCCTTTCTTCACACGGACATCCACTTCAGTAATAATACTCAGCTCGTTAACGTATCGTAAACATAC
>NC_051404.1:6316747-6316838 GCF_015228065.2 Penaeus monodon | reverse complement strand
AGCCAGACTCTACTGCTCGTGCATCAAATTCATTTAAAATTCGAGACTAGGATGTGGCCAGATATCTCAGTATTGAGTTAATTGTCCAACT
>NC_051404.1:6315673-6315860 GCF_015228065.2 Penaeus monodon | reverse complement strand
CCCGAGAATCCCATCACTAAAAACAGAACAGCCTGCGATTCCTCACCACGATCGAAATGGACAGGTGCGTGGGGCCAAGCGTCGGGGCAATGGTGGTGGGGACGCCGTGTGTGCTGACCGTCGAATTCTCAATGGGAAAAGAATCGTCGGTCGTGACAGCAGACGCATTACCAATCACAGCGTTCCC
>NC_051404.1:6315309-6315638 GCF_015228065.2 Penaeus monodon | reverse complement strand
AAGGGGCGGAACAAGGGGGAATGCTAGTTCTAGTGGTGGGGGGCATCTGGGTGACGGGAGGAAGGGTCTGCTCCTCCACGCGAATGGCGACGGGTTCCGTGTCCTGGCAGATGACAGAGTTCGGGGGTCGGTTGCTGATGAACCTCCTCTTGGTGCTGTTCCCGTACGCGTTTCTGAGGAGGATCTCGTAATGGCCGGTAGGGGGCGTGTCTTGGAACTTGAAGTAACCTGAGGAGGATTGTCGGAAAACACGAAACGGGTTGATACGGGATAAAGTGAAGGTAGAGAGAAAAGGAAAGCAGACACACACATGCAACAGGTAAATTGTG
>NC_051404.1:6314611-6315188 GCF_015228065.2 Penaeus monodon | reverse complement strand
CAAAGAAAACTTTTTGTGTGCAATATCTTTTCTGACTTGAGCACAGACTTCCATATACGAACAGTAATGTAAACAAACAAGGTCTTGCGGATAACTACAAAGAACACAAATATGCTAGTGAAAACATACGTATTCAGACAAACTGATATAAACCACAAATGACAAGACGTATACGAGTAAACACATACGTACAGTTCAAGCCAGAAATGCAAATACACAGAGGCCTCAAGTAAAAACGTGGGCCTACAATTAAGCACGTGTCAGCAAATAAACAAAATATATAAAGTTACATATTCAAACAAAGACAGTTGTAAACATTGATATAAAAAAGAAAAGGAAGCACGCAAGTTAGATGAATACAATAAACAAACGCACAGATAAATATAAGCATGAATAATCGATCAAAGAAACGTATATAAAGGTAGAAACTCACAACCATAAAAAGCAAAGCTTGGCAAAGCTTGCCCACTGCTCTAACAAGGGCACTTTGTCAGTTATACAGATAATACTCCTGTTTTATTCAACGTGAAGGGAATAAATAGCATTTACCTACTCTTTCACCTCTAAATAGACCAGA
>NC_051404.1:6313924-6314207 GCF_015228065.2 Penaeus monodon | reverse complement strand
CGACTTTCAAAACCAATCCTGCAACCACTTCGACAAACAAAACCGAAACAACACACAAACTGCACTGAAACCGCCACCGCTTACCAACCCCCGACGAAGAACCCGGTTGCGTCGGGTGAGTGTACAGCGGGATCTTAACGTCACGCGGATGGATCCCAACGCAAGGGTAGAACCACCAAGTGACGTTCCAGGGAGCCACGGCTTGCGTCTCGAAGTAAAGGATGGTTGGCGACGTGTTTATATATTCGGCGAGGCAGACAACGGGGTTTCGGGGCAGGTTTGG
>NC_051404.1:6312654-6312839 GCF_015228065.2 Penaeus monodon | reverse complement strand
TTATAACCAGCAATAGAGATTCCCTGACCTGTATTACCCCGAAAGTCTCACTAATTGGTTGTTTTATGATGATTTTTCCAATTACGATGAGTTATCAATTAACAGTGCTTCCGAAAAAATGTCCAGAGAAGTAATATAGGTATCTACATGACCGCAGGGCATAGAGGGCGCTCACCCCCCCCCCC
>NC_051404.1:6312351-6312521 GCF_015228065.2 Penaeus monodon | reverse complement strand
TCCACAGATCTTTCAGGGAGGGGGAAACTAGCAGGTTACTATATGCTTTAACATTTTTGAAAAATTATTTTTCTAACACTGGCACGAAGGTTATCAAATTACGAGAAAATATTTTGCAGAAAATCTCACTGAAAGTCTTCCAGCCTCCTGCCCGCTCCCCCCCCCCCCTT
>NC_051404.1:6311775-6312151 GCF_015228065.2 Penaeus monodon | reverse complement strand
ACACGTGCTTTATGAAAGGGGAAAAACAACCATGAGCATGTGTATATATTCTAATACACATCGACAAATAAAAAATATATATTGATGTGTACTTATCAGATTTGGTGTATTATTCTTATTAACTTATTCTGAATTATATGCGCAATTACTGAAAATAAACCTTATTCTGATTCATAGGTGTAATTACACCTGTTTTTCGTGTGTGTGTGGATGAAGGAGAAAAACAAAGAATACAACTTTCACACTTTATTGAAAACACATTTCTCAGCCGCAGACAGAATTCTCAATAACCTTTAAAGAATTGTAAGTTTATTGTGAAATGCGAATTGTAAGAAGTAATATAAGCTCTGATACATAAGCGTAATTACACCTATTT
>NC_051404.1:6311282-6311595 GCF_015228065.2 Penaeus monodon | reverse complement strand
AATAACACACACACAAATATCACACTTAATTCCCATTCTTTATTGATAACAAACTGTTTAACCAAAGGCATATATAGATATTCTAATACACATCAACCTCAAAAGATATATCCGATTTATTGTGAAAAGTTACTTAACGATATTTCAGAAATTGTCCTAATTATGCGAAGTAATATAAGTAGTAATACATATATCTTTCTGTAATTATGATTATTTTTATGTAGTTTATGATTACTCTTAAATAACACAAAAAATTAAAACCTTGCTTACCCACTGTATCAATATTTTTAATCAAATTACTGTATAACCCAGT
>NC_051404.1:6310889-6311208 GCF_015228065.2 Penaeus monodon | reverse complement strand
ATAGTATTAGCATACGGCACCTCAACTCATTTCATTAAATGTATTATGAACTGGCTATATTATGACAAAGAGATTTGTTTCAATAAAACTTGCACTAATATTTCTCAACCTTCCTTGTGTAAAAACATGTTTTAAAATGACACAAATTAACCTTGTTTGGCTACATTTTCAATATCTTTTTACAAAGGTTCTACGAGTATATACATCCCTTTGATACAAAGGAAAGAAATGACATTGAAACTTGAGCTGCAATCTTCAAAAGTTAAACAGGAACCTCTACCTCGACATATTTGTTTATAGTGTGATTTTTGTCAAGATT
>NC_051404.1:6310624-6310853 GCF_015228065.2 Penaeus monodon | reverse complement strand
TTCCACATGTTTTTCTCCTTCATACACACACACACACGAAAAACAGGTGTAATTACAGAATCAGAATAAGGTAATTATTTTCAGTAATTCCGCATATAATTCAGAATAAGTTAATGAGAATAACACACCAAATCTGACAAGTACCAATCAATAATTTTTTTTCGATGTGTATTAGAATATATACACATGCTCATGCTTGTTTTTCCCCTTTCATAAGCACGTGCGAAAA
>NC_051404.1:6310108-6310582 GCF_015228065.2 Penaeus monodon | reverse complement strand
GGGGGGGGGCGGGCAGGATGCTCGAAGGCTTTCAGTGAGACTCTCTACAGAATATTTTTCCCGTAATTTGATAACCTTCATGTGAGTGTTAGATTTTTTTTTCAAAAATGTTAAAGCATATGGCAGTCGTCTGCTTGACACGTGATGCGTTAAGAGCGCGCGAGGCAGTAAGAGGTGCCCGAGGTAGCAGCAGCGGAGGGACTTGCCTGCTAAGCCTCGCCCCGTGACAAATGCTTAGCGCGCAAAATCCGATGTAAGTACACAAGAATCATATGAAGTTAATCATTTACAGTAATTGCACATATGATTCGGGATATGTTAATGAGAATAATACACCAAATCTGACAAACTGTGATATGCATTTCACAATGAACGTAATATTTTAGCGGTTAATATTGTGTTTAATGTTGATGCGTAAAAAAAGATATATATACATGCCCATGCTAGTTTCTCCCTCCCAGAAAGATCTGTGGA
>NC_051404.1:6309942-6310076 GCF_015228065.2 Penaeus monodon | reverse complement strand
CGCCCCCTATGCCCCGCGATCGTGTAGATGACTACATTACTTCTCTGGACATTTTTTACGGGAGGGCCGCTAATTGATAACTCCGCGTAATCGGGAAACGCGTTAAATCTATCATGAAGCAACCAATTAATGAG
>NC_051404.1:6309279-6309831 GCF_015228065.2 Penaeus monodon | reverse complement strand
GCAACGGAGGCCGAGGCAGCAGTGGGGGAGGGAAGTTTATCCTGCGGCCGTGTAGATTCTTATATTACTTTTTCTGGAGGACTATTAATTAGGGACACATTAATCATGAAACAACCAATTATTGAGACCTTCACGGCCATTCATTTCATTAACAACATAATACTGTCTCATTGTCATTAGAAACTAAATGCTATCACTCGCCCTGAGTTTAAGGGAGAGTAATGACATTGTAACTAGTTGAAGGGGCGTGGAGGAGATGTTGCGTCATAGGACATCCTCCAGATGATTGACTATCAAATAAGGAACAAGTCCAAGCTCTATGTTGCTAGAATGTATGGGTACAAGAGGGATGAACTTGAATATAGAGGGGATTGGGGAGGGTGGGATGCTTACCCGCTCCACCCGTCCTGTGGGGACATGTGTATGATGTTTTATGGAGAAACAAGTTCATGTCTTTTAGGCTTTTGCGGGGAACAGGTTGTCACGTGACGCTAAGACGGTGGGGAGGAGGGGGGAGGGGAGTAGTTGACTGCACGTGGACTGTTGGGGGAG
>NC_051404.1:6308089-6308335 GCF_015228065.2 Penaeus monodon | reverse complement strand
CGATATTGATTTTCTCGACGCTGACATACATCTCGTTGGACGCGACGCACGCCAGCGGTGACAAGTGGCGGGCCCTGACGAGCTCGGTCATGTTTAGGACAAACATGGCGGTGGAGGCGATAGAGGAGGCGGAGAGGTTATCGATGTCATGGTGCAGGAGGGTCAGGTGGGGGGGAATATCCCACTCAATCTGGAATAGGAAAGGCCAAGAATGCGTCGATTATCTGTGTTGTCGACTGGGTTTTT
>NC_051404.1:6307326-6307502 GCF_015228065.2 Penaeus monodon | reverse complement strand
TTTTTATCTAAAAACATGGCATTATCTATGTGTTCGAGGGGGGGGGGCAGACGGACAGATAGGTAAATCAAAGTGTATAAGTAACGCATTGATTGAACATAGTAATTAATTAATGAGTAAATAGTGTCAGAATCTATAAGATCCTTCTTTTCTTTTCTGCTGAATCATTCTTATTG
>NC_051404.1:6305509-6306278 GCF_015228065.2 Penaeus monodon | reverse complement strand
TGGCCATTACTATAAGAACAGTATGATAACACAATGAATTAACATCACACAGTTATACAACAGAGGACAACAAACATCACTCCAACAACAACACGAGATAAAACAGAATGCACGAAAAGAAAAATTGAACCGATCGACCAAATGCAAACATCCATTTCTCATCACAAATTCCATCTCTTTTGATGCGAGTGCAGGTTTTGCAGGTTCAGAGCCAAGGGAAACGACTGCTCTGTATCATAGATCTCTCTGCGTAATAAGAATGATGTAACCCGAAGCACTTGAAACCGGAAGTTAAAGAGGACCCTTTGCTAGGAAGGTATTTACTTCAAAATTATACAATGGCGGAGTTTGGAATGTCATTTCTGATCTTTACTCTTGTCCTATGTTTGGCAATGAGAGAAGATTATGAAGATCAATCATAAAGATGAGGAAGAAGACGAAATATATCTCTAAAGCTTAATATGATATATAATCAGTTTGTTTAAACTTAGATCTAAAATCTTTTTAGGGATGGAAAAAAATACTGATTTTAGCAGACGCATATATACTGAAAGCATTAATAATAAAATAAATTACTGCAAATTCTCCCCGTGCTTCTTTTACGAAACTTTTACGAAAACGATAAAAAGCCAAAAGAGATAATAGACGGGCCTAAGAAAGATAAGGATAACAAAAGGGAGTTAAGAAATAATCGTAATAGCAAAAACAAGATACGGATATATCACGATAAACCAAGATAAATAAGAAGTGATAGCCTAGGATAGATGAT
>NC_051404.1:6305191-6305452 GCF_015228065.2 Penaeus monodon | reverse complement strand
GACTACTTCAGAAAAAAGGAACTATATTTATGATAGATAACGAACTAATGATAGATTTAGCAGGTCATGACAAACTTGATGGAGATGAAGAACATATCGGTAACCCAAAAAATAAAAATAAAACGTAACTCGTGATAAACTCAAAGATAATAAAAAAAACACATTAACGATAACTCAAAACAGGGAGACAAAAAAGAACCGAAAATTCTTAATTATATCTCTTAATTATGAAGTAGCATATTCTTCTCTATACCTTTTGCC
>NC_051404.1:6304546-6304689 GCF_015228065.2 Penaeus monodon | reverse complement strand
TGACCCAAGTAAGGGTATTACCCAAGCATGAATTATGACAGTTTAGGCCTTTACTTGTGACGGTTTTAGCCGACCGTTACGTCACTACTAAATCTAAGCGTTGCAATCTGCTCCACTAATATGCTCGTTCATAAGTATCGATG
>NC_051404.1:6301666-6302294 GCF_015228065.2 Penaeus monodon | reverse complement strand
CATGGCCCAAGTAAGAGTATAACACAAGCCTGAATTATGACAGACAGGCTGTGGGTTATTGTTCTCACTCATCCCTGTCTAGATTTACGTTTGAAATCTGCCTAATATTTATCTTACTTCATTTCACCTCGATTCTTATATGTACCCACAAAGATTTTTTTTCTCGTTATATATGCCACATCTCACATCATCGCTTTTCACATTGAACATTTTTTCCATCCTCACTGCCAGATCCCTTCTCATGATCGGGGTTAAGTGTGCAAACCCTTCAAGTCGACACTTCTAAATACCTCAAGGTAACTCACTTATAACTCTTTTGTGATGAATCTGCCGTGTTACTGAAATTCGATTTCCATGTTATATTTACGTCTACGTTTTTTATACAAGATTAGCAAACAGATGGTTTTAAGGAGACAGATAGAAAATGACTTTCAAATCTGGCAAGCATTGATACCTATTGTAAGTGAGATTGAATAATGTAAATATTTTATTTTTCGCGCTCCTATATACAGTAACAATATGTATTGAGATTCATAGCTGTTAATTGCATTTGCAACAAAAGCCATATTGGCAGTATTGTTGTACCAAGAACCGAAAAGTATGTTATGCATCGTAGTTATCAACAAAT
>NC_051404.1:6300651-6300870 GCF_015228065.2 Penaeus monodon | reverse complement strand
AATACATTCAAGTTTTCTTAGAATTTAAAGTATATTCTTGCCTGGTATACTAATAACAAACCGACAGCAAATGTTTATAGGAGAATGATATAAACATGATAAACAAAAGCAAATACGATAGACAGGGAGATGAGTATATGGATAATGAAAATACAATTAGGTGGCATACCGATAGATGACAGATACCCAACAGAATTAATGTAGGGAGACGCTATATTT
>NC_051404.1:6300275-6300424 GCF_015228065.2 Penaeus monodon | reverse complement strand
ACGAATACATAAATGAACCTGAATCTCCCATTTTCTTCAATTAGATCACGATGTCATTCTTCCCTAGATCCGATTCGCGGAATATTCTGATTGGAAACGACTCTCTCGCCTTTTCAATTATAGGATGAAAAGAAGAAGAAGGGAAAGAA
>NC_051404.1:6299134-6299915 GCF_015228065.2 Penaeus monodon | reverse complement strand
ATCGAGATCGACAAGAGAAATCCAGCAAGATCTAAATGAACTCGGCGATGGAATGTTATCGCTAAATGCACTTAATAATCGCGCTTTCAATAAACAAGCGAGCTGGGGCGTGGTAGGAGGGGAGGAGGTCCTCGTGGCACGCCAGGCTCCGCTCTCTGCAGTTGATTAAAATCATTTCTGGAATGATTATATTTCTATATCTGAAAAAAAAGGATTAAAGTTTGATGTTCGATCTGGATGTTCTCGATTATGATACTGGAGGATGATACTTGAAGATGACACTTGAGGTGATACTCGAAGATAATACTTGAAGATGACACTTGAGGTGATACTCGCAGATATTACTTGAAGATAACACTTGAGGATGATACACGTAGATAATGTAAAATTCAACTCAAACGTAATACCCGATGTTAACACTTGAAGGTAATATCCAGAGTAACACTCGAAGCTGACACTCGAAGACAATACTCAAAGCTAATCCTCAAGGATAACAGTGGAAGATGATACTCGACAATAACCAAGTAATAGTCGAACGTCATACTCGAATATAACACTCGAAAACAATACTCAAAGACAACACTCGAAGGTAACACTTGAAGACAGCAATGAAATGAAAACATAAAATAATTCAGAAGAGGCTGTCACAAGCGCTGCCATCTTGAGTCCGACGTGAGCGAAGAAGGGAGAAAGGAGAAGAAACGATAATAGGGATCCTCGAAATTATTGCTTGTTTCTCCTCCTCCTGCATTTCTAACTTAGATGGTTGAAGAATTCCCGA
>NC_051404.1:6299021-6299090 GCF_015228065.2 Penaeus monodon | reverse complement strand
GTTCCCGAAATATGAAACACGACCTTGGGCTGAGGTTCTGAGTGTTTAGTGTGCATTTAGGTTTGGGTA
>NC_051404.1:6297969-6298698 GCF_015228065.2 Penaeus monodon | reverse complement strand
AAAGGCCGGGGAGAAGCGAGGAACTCAATCCCCTATTAAATAATTCTTTTGTCGCGAAGAAAATCCAATATCTTCACACCACAGTTTGTTGTAAATCTCCTTTAGCGAGTAAGGGATTAGATTACCTCAGCTTTTCGCCAAACTCTCCCAAACAAATAGCATCCCGTTTGTTCTTCCTTTCTGTTGTTAATGCCAGGGAGTAGTGTTATCTTTCTGTTGCTTTTTGTGATACGGTATAACACCATAACTATCTAGGAAAAAAAGTAAATGCTTGGATATAGTGTTTTTTTTTTTCGTTAAGTTTGTTTACTATTTTTCACGCAGACTTTAGGGTGAAATCACAATGAACTTTCTATTTTTCCTTCCGTTTTTTTTTTTGACGAGTTTTGCCATCCATGGAAAAGTTAAAAGAAAAACTTTCCATACACTCACTTTACCTAGATAAACGAATATCCCTTGAATCCATATAGTACACAGAGCACTCGATATTGAAGGAAATAGATTCTAGGAAACCTTTAGATGATATTCGTCCACATCGAACAACTTTGCTATCCTCTAAGCATGTCAGTAAATCTCGTTTAAAAATATATATATTTAATTTTCATCGTCTTTATTAAATCAAAGATAAAATACGCCCCTAATTTAAGTTGCCTGTAACGGAATCGTTCATGCAACGCTCTGGGACCAGAATTCAGATCTGTACATGCGCAAGCTCACGGATATTACACA
>NC_051404.1:6297238-6297505 GCF_015228065.2 Penaeus monodon | reverse complement strand
ACCTATAAACATTTTCCCTGTTTCCCTCCCCTCGTGAGTAGTGAGAAAAAGTAAACAATAACAAAACATATGATATAATCAATATAATTAATAATCTCCAGCACCAAAGTAGGGAAACGCCTCCTGTATAATAAACCGACCAGGTATGTCCGCCTCCACAAAACTTCAGGCAGAAATGAACGCTCGTGCAAATCCATGCGTGGGGAAGGGCCCGCCCGGTCGAGGGGAGCGGTTGGGGGAAAGGCCGGTTAGGAAATCTCCGGCTCC
>NC_051404.1:6295599-6296233 GCF_015228065.2 Penaeus monodon | reverse complement strand
CCCCTTCTCCCTTCATTCCTCCCGGAGAATAAATCATGTCAGGCGGAGTGTAAACAATAGAGATGTAGACTCTCTACTCACATGCGGTTTGGGTTCCCCCGAGACAGAACACGTCAGGATGAATTGCCTGCAAGGTCCGCTTCCGGTCTCGTTTACTATCTTCAAGGAGGCGGCACAGAGATCTACGGGAGAAGATAGGAGAAGGGATAATAAGAGTAAGTAATGTAAGACGATTTAGGGATTAGAGTAAGAAGAATGATGCAATCGACGAGAATCGACGGTTGGCTCGACTTTTAGAACGAACACAGTGAGGATATGGATAAATGGATGTGATGTAAAATAAGAGAGATTTCATTTAAAGAAAAAGATTTACATAATCCATTGTTTTAGGCCCCTCTGATAGGACGATGTTTCCGCACAGTATCGTAATCTACTAAAATCACACATCACCCAAAGAAAAACAATGGTATATATAGCAGTCTTGACTAAATAGTACTATAGTTAATGATTCTGGTGATCACATCACATCCAGCAATATATACAGCCGTTCTTGGTCATCAAATAACATCGCTAATCCATCTTCATCATTAAATCTATCCCCTTGATATGTTTCCTTACCCCCCCCACCCCCACC
>NC_051404.1:6295153-6295494 GCF_015228065.2 Penaeus monodon | reverse complement strand
CAACTCTTAAGATATTTCAGATATTTCAGCCTTTCCCTGTTTCCTATTTATGCAGGAAAATATAACCCAAGGAATATATGTGAATAATATCGTGCTCATTAAAGACCGTCTAATGCATAGGATAAAATATGCTTGGATAACTATTGTTCTTAAATATGATTAGATATCAAAGCACCTGTCAACCGTCCCCATTAGATAACAGTCTTGAGGATATATCTAACATTTCTTTTCATTAAGGTAAACTTACAACATGTTCTAGAGTAAGCGAATTTATTTAAGGTTTAGGTATGGACGACCAGTATCTCATCCCAAAGTAATTAATCTTACAGTAATAAGGCAAA
>NC_051404.1:6293842-6294312 GCF_015228065.2 Penaeus monodon | reverse complement strand
TCGCTGTGGTTGAATAAAAAAAAAAAAAAACTGGGGGGGGGAAAATGAACTTTTTTCTTCCTTCCTTTAATAAAGTAACGCCGAAAAACATCTGAAGAAATGAAAATCGGGTAGAATGTCAATAACGAGACATCAAGCAGGAAATAAACAGCAGGCCATGGTTTGTGAAATAAAATATAAAACAATCGTAAAACTAGAATAGGTTTAAACAAGTACTGAACAGTTAATCCCTCTTCTCCTAAAAAAAGAGCTGATACCAAATATTTGTATTAGTTTTTTTTCCTCTTGAAGGCATTAATAAAAACGAATAGGGTCAGACTCAAGAGACTAAGTCAAAACAATCTTATAAAATATTTTTATTTTTGCTCATTTGGATTCTAATTAAATGGGGGAGAGAGTCAGGGAGTGAACACAGATACTATCAAGCTTCTTCACCACGGGTTTTGCTCCCTCCACGCGAATCAGGGAGC
>NC_051404.1:6289225-6289380 GCF_015228065.2 Penaeus monodon | reverse complement strand
AATGGTGGGACTAATGAAGAGGAGAAACAGCATTATGCTATCATTATTGCAAAATTACTTTTTGATTTTAATTGGATTTTTTTACGTGGACTACAAGCCTGAAACGCGAGTCTAAATTTCATAAAAAATATTCTCGGAGAGATAATTAGATATAA
>NC_051404.1:6286940-6287028 GCF_015228065.2 Penaeus monodon | reverse complement strand
CGTGTCAATATACCCAATTAGTCCTATCCGAGCCCTTTGCTTTGGGCCATTCCTTCTCATTTCCGTCCGACGTATCTCACCTACTTTT
>NC_051404.1:6285647-6285756 GCF_015228065.2 Penaeus monodon | reverse complement strand
AAGGCATAGAAAAATTACTGCCTATGAAAAACATTTTCGTTGGTAGTCATAGGTAAATTAGTTAAAGACAGATGAAGATAATCATACATCAGTAATGACAAATATACTT
>NC_051404.1:6285323-6285409 GCF_015228065.2 Penaeus monodon | reverse complement strand
GCAACAGCGTAAATCATAGAAAAAACGTAAAGAACAATCATAGACCTTTAGTGAATACCGCTTTAAAGGACCTCTGGGGCGGCCCC
>NC_051404.1:6284909-6285172 GCF_015228065.2 Penaeus monodon | reverse complement strand
AGTCAAAGCAGTTCCTCAAAACGTATAGGAAGACATCACACCAGATGAAACTGATATAGGTAATGTTTCTCTGTGCGGTAGTGTTTCATGAGATATCTTTCATTGGTAAATTAATAAACAAGGTTTTGCTGCTTCTATTATTATTGTGGGTGTTACATCTCAACGTTCATTCTTTCGTATGAGATTTTCCTCTATTGTTTCGCTAGCGACTGAGACTTACATGCGGTCCATTGCCCGCCCGCTATCGCAAGCTTACACGCATG
>NC_051404.1:6284436-6284504 GCF_015228065.2 Penaeus monodon | reverse complement strand
GCCAATAGCTACTGTTTCGTTGGTTAAACCTCGTTTGTTGGAACAGTAGTTTATAATGCTGAGAGCAA
>NC_051404.1:6283535-6283693 GCF_015228065.2 Penaeus monodon | reverse complement strand
CAGTTATAATACCATATTCCAATACGGGTTGGCACAGGTTAATTATATGTGTGTCAGTGATGGCAGTTAGATAGAAAGTAATTGCAGATAGATTTGTTGATAGACTCTTCTGATTCTTTTTTTTTTAAACCCGCTACCTTGCATTAGATTTTTTTTAT
>NC_051404.1:6282984-6283089 GCF_015228065.2 Penaeus monodon | reverse complement strand
AACGAAAGAATGGACAGATTTTTTTCATTATTAATGAGGTGAGACTGTGTAAAGGCACAGATATATGAATGAACAAAGTTAATGAAAAAGCATGTTACTACAGGT
>NC_051404.1:6279695-6279800 GCF_015228065.2 Penaeus monodon | reverse complement strand
ACCTGTAGTAAACATGCTTTTCATTAACTTTGTTCATTCATATATCTGTGCCTTTACACAGTCTCACCTCATTAATAATGAAAAAAATCTGTCCATTCTTTCGTT
>NC_051404.1:6278366-6278774 GCF_015228065.2 Penaeus monodon | reverse complement strand
CTGATCTTGCCTTTTGTCATGATCTGTTAAGACCGTGCTAGTAAGGTTTTATCAGCAGCATCCCTGCTAAATTATGCCCTCCCATCAAGATTAAACCACAGGAGGGTGGTATCAAAATGTTTTCCCTTTCAATACGAATTCACGATCAAGACAATGGCATGATTTCCCCGGCGAAGGAGACGCGGGGTTTCTGCAGTGACCAGGAATATTTTTTTTCCTCTTTTTTATTAACCAGATTAACCAACATTTATCATCTACGGAATAAAAAGCCTGACAACGGAAGATTCATCATAACGACCGTCAGGAGAGGTTGTGAAGATTTTTTGCCAAGATGATTCTATCAATGTGGTGTATGGAATATTTATTTCCCTTTTATATAATGTTTTCATTGTTCTGCAGTGTCTGAAC
>NC_051404.1:6277764-6278101 GCF_015228065.2 Penaeus monodon | reverse complement strand
TCTTTCAGCTGAATCTTATTTTCTGTTCGGGAAGCTCCACACATTCCTTTCCCTTACACCTGCAACGTACCATGATGCGTGTAAAATACAATTTCTTCTCCTCTCAAGAATGACTCCACACGCTTTTGGCCTCTTGCTTCTGAGGGTCACCTTGAGATTTTCCCTCTCTCGCGGACATGCTAATCTCGCCATATCCTCCCTCCCGCTGTTTGTGTCTCATTATGGCATCCTTTGTTCTCTACTCTTGCCATGTCTACGAGAAGAAAAGCAATCATTACATTCAGCTTAACTTCTGATTCCGAATAGAACTTTCCATTAATTAGTGCGGCTTATGGAT
>NC_051404.1:6273692-6274075 GCF_015228065.2 Penaeus monodon | reverse complement strand
CACCTTTGACCTCAGCAGACGCCAATGAGTTGCTGCCAACATTACTCTCTTTAATTACAGTGCACGAAACCAATCCTCCTCCTCCTGCTATCTGTGACTTCTGAACAAGCCAGATCACTCTCGCGCTGTCTCTAAGCATTCGGCTTGAAATAAGATCAGCCCCTTAGGGATGACCCCAGCATCTTTCTGGCATCTGACTGGCAACAAGTCGGTAACTTCCGAACAAACACGGTCTTCCTCTCAGCCCTGGTGGTCAGGTTTTCCTCTATATCTTGTCTTGTTATTTGTGATTGTGGAACATGTTATCATTAACTAGGTGCCTTCGTTTTGCCATCGTATTTCTCTGTCATATGCACTTCTTATACCATCACACGAAGTAAAAC
>NC_051404.1:6273528-6273599 GCF_015228065.2 Penaeus monodon | reverse complement strand
TGATATATATAGAGAGAGTGATAGATATAATTATCGATAGACGGATATACTGATAATCACATTACTTATAC
>NC_051404.1:6273019-6273488 GCF_015228065.2 Penaeus monodon | reverse complement strand
CCTGCGTAGTTTTTTACCTTTAGTAATATGCTTTTTCATTAACTTTGTTTATTCTTATATCCGTGCCTTTACATAGTCTCACCTCATTAGTAATGGAAAATCTATCCAGTCTTTCGTGAGATCATTTAGCTTTGCCTCGTGCACTAACAAGATGCAGTAGAAAGATCTGTCATTAGTATAGGAATTTGATCTCCGTCCACATCTTTGTGGAGCAGAATACCAACCCTTCAACCGGCATTGTTTTAAAAGCTTTTAAATATATCGTTCGAAAACAAAAATGTGGGCTGTTCGCCGCTACAACTGAAGTAGAATTTTCTGAAAAAAAAAAAAATCATTTCTAAAGAAATTGTACTTCACAGTCACAGCACCTGCATATCTGTGCCGGCGACCACATGTTGAATATCCTTATTGGTTTAATTTACATTAAGAAATTATACAATACAGCTCGGGTACATATTTGTATTAGCAG
>NC_051404.1:6272781-6272991 GCF_015228065.2 Penaeus monodon | reverse complement strand
GATATTAATGATGCTAGTGAATGGATTGTTATATATGAGGGTCTGTATAGAGCAAATACTTATTCTCCTTTCTATATATTGGTTATTTTTGCATATATATTATATACAATGCTGTGCTGTCTACAGATGGTAAGAAAAATGATTCATTGGATAATAACACAAAATATCTAACAATAAGCTACATATTTTATTTATATTCTTCAATCGACT
>NC_051404.1:6272283-6272479 GCF_015228065.2 Penaeus monodon | reverse complement strand
TCTTCATAACATACTACGCTACTATGCTTTCTTGTTAAGAAAGTTAAAAGATTTAGGTCACCTGAACTTCTACTCGAGCTTCATCTCTCTTATCAACCGCTTAATACCCGACTGTCTGAGAGACCAAAACACAAACATGCACATATGTACTCGGAAAAAAAAGATGGACAGACAGATAGAGACAAAAAGATGAGAA
>NC_051404.1:6271782-6272041 GCF_015228065.2 Penaeus monodon | reverse complement strand
ATATATACATTTTCCGGTCTCTCTTATCATCATCCCCTTCGCAAAGATTAACAGAGATACTCACAGTGTCTGCAGTTTGACTAGATTCCCAAAGCTCCTGTCCTCGATGTAGTTGAGAGCTGTGTTGGTGATAGACCTGAAGAGAAGGAAAATGATCTCTGCTTAGAATATAGAACTAAATACATAGCAATGACGAATATAATAACGCGATTCAAGTTTTTTATTTAGATATGACGCATAAAATGTAATAGCAGTCCAT
>NC_051404.1:6270844-6270971 GCF_015228065.2 Penaeus monodon | reverse complement strand
CTTTTAAGTTAGGAACAGTCAAGTACGTAAGGTCAGCTAATTGGAAACATTTCAAGCAGAAAAATATGTATATTATTATTTTTTTTTTTTTGTATACCTCCGTGGTGGAGGAATGGTCAACTAGCCA
>NC_051404.1:6270402-6270587 GCF_015228065.2 Penaeus monodon | reverse complement strand
TTTATTTGTTCATTTATTTTCCTTTTTTTTTGGGGGGGGGATGGGAGGGGATATCGTTCTTACGAAACGAACGACCGTATTTCGAAATCTTCGACCAAAACATCTTTTTGTGTGAGCAAAGTTCTCGCACAAAATACACACTCGGTGAAACTCGTAGTATATGGAATGAAACGGTAGCGCTCCGG
>NC_051404.1:6269483-6270299 GCF_015228065.2 Penaeus monodon | reverse complement strand
AGGGTATGGTCTTTATATAATTCGTATCAGAAGGTAAGCGGTTCCCAAACGGTTCTCAATGACGGCCGATAATAATAAATTTAAAAAATCAGATTTCATTATCATTATTAAAACCTTATTAAAGTTTATCTATTAAAAGAATAATTAAACTTATTAAAATTATTAAATAAATGATAGATTTTCAATGTAACATTTCTATCTTTCTATTGTTATTTCTTTGTGGACTTACGATACATATGCGATTAAGTTCACTCAACGAAACAATAATGTTTTTTTTATCATTATAAATAATCAACATGAAGTTACATACGCATAAATTAACGTGTATTAAAGAGAATATGATAAACACTCTCAGCGTCTAGCCAAAAACAGATCATGAAAACCAGAATGTCGATTTATAACGAATCCATCCAGCTGAGAATAATAAGATATTCCCCTTCCCCTGCGAAATCATGATGGAAGGTAGACCCAGCTTTATCGCTAAGAGTCTTCTCCCTCATCCTCATTCCGCATTGGCCGAGCGTCAGGCACACACATCTCTGGGGCAGACTTCGTGCTCCTCCCACCAATCATCTCTCATGCAATTCTAGCTTCGCACTGGTCTCCCTCGAGCCTTCCTGTCCCATCACTCAGTTCCTCCTCGCCCCTTCTCATCGCGAAGTGTACTACATACTGCAGTCTCTTTACGTGGCATTACTTCGACGCCCTATTTCGATCTACGTTGCCCCTACGTGTGATCTTCTCCTGACTCTGACCACACTTTGTCATTTCCCGTATCCATCCTTGGAATCTCTGTGCTACTACGTATGATTTCTT
>NC_051404.1:6268857-6269437 GCF_015228065.2 Penaeus monodon | reverse complement strand
CTAGTTTTGTTTTGAATTTTATGCTCATGTTTCCACTGTCGAGCAACATTGCTTCCCTATCATGTTACGAACTTTCCTCGTAACTCAAAGACTGAGTCTCTTTTTGCATAATTTATCTAACTTTTTTTTTTACCCGATTCTTCGATCTACCCTGCAAGCCACACACAATTCCCTGATCCAGTTCTCCTTCCACAAGCGAGATCGATCCAAAATCCTTGGACTTTTCAATTCTTCCAGACACTTCTCCCTGTCGCCTCACCTCTGATCCTTCCTCCTCCCAAAATCTTAACTATATTCTTTCTCCTGATTTCCATTCCTCTGTCTCCTAGAGTTTTCTTAGAATGTTCCACCTTTTGTTCAGCTATATTATCATTTAGGGGTTTGCTTGATCAAAATCAGAGCTTATAAACCAATAAGGTAAAACAAATATAGGCCTAAGAAGGATCCCTGATATAAATCCACTCGTACTCCTATCCATTTCGTTAAACCCACAAAGTTAATCCCATACTCAACTGGACATACTTGACATGTTCTTATAGAGACATGCGTATTAAGTCTCGGCATGATGAGGTAGCGTGGT
>NC_051404.1:6268400-6268790 GCF_015228065.2 Penaeus monodon | reverse complement strand
CAAGGGGCTGACCGGGCACGAACTCAGGACCCACGCAGCCTCTAAACATGGACTACACACACCTTACATACTTATACAGCGTTCCTCTCCTTCCCATGCAACGCCACACTTCTTGCTGTTGCGCCATACCATAGGCCTCCTCTAGGTCGCAAATAGAATGCTCATCTTTTATTTACTTTCGATGTTTTTTTTCCGGATTCCGTCTTCGAGTGAACATTTGTGACCATCGTCCCGCGTCCTGATATGAACCCGAACAGTTATTTATGTTCTTTCTTTGAGTTTTCCTATCATTATTTTCGTCCAGATCTCCATCGTATGTGCCGTTATCTCATTTTAATCCCCCTATGCTTGGATATCATCCTTTTTATATAAAGACAAGATGGCATACTT
>NC_051404.1:6267750-6268092 GCF_015228065.2 Penaeus monodon | reverse complement strand
CGCTATCCTCCTCATTAACGCAATAAATTAGAAACACTACTTTTCTTACTACGGTATACATTCATCATAAAAGGTAAAGTAATCATGATATTACTTGTATCGTCAATTAATCTCGGGAAGGCAATTAACAAACTTTGTGTTACACAGCTGTTCTCGACTCCAGATCTAAATTCCCAGAGGTTACGCGGGGAATACGGTATTAGAGCCAGGAGACCGGTATGGTTCGGGGATGTTACGTTTCTTAAAAGGGGGAATATGGGTAATATGGAATACAGGGAGGAATTTTAAAGAGTGTGAAATATCTCATGCGTGTTGATATTGTGTAAGGTGTGTGTGAAGGAT
>NC_051404.1:6267281-6267645 GCF_015228065.2 Penaeus monodon | reverse complement strand
AACTGACAGACAAATAGATAGAGATAATGACAGGAATAAAGAATGTTATTATAAGTACCTTTAAGATTTTAACTGCTTCTCTCTTGCCTGAAAATGACGTTCTTGCATTTCTCAGAAACACATATCAGTACCGTGTCAGAGATAGAGTAATATAAATAAATAAATAAACGATGTTAGTTTCTAGAAATTGCATAATTATGATTAAATTTAGGCCCACATTCTCTTTACGTCGCACTTGCATGTATTTAGGAAATAAAAAAATTAAAGAGGACCTTTATTAAGTAAATAACTGTGCTTTAGCTGAAGTCTAGCAAAACTCGTCTTCTTGCAGACTTTTTGGACAATGCTACAGCAAATGAAGAAG
>NC_051404.1:6266054-6266469 GCF_015228065.2 Penaeus monodon | reverse complement strand
AATCAAGTGTGCACACACAAAGGCTCTTTAGCCTAGAATTTACAAGCACTTCAAATACATACACATGTGTTGGCAAGTGTTTGTGAGGACATATACGTCTGCATATGTCTTGGTATGTTGCCTTTGTAATATTTTCAGCGAAATATTATACCGCCTTCATGGAAATACCTTCGCAAATGCAACTCGCATTACATTTTCCGTATAAGCCCGCCTGCCATCACATCAGAAATGTAACCCTGTATTACACTTATCTATTTCGATTTTTTTTTCAGCCTTATGGAGAAGGAAATTCGTGTCTCGCCAGAAGAGGTTGAAAAATAATCGGCATTGGTTTGTGTCGGTTTATCGTAATACAGACAAAGACTGTAAATCAGTTCTATTATAATGAAGCATCGTTTCACCCCCCCCCCTCCCC
>NC_051404.1:6265717-6265999 GCF_015228065.2 Penaeus monodon | reverse complement strand
ACTTCATTGGAATTGATAAAAATGAGAGTTTGATTGTTATAGTTCGTATTTGGTCGTCTATTCCTGGCTGTTATATCTACACCTGATGTTCTGTGACATATATTGAAATAGTATAAATTCCTCGCTTTTTTCCAGGATTAACACGGATGCTGCGGATTTCGTGCAACAGCCATACGAAGAGCCTAAAAGCTGAAAAAAAAATAACAACCATTAAATTGTGAAAAAAGTTTATTTTCCGCAGAGGAGATGTCGCTCTGTAATCCCCGATACACAACAACAATA
>NC_051404.1:6263647-6264160 GCF_015228065.2 Penaeus monodon | reverse complement strand
AATGCACTCTGAAAAAAATGGAATCCGCTAGAGAATACGCATAGTACAGTTGATATACCATATGCGATTATGACATACATTCAGTGGAGTGGGTCTTTCCTTACCAGGTTTCACCCTATAAATTGATTCCGAATGCAACTTTGCGATATAAGATCTCATGTTACAAATGCTTCGATGCTTTACATAAAACTTGGGAACAATACATGTTTTGGCTTTCAATATACATTTAAAATTTCTTTAATATGAGATTAAGGCTCCAGCCGTTTACCTCCTGGGGCAGCAAAAGACACCGTTTAACGCATTGGAAAAGTAACGCTATACTGGAGCAGAAGAGGTTAACGAAACTCTACAGAGAATGCCCTCAGTTTGCCATTATAAAAGCTGTGTTGTATCCCATCATGCTGTCAAGACAACATGCCAGTCTAATGTTGATGATGGAAAAAACACTGTTGGTTATTTTGAGAATTCAAGCCACTCCATTCCATCATAAAAAGTAGTGCAAGAGAAGACATA
>NC_051404.1:6263098-6263473 GCF_015228065.2 Penaeus monodon | reverse complement strand
CTCGCATACCAAATAAATATTACCAATTTAAAGTCGTATCATATCATATGTCACAATTAATCACATGTTGTTTTCGTCGTTTTAGGAAAAAATATCACTGTGTTCATACCAACACCTAGCCTAGACTGACATGCATTACTTCAAGCGCCTTTTTGACGATAGACGGAAGCAGGGTTTGGTTTGCTTTGCTTCGTCTTGCTAAATTCGTTACAACAGTCCCAGCGCCCAACTTGCTATCAGCGTAAATAAACAACCGCAGTTTTTAATAATTCCTCCCTTCGTAGCGGATGTCAGTATAAGCGTCAAAGAAAACAGAATGGACTGATGACAGCGAATCAGCGGAGAGGAATTCTTTCCTTAATTCTGGATTGACTG
>NC_051404.1:6262806-6263061 GCF_015228065.2 Penaeus monodon | reverse complement strand
GAGAGTGAGAGAGACCATTGAAGGTTATGAATAACTAGAGGAAAAATCTTCCACGTGTTAGATCATTAAAAGAATAATATCTTCTATTATTAACAGATAGGTCTTTCTCATTAAGGGATTAAAATGGAACTGTGAAACGAACATAATACTAAAATACGTAGCCAGGGCAGGGGTTCTTACCTTGGGCTTTCAGGGGGTTTGTGATGATTAGATAAAAATTAACATTTATGCTTATGTTGTTGTTGTTTTTTTAGT
>NC_051404.1:6261723-6262747 GCF_015228065.2 Penaeus monodon | reverse complement strand
ATATTCATAAAGTATAAACTACATACAAAGTTTAAGTGTTTATTTGAAATTAAGACTTCAGGTCGGCAAAGATATGATCACAACTATCATCTATTTGCCACAAGATAAGTATATTATCATCAGAATTTTATTGCAATCACTGATTTGTGTTGGCCATGTTGGTGGTTGGATTACTATTGTGATGTCATGTAACTGTGGCAAGAGATCTGACCAAGAAGATTCGTCAAAAACAAGAATGAACAAGTTTCAAGATTTTTTTTAATCTTGTAATATCTTGCCATCAAAAAATCGTCCTTTTCTCTACAGGTGACCTCTTAAAGTTACTACAGTAGCGCTAATGAATATTAAAACGAAGAGCTAGGTATTAATAGGTGATTTTAGTTTCCAATTGTCTCTTCTTGGTATAAGCTTAATTTTCTTATCAAGGATTTTGCTTTCAACAATCCTTTGTTTTGCTCTGTTTTGTCCTTGATTGCAGTGGCCTTATCTGTTAATCTGTTTTCGAGACCTTGCCTTCATTAAGTATGGGAAAAGTTTAGAACTTTAAGTGAATATGACTTAGAGGAGACACGCGCTTTCTAAAATTAATTGTAATTCGATGATTACCCCCAAGGAAAAAAAATGATAATTCACTTGTCGAAACGAGCGTGGGAAAGGAGTATTTCTTTTTCTGGCTTGGAAAAGGACATATTTTCCCGTCTGTCTTTTTCCTTTTTTTTTCTTTCTTACACACGTTCATATTTTTCTTTACCTCGTCTGCTGCTATTTCATGTCCGGTATTACATTTCCCTCTCCTCACACATTTTTATTCGACCAGCAATAACATGTGTGCAGGTTCTTCCATTTCTGAGGAAAGGATATACGCAAAGATAGAAATGGAAGTCTAGCTTTATTTCGGACGAGATTGTACGTTCATCCATCAGATGTAGATTTCAGAACTCAAGTAAAATGTATTTTGAAAAGTAACCTGTAATGATATTCACTTCAACGAGGTGCAAACTAGTTTTAGAAATTTATTTTTTTC
>NC_051404.1:6261083-6261661 GCF_015228065.2 Penaeus monodon | reverse complement strand
ACAAATAAAAATCTTAAACATTACCTGTGCACCGAATACATTACAAATAGAAAACGTGTATGCTGTTACAGGAAACGAAATTCAAACGCCATGCACAGACGGGCGCCAATGGTCCTGCATGTATGCGAAGAGGCTGTATATTCGTGCACGAGAGCGTGTGTATGATCATTGCATGCGAACTCGAGAGCCAAGCTTCCAGAGACTTTCCGGTCGATAGCATCCTCTTAGAGTTCCTCGGGTCAGACGACAGTGAACCTTTGACTCGAAATATTTTTAATCTTCCGCATCTGCTGATCTGGATCGTTCTCAGATCCCTACCAGTTCTTTAGCTCCCTCTCCTTCTTTCCGAATTTCGCAGAAGCCGATCAATAGAGCCGATGCGCTGGGCTTTTGCACTGTATTGCGAGCTCTGTTATAGTGTATTTTCCCTCCTCGTGACGTTGCTGTTCTGTGAGCTACAGTTTGTTTGAGTTTTACTGTATTTTCCTCCTTATTGCATCACCGTCCTTTTACGCTGCAATTCGAACTGTATTTTCCAGCTTGTGGCGTCAAGATTAATTACGCATCTGAGGATATTT
>NC_051404.1:6260029-6260788 GCF_015228065.2 Penaeus monodon | reverse complement strand
TGGCTCTAACTTTGTAATAGATCTGCTCGGTGCGATCTGGGGGGTTTGCTCCCAACAGTGGCGTCATTCGTGCGAGAACACAGCTCCTAAATTACACTTATCAGCCGTTCCTATCGCTACCAGACAAACGCAACATCCTGGTCCGTGCATTGTTACAAAAGGCGGATTGGATTTGTCCATTTGCCGACCCTCTGCAGAAGGAAGGAAGTCGCAATTCTCTGGAACAAGAGACCGCGATGTTATCTTTAAAACCCGGGATGATTTGCTTTTGCCGTATGTTTTCAAGATTTTCTCTCGGGCTGTAAGATGGTCGCGAAGAGCTCTGCGCGGTTGACTATGGGCAAATAGATCTTTACTTTTATTATTCTGCTTATTTTGGTCTTTTTTTAGATGTGTTTACTTTGTTCATTGCAATTATTTTCTTCATATATTTCTCTCTCCTCAGCACAGCAACATTCACAGAGTATAAAACCCTTTGATACATGATACTCATAAATCATAGTTCCTGCTTAGAAATAATCACAAGTAACAGCAAATTTCAACCATAGATTAATAGGTCAAAAGAGTAATAACAAATCAGTAAACAGAGCTACAGCTATAAGTTTTAAGTGGATCATTTCTTTCCGGCCATGATGCGATCTTATGACAAATATGTTCGAGATAAACGAGAGACGAAAGTGGAGCAAGATCGCTGGAAAATAAAAATATCTTATTCGTTTCTCGGGCAACACATCAACGCCAAAGCTATTTTTGGCTTCC
>NC_051404.1:6259433-6259543 GCF_015228065.2 Penaeus monodon | reverse complement strand
CTTACAGGTTAATCAGGTTTCTGTAGTCGGAAAGGTCATACTTCATTATGACACATAGCTCCATCTGGTGTGTAACAACTCTGGAAAAAAGAAGGTTTATTAGTTTAGGA
>NC_051404.1:6258864-6259038 GCF_015228065.2 Penaeus monodon | reverse complement strand
ACATATATTTTTTCTTATTTTTTCTTATTTTTAATGTCTAATCATATCAGATTCACATGTAGGAAGCAGTGAAATCGAGTTTCCTTTATCATACATATTCATTCCTGTACCTATCTCCATATATCGTGATAAGGAAGCCATATGCAAGAAGCTTATCATAAGGAGAACCTCGCA
>NC_051404.1:6258698-6258776 GCF_015228065.2 Penaeus monodon | reverse complement strand
CATGGAAGAAGGGAAAGGGGATGAAAAGGAAGAAGAAAAATAAAGATTGGTCTAATTTTGCGAGATTGAAAATAGCAC
>NC_051404.1:6258505-6258602 GCF_015228065.2 Penaeus monodon | reverse complement strand
TGCTGAAAATAATAAAGGAGAGGCTGACGAATGAAGAAGAAGAAGGTCAAGGTTTAGAAGAGAGGCTGACACTTCCTGCTGGTCGATGATGATGGAT
>NC_051404.1:6258008-6258471 GCF_015228065.2 Penaeus monodon | reverse complement strand
AGAGAAGAAAGAGGGAAGGAGGAATGAGGGAAGAAAGGGAGAGAGATAAGAATGGATGAAGAAAGGAAGGGAGATAAGGATGGATGAAGAAAGGAAGGGAGATAGGGATGGAGGAAGAAAGGGGAAAGGGATAAGGAGAGAAAGGTAAGGAGGAAGAAAAAGGGAAAGGAAGGAAGAAGGAGAGGAAGGAAGAAAAGGGAAATAGAGGAAGGAAAAAAAAGGGGAAAGGAAAAAGGGAAGAAAGGGCGGAAATAAAAAAAGCGAAAGGAAAGCGAGACGGAACGAGAAAGGGAGGATAAAAAAGAGAGCTAAAGAAGAATAGGAGAAAAGTAGACAATATTTGCCTGAAAGGAGAAGAGAAAAAGAGGAAAAGAGGAGGAGAAGGAGTGAGAAGGAAAGAGAATGATAAGAGGGGAGGAAAGACAGAGTAAGAACAATGACACACTCCGATAATCAACCCTAT
>NC_051404.1:6257477-6257897 GCF_015228065.2 Penaeus monodon | reverse complement strand
TTCATTTCTTTTCTTTCTGGAATGTGAAAGTCCACTTGTCTTCTCAGTAAACACCAAGACGCAGAAGATAAAACCAAGTCCATTTGCCTCTCACTTTCACTATAAACAAAACAGCGTATAAAAAGATTAACCGCGGGGGGTCATAAAAC
The DNA here is from genome assembly GCF_015228065.2 of Penaeus monodon. Taxonomy (NCBI): domain Eukaryota; kingdom Metazoa; phylum Arthropoda; class Malacostraca; order Decapoda; family Penaeidae; genus Penaeus; species Penaeus monodon. The sequence continues at coordinate 6,257,748 of NC_051404.1, read as the reverse complement.
CAAAGTTACTTAATGTACGGAAATGACGTCAAGCTTTTTTGCGTCGACTGTACAAACACACAAAGGCTCATATTTATAAAGGGGGAATTTTGAGATAAGTAGCGACGGTCCTCTAAATATGAATTTTGAGATAAGTAGCGACGGTCCTCTAAATATGAATTTTGAGATAAGTAGCGACGGTCCTCTAAATAAAATGAAAACTTATAGATAAATGATATATTACTCTTGCATTTGCGTAGGAGATCATCAGCATTTCTAAAACTAATTAGGA
>NC_051404.1:6256418-6256640 GCF_015228065.2 Penaeus monodon | reverse complement strand
CAAAAAAAGAAAAAGGAAAATTTTATGACCCGCGACCTCTTTGGTTTATATCTCCCACTGATTTTGTAACAAGGACAAGACACTAAAAGAATCTCCTTTTTCCAGCAAAACTTCATCAAAGTAGGACACGGCGCGAGAGAAACTTCATCCTCGCTTTCGTCAGATAAGTTTTGTATTTGTGTAATTGGTTATGTCTGTGTCAGTGTGAGTGTTTGTTTGTTT
>NC_051404.1:6255881-6255990 GCF_015228065.2 Penaeus monodon | reverse complement strand
ACCCATATCACCTTTAACCAAAAAAAGATATTCATTACCGTTTCCTCCTCACGCGTTGCTGTGGTCTAATCTCTGCGTGTCTCTCTCTCCCTCCTTTTAAAAACCTCAT
>NC_051404.1:6255199-6255703 GCF_015228065.2 Penaeus monodon | reverse complement strand
GCACCTTCTCCCCCTATCCCTTCCCCGCCATCCCCTATCTTCCCCCTCCCCATTACCCTTACCCCATCTATCCCCTCATCGCCATCCCTCCCCTCTATCCCCTCCCCATCCCCCCATCTTCCCCTTCCCCATCACCCCTCTCCCCGTCACTCCCCTCCCCCTCCCCTCTTTCCCCTCCCCGTCACTCCCCTCCCCATCACCCCCCTCTTTCCCCTCCCTATCACCCCCTCCATCATCCCCCTCCCCCTCCCCATCTTCCCCCTCCCCATCATCCCCCCTCCACCCTCCCCGTCACTCCCCTCCCCCTCCCCCTCCCCTCTTTCCCCTCCCCGCCCGAAACCTTTTCATTATCCGCGACAACAAAGAAGAGGGGAAAAGGAGGAGAAAGAAACAGGAGACCTTCTTTTCCCGGTGGATATGTACTCTTTTTTCCCTCATTCCTCTCGTTTCTCCTCTCTCAGCGATTCGGTTCTTTGGCAAAGGGAGAATCATGGCGGATGGATG
>NC_051404.1:6254035-6254827 GCF_015228065.2 Penaeus monodon | reverse complement strand
TGCAATGTTGTTTTTCCGTTAAGGTTAGTGTACAAACTTCGTTAGCCGGCCTGAATGCCGTATAAATGAGGGTATCTGCGCACACATACAAATCACATACATTCTCCCGTAAATGTATTCGCATGCACACTCAGACAAATAAACAAGAACAGATTCAAACAAACAAACCAATACTCACACGAATGCAATATGAAAGCAAACAAACAAAAACACATACAAAAGCAATGAACAAAACACATACAGGATATTAGGAAACAAACACCCATACGCACACACTTACATGAACAAACACATACACAAGGACCGCAAATACACATACAAATACACAGACCCCTAAATTTCTTTGAAAAAAAAGTCAAATATATTTTCCTTTTGCTTTTATTTTGAATACAATGAGAAATTAGCGTGTTGTACTGTATTTCTGTGAAAGGCATATTATATATATTTCACAAAGTATTAAATTAAAGGAAACGCATAGAAAATGTGAAATCTCTTTACTCTATATCTGTCTATTTTACCTTTTTTTTTACATTTTTCGATTCTCGTTTAAGATTTATTTTCGCATTTCTTTTTTATGCATCTTCTTAACTAAATTCATCTTTTTTTTCTGTTTTTTTCGTTAAGATATCAATTTATTATATATTTAATAAGAGGTGTAATATTTCCTTATTTAACTACTTACGTTCATAATTTTTTTTTTTTGTTTGCTATTTCGTCTATTATTCAGATTTTTTTCCTATGGTACTTATTATTAACATAGCTATGTTTAATTTCTATGTTAAAATTACGTGT
>NC_051404.1:6253570-6253973 GCF_015228065.2 Penaeus monodon | reverse complement strand
CGAGGTAACGATTTTCGATTTTAAAACGTAATTTTTTTCCATTTTCCTATCTTTCTATTTTTCTATACTTTTTGTCTTTTCTATCTTTTCTTTTTTCAATCTTTACTAAATAATAATGAAAGAAGAGGGAAAGAGAAACAATGAAAGAGGAAAACAGAAGCAATAATGGAAAAGGAAACAGAGACAATGGAAGAAGAGAGAAGTAGAAGCAAAGAGCGACTAAAGACAATGAAAAGGAAAAAACAACTAAACAGAAGCAAGAAAAGATGAAAGAAAAAATAATAAATATCAAGAACAAAGAAAAAATAAATAAAAAGAAATGAGTAAGACACACGAGACGAGAGTCGCGGAAAGAAATAACAAAATGCAAAATCCTTTTTCTTGACGAATAACCCGACCTCCC
>NC_051404.1:6253310-6253496 GCF_015228065.2 Penaeus monodon | reverse complement strand
GAAACCCTCATCCCGCTCCAAGTTTCCCGGCGAGCGAAACAAGACGGGCGTGGGGGCTGCCCTTCGGAAATTACAACACGCTAATGACGCTGGACGAGTTTCTTCTACGCCTGCGCACTTATGGGAAAGGAGTTTTCGTGAATTAGGATGTTATCGGCGCCTGTTATTAAGAGGGAGTGGCGGGGA
>NC_051404.1:6252413-6252815 GCF_015228065.2 Penaeus monodon | reverse complement strand
GGTGACACGTCGGAGCAAGAAAAGTCGGCGTGCGGAGGCGCCTCACCTCTTTCTGTGGGGCTTTTACCACGACAGCTGTTGCGATGGAGACAGACACGGACTGTAATGGGGTCGTATTAGCTAATGGCACTTATGCGCTTACTATTGGAATATTGGAGCTGCAGCCTGGTCGGATACACTGATGATAACGATTAATCGATCTCTGATAAGTAAGGTCGCTGTGAAAGGCACAGAGAATTAAGTAACTCGGTACAACCTCTTTGTCCTCGTATGACTGGTTGCTTTTGTGTTATTGCTTCGCAAGGATGGTTCACACGTTAATCTGATTATCGTATTTAAGCCTGTGTGTGTTCTTTAAGCGAGTGAGTGTTTGTCTGTCTTGTTTCCAGGTAAAAGGCAGAC
>NC_051404.1:6252267-6252375 GCF_015228065.2 Penaeus monodon | reverse complement strand
GGATAATCTCCGAGTGGATTCAAAGCAAAAGAGGGGAAAACAAGAGGCGAAATATTTGTATTTCAAAGTTTACATTTGTTTTGAATTCCCATCATTTGTTAATGAAAT
>NC_051404.1:6251552-6252181 GCF_015228065.2 Penaeus monodon | reverse complement strand
ACATTTTAATGGAGCAGTCAAAAGTAATTTTATGCTTTAATTTTAACCGAAATTGGTACAATACTCTTTTGGTGTAGTTTTCCCCATAATCCATAATACATCTAAAATTACGAAACGATATCCTCAACTCCGGCTTCCGTTTGCCTACACGCAGCATGCAATTTACATTTTCCTAAACGTAGTCGAAGCACAGATATCTTGATTTCGGTGGAAGGGAATTTCACTGAAACAAAACCCTTCACGAAAGAAAGGTCATTGGATGAGGATCTAAAAGGGGAAACACCTCGACGTGAATAACACTAGGATTTTCGACCTTTTTGTAATAGTAGGATCTCCCTCAACAACGCGAATCTTACGTGAACCTTCAGTCGGCTCGCCCTGCTGAACGTTGTGTTATTGTTTATTATTTCCCAATATAAACAAGTTGCTAAGAGTGTATTTCCCTTACAGGCTGCGGCGGCGAATCCAGGAGGGTGCCAAAATCGTCTTCATTTTCGACTTCTTACGTAAGTTTTCGCCTAGAAGAAATTTTCCATTGAGTACTGGTTCCCTTCCCTTCTTCCAGATGTTTTAGGAGAATAATAATTCATCGAAGGACACCTCCCTTTTTTTTCTCTTTTTCTGTTTCT
>NC_051404.1:6250554-6251081 GCF_015228065.2 Penaeus monodon | reverse complement strand
ATAAAGTTTAACATTACCCCTAGACTGGTGAAAGGTGTAGTTTTCACGTGTTAGAACTAATAATTGTTATGGTTGAGTGGACCAATACACACACTCAGAGAGCAAGTAAAGAGAAAGGAATTTAAAAATTTGTAAAAATGTAAAAAATGTACTCTCACAATATCAATGCTACGGCGTCTCAACATTTTTCGAGTATCCGGCCTCAAAATATACTCTTATTAAACTATCGCGATGTTGAACATGTGCGCGTAAATATACAAACACACACTGTGCAGTTATGTAAATACATGAATATATATACATTCTTCTCTGTATTACTTTAGCCAGCTTGGTTTCAGCTGCAGTAACACATCGTTATTTAGAGGATGTATTTGCCGAGCAGTTCGCGTCGTGTCTCTCTCACGGTGTTATTACGAGCCTGTGATTTACTTGCGTGCGTTACAAGGTCTGCACCGTTTGCAATTGCAGGCTTGACTCGACTACAACAGTTACTTATCGGTGTAGATGGTACGATTATTCAAAGAGGA
>NC_051404.1:6250138-6250339 GCF_015228065.2 Penaeus monodon | reverse complement strand
GCGTGTGTGTAGTTAGGTATAAACAAAAACAAAACAAAAACATCAGAAAACGATGCTAAAACACCTCATTTCGACAAGGAGGAATGCTTAATATTCATGCACGAAGAATGTCCAAAGAAAATTGGATTTAAGTGAATGATTTTCAAACCGCAGATGAAAAACGGTTAAGATCTTACCTGCACACATTCGCAGTATCTCTGT
>NC_051404.1:6249267-6249659 GCF_015228065.2 Penaeus monodon | reverse complement strand
TAAATTGTTTTACTGAATGATTTGTGCAAACGCTGGGTACACCTATCAATATTAGTGGAGACATAACCTTGTGAAGTTTTGTGAAACCTACACGCCATAACTCACGCACATACCACGCTTTCGTTGTTGAACACCGATACAATGGAATCACGGCCAAAGAAACGCCATCTTTTGATATGTAATTGGCAATACTGACACGCTCCTTTCACGAGGATGAAATTCGTATGGCTGTAAATGTATTGCGTGAGTGTAAATAAGACCATTTAAAATGTATATTCTGAGACATATCTGAACTATAATCACTTATTCCTGGATGCTATACCTTTCTACAGTTTACGTTCGTTTCATAAACAAGATTTTTTCCTGCCGGGGTGAGTAATCATTGGGGAATA
>NC_051404.1:6248942-6249033 GCF_015228065.2 Penaeus monodon | reverse complement strand
TGATTGAATTTCACGGAACAAAATCAATATGATGTTATGAATAGATTTCTTTAACACTGTAATTTTACTTCGTTTATGCTCCAGTATCCTG
>NC_051404.1:6247613-6248891 GCF_015228065.2 Penaeus monodon | reverse complement strand
AGCATTGCGCCCTTTTTAAATCTGACAGGTTCCAATTCGCTCCAGTCATATATTGTTCACTCTTACACACAGCACATTACAGAATTAATTTACAAATAATTTTTGTTCTTTGATAATTGTCCTTAACGATTTTAGTGAAACGTAATATCCACGCATCACTTCGCCCGGCCAAAATATATTTCCAAACCAGACGGGTTAATTAAATCCGGGTTCTAGAGCTTTGTCTTGTAATGATCTAAATATGAAAGCCGTATGTTGATTCTTTTAAATGTAGCATTAAGGATATTTTGAAATAATTTGATCAGTAAGAATAAGTGCTGGATTTAAATAAGAATCCGTTAAAAAAACGTTATTATTACATTAGTATACCTTTCTTCCATATACTTGCTTTTCCGACTAAATGCTTCTTTTTCCCTCTTTTTACTTCAATATCAAAACCCTTATTTAACATCAAAGTTCTAAGTTTTTGCGTAAGGTTCTTCACTTGAAGTTCGGTTCAGCGAGTAATAACAAAAAATAAAATGTACTTGGGAGTGATTTGATTCCAGGGTGCAAGAAAACTAATCAGCTGGTCCCTGAGCCATAGTCAATCCCCACCTTAAATTCCCAATCCGCCCACAGGTCTTTGCGTCATCAAGAAACCAGCTAATAAAGGCAAGTTAGAAGCACCAAGTCCTCAATCCGTATGATAATATTCACGGAAGAGCACGAGTGTTCTTGTGCGAGCACGAGTGTTCTTGTGCGAGCACGAGTGTTCTTGTGCGAGCACGAGTGTTCTTGTGCGAGCATTGTGGAGACCGTCCCCGTCGCCCGCTGGTGCACTGCCTTTTGTTCTGCTCCGCCGTCGCTTGTCTTAGGACAGAAATGGCCTTCTGGGGAGTGAAATCAGGGCAGCTTTTCGTCCGCCACACTCAGGCAGCAGTACTGAGAGCTGCGCCGCCCCACGCTGATTTACCCCCTCCCTCTGTTGGACAGATTTTCTTCACCACCCACATCCTTCTGGAGCATCATGGGGACTCCCCAGACACTGGCGGACTAACGCCTGCTTTGTACAATTTTATATAACGTACTCTCTCTCTCTCTGTATACATGCATAGTATATTACTTGTATTGTTGTACAGTCAACTTTACTGTGTATTTCTGTGTATGAAGTGGAATAGACAGACAAGAAAAGATCCGGAACCAATGATGAGATATCACTGAGCAAAGGAAAAAGTGCATTCATCTCCGGGGAGCATCCTGCAAAAGATGATCCAGCCAAGTGCCGGTAAATCTTTA
>NC_051404.1:6247015-6247414 GCF_015228065.2 Penaeus monodon | reverse complement strand
CCTTTGATATCCGGAATTTGGTCTGGCATAAGCGTAATGATTGCTCGAATCGATTTCGCTTATCCTCCTCCAGCCTCTCGTGCATCCCAGATTTGCATACATTTTCATAGATATTTCATCACTTATTCCAGAATTTCATCAGACGTCATTGATCATTATAACTTCCAATTTATACAGAGACTGAATGTTTGAAGAGGAAGAGAGAGCATTATAATTAGGAGATGAGAGGGAGTTTCCCCTTCACCAGTTTCATTTGCATGTTGTGTTGGGTGAAGAAAATTGCAACATCATATAAAATCTTTTCTAAATTGTAACAACAACACGTGAGGGAATTGCCCAAGCTGTTTCTGTCTCTGGATCTGATAAGCAGGAAAACGTTTTTTGCGAGATTTAATGAGG
>NC_051404.1:6246399-6246884 GCF_015228065.2 Penaeus monodon | reverse complement strand
ATCTTATCTATTCAATTCCCGAGTTAAATGTGGTGCAGAATATCTCAATGTGGCTTTAGACTGAGTATCTGCGTGATAATACCCGCATTAGACATGAATCTGGACGTAGCTATTAACACGTGATCTGAAATAGAGAGTGATAGATAGTAAAGAGGTAGAAAGTAGATAGGTAGATATGAAGATCATGAAGACAGAAAAAGAATATGGATTTGACAGATAAATCAAGAGAGGCGGGGGGGGGGGGGAGGTAATACAGATAGACGGTTAAAAACAAGTAGACAGAGATAAATAGTTTGAACATGATGCTGCTCTACGTGAAAAGCGAAAGTTAATTACAAATATTTTTTCTCTCTCCTGTGAAGGGTCCAAACAAATACCAGGATGAAAGGGAAAAAAAATGTGTATTAATTTGCTTTCAAAACAGGGAACTCGATTATTGGCAATAGTATTAAATTATCAGTTAGTGTGTATGTATAGTTGTTGTT
>NC_051404.1:6245061-6245326 GCF_015228065.2 Penaeus monodon | reverse complement strand
GTTGCAAAACACACGCAAGCCGACCCTTCCCGTGAGTGCCAGCGTGTTTTTCTTCGCGCAAAACTTTCGTGATTGATGAGCTGAACCCGTGATAATGCGCTGGCTTTCACGACTGAGCTATTTTAGTGTCACAAAACTGCATAATCAAAACTCTTCTAAAGAAGAGAAGAGGAGACAAATTTTGATGTTTATAACTTCAACTTCCAAACAGGAGTGACTGTGCAATAACGGTGTGTGTGCTCGTGCGTTGGAAAGAGAGCGTTAA
>NC_051404.1:6244461-6245028 GCF_015228065.2 Penaeus monodon | reverse complement strand
CAGTCAGCGTGAATGCTTGTGTATCAGTATATGAACAGAAAAATTAAAAGCTTTTTGCTTTAAACTTTGAAACGATTTACAATAACACATAACTCAATAAGTATTTAGACGAAAATACACATGCAGTGTCTATTTAGAGGTTACAAACAATATTCGAGGCCACACTTATACAACCCTGTTCTAAAAATAACGATCCTTTTGTGCATCTCCTTGGTTGCAAATTAACGCAAAAATTCCGAATTTGCTGCGGTTCCGGCATTATTGGTCGCATCTTGATATTGGTGTTTGGACGGACGGAGGAAGAGAGGGAGGAGGGAAGAAAAATGGAATACATGCGAGGGGAGAAAGAGAGAGGCTAGTAAGATGTATGAATGAGGGGAATGAAGATGAAAACAAAGATTTAGCGAAGGGAGAGAGGATGAGAGGAGCCGAGAGGGAGGGACTGAAGGAAAACCGAACCTCTCGAACCGCTGGGACTTTTCATGTTCAAGGCTGGAAGGACAGACGAACCCCGTGGCAACATGCAGGGAAAATGGGGATTTTTGGACGTTCGTTATGCTATGGTGT
>NC_051404.1:6243516-6243620 GCF_015228065.2 Penaeus monodon | reverse complement strand
TGGAAGCGTATTTTCACTTAATTAGCATAATGATGTGACGCCTGAGTAATGACAAGCTAAGTTTTGTCAAAACACTGATATATATAATGTCTTTAGGAAGGAAA
>NC_051404.1:6243370-6243474 GCF_015228065.2 Penaeus monodon | reverse complement strand
TTGGAACGGTCCTGGTTTTCTAAGGTCTGACCTGCGCAGTAAATAAGGCCAGCTGCTTGAGTGCCCTTAACCCTGAGTGGATCAGGATTATTGGAGGCGGCTGC
>NC_051404.1:6242931-6243101 GCF_015228065.2 Penaeus monodon | reverse complement strand
GCTTGGAGGCGAGTTAATAAAGTTATTATATCACAGAAGGGATATTGTCCCTCCCAGGCCGAGTCCGTGCGTTTATATTCGAATAATCTAATCAACACGAGCGACCAAGGGACTAATTGTTCATTCGAAACAGTCAGAGGTATCCAGAAGTGTGTGATCTGTGGCTCAGG
>NC_051404.1:6242698-6242809 GCF_015228065.2 Penaeus monodon | reverse complement strand
TTTCCTTTCATACCTTTTGTTACAGAGATATCGGAAACCAAGGTTTCTGTTCACCAATTAGTAAGTGTTTGCCTAGCATAATGGAAAAGCGGACCTGTTATTTGTTTTAGT
>NC_051404.1:6241957-6242165 GCF_015228065.2 Penaeus monodon | reverse complement strand
TACATTATGCTATTAGTGTTGTCAACCAGAGCGTTCACTTTTGTTCTGAGTATCCCTAAACTTATCATGAACAATTCATGCGTGTTATAGGTTCTCTGCCTACATGGGGCATAAACTACTTTCGATATAAACTATACATAACATTTTTCTTTACACAGTCTGAGAAATAAGAACATAGAGAACGTGAAAAAAAATTCTGCAAATTGAT
>NC_051404.1:6236558-6237431 GCF_015228065.2 Penaeus monodon | reverse complement strand
AGATTAATAGAACTAGACTGAAAATAAATACCGTTCGCTGAATATGTCGTTCGGTTTCTCTTATGCTTTTAAGTTATTTAGGATGCAGGAAAGGTTGATTGCTATTGCTCAAGGCCTTAATTTAGCGGTGTTGTTGCATGCAATGTAGATTCCCAACCAATGACATGAAGGTAAACTGGAATTTGAATGAAATAAACTAATGGACGGATAACTGAACAGATAACTCGACTGAATGATGAAATAATGACTTAACAAGAGAGGGATTTTAAAATATGCAAATCGTTTCGTATGTAACAATACTGCTAAGAAAAATGAACACTTGAAAGAGAAAAATGAACGAGAAATGAACACTTGAAAGAGAAAAATGAACGAGAAATGAACACTTGAAAGAGAAAAATGAACGAGAAATGAACACTTGAATAAAGTTGCGATTCTGATACTCTCACCGAAGACGGGAAGGTTGGCGTCCTACAGATACACGGATTGTGTTTATACATCATTTAGGAATTGTTAATCAATCTTCGTGAGTGTTAATGGGTGGAAAATCATTGCGTAATTCTATATCTTACCACTCGTCGTTTATCCTATTGACAAGTAATCCCCTAGTATAGTGATACATCTCAATGAAACATGCAAAGACAAAGACAGTGACTTCAAATTCACTGGTAATAGTTTCCTCGCGTTCAGTAATCCCAACGGTAACGCAACTCCCCTTCGGTGGACCCTCACGTTTCACACCCGAGGCGCATCGAGCCGGCCAAGAAAATGCACAAAGCCCATCTCTATCCCTTGCATTTTCCTCGCCTTCATCTTTTAGGATATCTAAGAGGTGGACTACATTTCGAACGTTCGGAACGTTTTTGCAGCTTTTGT
>NC_051404.1:6235415-6235804 GCF_015228065.2 Penaeus monodon | reverse complement strand
CCCCTGAGAATATTGGCATCTAGAGGCTTGAATCGAGGGCTCGGACCGCCTCGCTTGTGGGCTAAAATTGGCCTTTCTTTTCCCCCTTGAACAGCCTCAAGAAGATCCGGCTCCGTTTATTGCATTCGCTGATTCTCTCAAACAAGTTCCTACCTCGGCGAAGTATTTAATGAAATTATAATTCTCGCTGGCTTCCGCTACCCGTGTGTGACAGGGCCTTCATGCCTTCCGTCTTTCTTCCGGTTTATCTATTAATTTTTTGTCGGTTCGTTTAATGTTTTATGGAAGTTTATCCTTGCTGGTGCAAATGCCTTGAGCCGTTACTTGCTTCACTGGGAAGGGAACGCACTTGAAAAAGCTTCTTGGTGAGGAAAAGAGCTGAAAAAATA
>NC_051404.1:6234419-6234578 GCF_015228065.2 Penaeus monodon | reverse complement strand
TCGCCAATGAAAGCTAACCAGTATAAAGGGCAAAACACCTTCATTTGGCACTTGTTATGAACACCAACTGTGCCATTGAAAGAGCCTCTATCAACCTACTGTATCGCTGTTTTGATATGGGTTATTTTTCAACACGCTTTCACTGATTTTGGTTCGTGC
>NC_051404.1:6234268-6234395 GCF_015228065.2 Penaeus monodon | reverse complement strand
GTAAATGGCGAGCGGGGATTGGTGTTCTCTGTTTCTATATGCCTCTATTTTTTATATCATTCATGCTTTGATCTCTGTAGATTTTCCAATCGATTTTGTGAATCGGTGTAATGCCACACACAAACAC
>NC_051404.1:6232387-6232547 GCF_015228065.2 Penaeus monodon | reverse complement strand
CGGCTGGAACAAAGTGGAAAGTGTCCCTAACGGCACATGCGAACTGGGACCAATTAGAGCGACCATTCTGTTAATATTCAATATACAGAAGAGATTGAATAGGTTTGATGGATATGCGTTGGTTGCAGTCAGGTGACCACCGTCTCATATTTCCGATTTC
>NC_051404.1:6232003-6232335 GCF_015228065.2 Penaeus monodon | reverse complement strand
CAAACTAACAAACAGCCATTAAAGATGAGGAAGTACTTTCAGGCGTGAATAAACAGGAATATATAGGGATAGGCTTATTTTTTATTCACTCGTCGATTCAGCTTGGTCTGTGAGTTTTTACAAAAAAATGTTGAATGACGATAATAAATCGTAGTGTCTATATTCCCGTTAAAGGATCCAAACATGCATTGCTGAGTTTCATTCTTCATCCCGATATGGATCTTTGAGTTCAAGGCTATAAATAATGAATTCTGAGACGGATTTGGTCCATTTTCTAGTTCAAAAGCCATGTATCAGTAATCAGCAAAGTTAGAAACATTCCAGTATTCTCA
>NC_051404.1:6231571-6231956 GCF_015228065.2 Penaeus monodon | reverse complement strand
CGGTCTAAGTCCTTATTGCTGGTGTAGGATCAAATCCCCTTCTTCAGACAAATAGGGTCCAGTCTCTATTCCTGACAGAGAGGATCTTTATTTCAGTCCATATTGTGGACACGGGAATACGGTATCGAAGTCTGTGTTTCGGATCAGTCTTGCAATAAATTCCGAAACCCGTGAGCCGATTTCCGTTCCCATTTGCAACATTTATTTCCCCCGATGAAAAATATCAGCAAGCCACTCAGCTTCGTATTGATTTTCAAATCAGATTAAAAAAAGATGTCTTTTGTCACTCGTGTATACCTAGTTGAAATTGCTGTGGTAAAAATGCCTTTATCATTTTTGAAAAGTGATGTTTAGCAGTAATTCTGGGGGGAGGGGGGGGAATCAC
>NC_051404.1:6230356-6230651 GCF_015228065.2 Penaeus monodon | reverse complement strand
AACAAGAAGGGCCAATGTCCAAAAAATCAATGAAAGTTTATTCCATTAATTGAAAGTCAAATAATTAAATAGTTTTTTTTTCTATGACCAATCAAACTGTTTCGCATTAACCTTATCCTTTTAAAGACATTTTTGTTCATAACGAAAATAACGAATATTTTTCATAACAAAAACATATATATTATATTTCATACTGTAGTGCATTCAAGAAAAAGATTTAGAAAATATATATTTTGCTGATTAATTGATAAATCATATGACATTTGTTGTTGTTGATGTTAAAACCATTTCTCCT
>NC_051404.1:6230032-6230098 GCF_015228065.2 Penaeus monodon | reverse complement strand
GCTTTGCTGAAGGAAAAAATCCATCTCGCTGGTAGGCTATTGGCCCTTCTCGTTCTCGGCCCTAGA
>NC_051404.1:6229141-6229250 GCF_015228065.2 Penaeus monodon | reverse complement strand
TATTTTTGTTTTCCTCGTAATTGTACATTGTCCTTATAGGTTTGAAACATCCTGAGTATTCTATGTCTGTATACTCTTCGCTCTGTCTAAGATTCTCTCAATTTTGCTT
>NC_051404.1:6228731-6229001 GCF_015228065.2 Penaeus monodon | reverse complement strand
CAGACTTTGCATTACCACCTCTTATTACTATCCAAACGTCTTGAACAAAAAAAAATAATTATTCATCATTCTTTGTCATTTTCTAATTCACGAATCAGATTATAGTCACCCTTCCTAGTCGATTTTCTATTGGTTTAAGTTGCAGTGTTTTCTCGAGATTTCCGGATAAAGAACTGCCGAGGACAGGGAATGCCTGGTACACTGAGGCCGATCTTAATTGTCTTTATAATGGTGATGCAGTGAACGAGTAATGGTAGCGACTGCCAGGTT
>NC_051404.1:6228331-6228508 GCF_015228065.2 Penaeus monodon | reverse complement strand
TTTCCGATTCAACACAGCCTAATGAACAGCAAGTTCATGGGCGACGACAATCAAACAATGATTCTTATATATTACGTTAAACTTCGAAGATCCAAAGAAAGAAAAAAGTTTTTAAAGATTTATGATCACATTCATTGCAATCAAGATCATGGGAAAAAAGGCTTCATTAGGCGAATC
>NC_051404.1:6227004-6227944 GCF_015228065.2 Penaeus monodon | reverse complement strand
CCCGTAAGCTTTTTATCCCCTAATTAGGGCTTTTGAGCACTCATTAGCGCGTGCGGAAGCCAAAAGTCAAATGATTTTTTACTTTTTTTATCAAGTCCATTTTCCGACGGTTGCCACCAGCACCCACAGGCAGCTAGGGATATTGTTTATATACGGCTTTGACTCCGCGATGGCAGAAATTAGTCTTTACGTCACCTTATGCCTAAAAAAACAAGCAAAATAAATGTCATCATGAGCGTAGGGCACATTCATGCCGTGAAGCTTAATGACATTTTTATTTGTATTAACTAGACAATAAAATAGTGATCATGGGGCATTGGGTAGGTGAAACGTGGTGAGGTTCTCTTTAGGTCGTTATTATCACACAGATAATGGCATTCAACATGTTATCGGTGTATTAAAAACACATTAACAAATTATGCTTTATTGCAAGATATATTACACAAATTACAAATTATAATAAGGATGTCTTCGCAAAATTTGAAAAGGCGATGTGCGTCATTTACACGTAGTTCTACCAAAGACAAATTATTTTTTTTTTTTCGATCCATAGCGGCCGGGGTGATTAGATCTTGCAATCTATGGATCTTGAGCTTTAATCTGTTCAATCCACTTATAATTGCAGCAGCTACGCTCTACCAGTCATCCGCTACGTTGCAGAGGAAACACTGGGCGAGTTTGACAGTCTATCTAAAACTTCTCCGGCATAACTTCGCCAGGAAAGCATTTTTTTCAAATCGTTGATTCAGTTTGCTCAAGTAATTAAGCAAATATTTTACGACCTTCTCTAAAAATAGCCCTCTGTCTTCGAGGCACTTTGAATTTCACTTAATTTCTTACCTTAAATATCTTTTGTCGAAATCATCTGTTATTAGGAGTTTCATGAGCGTTAAGCGAGTCATAGAAACGATTCCTTGGCACCTCGTGAATGAAAAAACTC
>NC_051404.1:6226540-6226705 GCF_015228065.2 Penaeus monodon | reverse complement strand
CCCTTTCTTCATCAAATGCATAGTTGCTTGTCTACGCATTTGTTTTCGCAGCGAGTGAGGGGGAGGGGGGGGCGCAGTTGGGAGATCGCCGATCTCGTCTCCGAGGCGCCGTGACCACAATGGCTGCTGTGATTATAGCCTGCAATTGTGGTGCTTGACCCTCGG
>NC_051404.1:6225489-6225781 GCF_015228065.2 Penaeus monodon | reverse complement strand
ATATTAAGCTAGTTATCACTACCTTCGCTCCTTCAATATTCTCTCATCAGTTCGGGTATCTCTTTAAAATTCTGCTCTGTATTCAGTCCCACTTGTTCCTGTTATTAAGGAATTTTCCCCCAGCTTCGAAAACCACATTTATGTCAGGATTCAGTTACGTTCACATTCCCATGTTCCCGCGTCTGGTGTGTCTGGGGTTCACGCCAACACTGAAATGCGGATGTTGCCCTGGTGTTTGCTGCACGATCTTTTTATATTTTCGCTGCCGCCTTATGTCGAACGCTGGGCGTTA
>NC_051404.1:6225303-6225401 GCF_015228065.2 Penaeus monodon | reverse complement strand
AGTTTGCTTTAGTTTACATAATAAGGAAGCAGGTTTTGCTCCAACCACCCTCTGCCACACCTCTACCTAATGCCATTTTGTTTGTAAAATCTTATATA
>NC_051404.1:6223490-6223722 GCF_015228065.2 Penaeus monodon | reverse complement strand
TTTTTTTCTAATTCTATTTATTTTATCATTCACCCTAAGATCCCATATATGATAATTTTTCGGAAACATTTATTCTTACATAAATACATAAATACCATAGCAATCTCGCCTCTTTGGACTATTCATAGAACCACTATCCTCCCCCCACCCCCTTCTCATAATCCCTACCCCCGACACCCACCACCGCCCTGGCTTTATCCTTATCCCCACCCCTCTTCCCCTATATCCTTTA
>NC_051404.1:6222977-6223144 GCF_015228065.2 Penaeus monodon | reverse complement strand
AAAATAATGAGAGGGAGAATGAAGATGAAAACGTGAATGATGCTGCACGAAAGCTGATCGTCCGCCTCAAACACCATACTACAACCCCACCAATCGCCGGTCTGTGACTCTCAGCCAATCCAAAGCAAATATTTCTTCTCCATGTTGATTTTCCAAAGTACTGTCTT
>NC_051404.1:6221532-6221653 GCF_015228065.2 Penaeus monodon | reverse complement strand
CTCCCTTCGCATTGGCGACATAGCCTCACGGGCGAGCGAGCCAGAGTGTCTGCCTCTGACGTGCGAGTTAGATTCCCTTCCGCTCTCTCGACCGCCGAGGAAACACATTTGCGTCCTAAGG
>NC_051404.1:6220832-6220969 GCF_015228065.2 Penaeus monodon | reverse complement strand
CATCAGCCGATGAGCTGACTACCAGGATCTTCATTATCCTCACCATGGAAAGTTTACCTTAACAGAGTGATTCCATTGAAAAACAGGTTCCGTTTTGCTGAAGGACAAATATAGTCTGATTGTGATCGGTATTTCGC
>NC_051404.1:6219746-6219839 GCF_015228065.2 Penaeus monodon | reverse complement strand
TATATAGACATATTTCTGACACTTTATTGCCCCCATCCATAACTCCAAAGGAAACACAAGAAATACCTACGAAAAAAAATCCCGTATATATGA
>NC_051404.1:6219425-6219644 GCF_015228065.2 Penaeus monodon | reverse complement strand
GTCATGCCTCAATCAACAAAAGAAGACTTTGGATTGGCTGAGGAAGTAAGAATGGACGGAACACAGAGAAAAAGAAACAAGAAAATATATTGTCTTATCATGCTGGATCACTGCCCGCGTCCTGTGAAGCGAGGTGTCAGTGTCGATGGGATGGGCGTCACGTGACAAGTTGATATAGTTTTCTGTTGTCATTTTGATTATTAGTTTTTGGTGAGTGTT
>NC_051404.1:6217908-6218966 GCF_015228065.2 Penaeus monodon | reverse complement strand
AAATCGCAATAATGCCTCAGTTCGTGACATCCTTTTGAAGACATTCTCATTAATTTTTCAATTATAGACAACGACTCGACGCAGATGACTAATCACCAATTATCCCTAAGTGCTGATACTTCCATAGCCGTTGTTTGGCGTTTCCAGCGCCCTTATTAGTAGTCAATCTCACACCCATAATGACACTGATGGCCCTCATTAACTCTGACTCTGCAGTTGCCACAGGAGGAGGTGGATTGCAATCAGAGGAGTTCGTGAGGAAGAAACCGAAGGTGTAGGAAGGGACAGAATAGGTCGCGAGGAAGAAACTGAGGAAGGCACAGAGGAGGTAGTAAACAAGTGGTCGAGGATATGGAGAAGAAATCGAAGATGTGAATGAGGAGAGGACAGATAAGGTCATAAGCAAACGGGAATGACCCGTTTTTAGTCGACGTTTACAGGGGTGGGTACAGTAGAAGTCGTGAGGGAAGACCTAGGAGGTTGTAAAAAAGGAAGCGAGGAGATCGTGAAGAAGTGACCGAGGGGGTCAAAAGGAAGAGCCATAGAATATCATTGTCTCATGACTATTTACACAGTAACAGTTTCGCATGTTTAATATTAGCTTTGTGGAGATACACAGTACAATTCGCAGTCACAACTGAGTCACAAAGTGCTTCGCCTGCATACTCGAAACTTCAAAATGCCAGTTGCAGCCATGTATCAAGTTATTATGATAAAATGACGATTTACATGATATTTCTGCTTCATCATTCTCGGTTAGTAAAATAATCATTGCTATGTTTGAGACTGAAATTTTCTGTACGACAGCTAGCACGCTTAGCATGGAATGAACGTGGACACACCTTGTTACCAGTGATCATCCTCAGTTTCTGTTTGCTTCATCACAAGAGAATGCTAACCAAGATGTGGAAAAACAGGGCTACATATACTGCCGGCTAAAACCGTGGCGTCACTGGGCCCCCTCCCATTATTATTATCAATTTTGTTTTTTTGACACAGCGCCAAATATTTCCATAATCCATGATCCAGTATAAAGATTATGATGCATATGAACACGG
>NC_051404.1:6215620-6216835 GCF_015228065.2 Penaeus monodon | reverse complement strand
TTAATAATTTCACGTGGACTATGTCATAAATGCATTACAACATATGTTGCAAACATTGAAAATAAACTGTTTTATCCATCCATTAAACATATTTCCCCTCTGTAAACCTGCAAAATCCCCCTTTTTCACAAAAATTAAAGGGAAGGTACCGAGGAGGCGGTGAGGAAGGGAACCGACGAGGACGCGAGGGAGGAATCGCGCCCCTGGCTGCTGATGAGGCCGAGGGAGCCACGAGGACCGACCGCTCTCCTCCAGATCCTCCAATCCGGCGGCCCGATGACTGTATTCCTGGAGGAGTTTGCACAGGGTACTCAGGGCGTCTCCCGCGGGCTCTGGGGGGCCTTCGTCGTCCGCGGAGGAGAATTGGTGATCGACCGGCCAGGGGCTCTTCAGGAAGGCGACCGGGAGGGTGGGGGGGACTTGCCTATTTTTGCAGGATATTGGGGCTCGCGCCGACTGGATAGGAAGTGGATGATAAGGCAATAGGAACGGAAAAGGGAGGAAGAATGATCATAGGAGCTGGTTCGTTCATGGGGAGTGATGGTATAGAAGAGATTGAGAGAGTAGAAGAGAGAGGGAAAAGGAACTTTATTAGTATTCTGAGCACGTAAACCTAACTTATTCACGCACCATAAAAAAAAAACATCTAAATATCAGAACCTGATACATGCCCATCTCACATCACGTACTTTTTAACAAAAGGGCGAAGAAAGAAGTACAAAATATCTGTCGTTCGAGCGAAGAATACATACGGAAAAATCACCTATCACTTTCTTTCATTTTACCCCAAAAACTCATTTCACTTCCGGGTAACTTACTAACTACACGGACAAACCAAAGGGATAAAAAGGAAGAGCCAAAAATCTACACGTATTCTGAGCGAGTGCACAAAAAGCGGGCTCTGGGATGAAGCGACGGTTTATTGCGAAATTTATTACGTCGCACCGAGCTATACCCCGCCAGCCACTGCCGCTGGCAACGAGGCTGTATTCCCACGATGTTTTCATATCTCCGAATCCCGGACTTTGGAATTCACTGTGAAATTTTGTTTTTAGGGAATTCGTCGTCTGTCTTTTTTGCAAGCACTAAAATTTGTTTAATGTCTTGATGGAAGGGTGTATGTATCTGTAATGGCAGCCCCTAAAATTTAGTAGCAAACGTTGTGCAGAATACAGATATGTAGGGTGGGCGTGAGAAGATTTGGCTGTGCACGAT
>NC_051404.1:6215039-6215557 GCF_015228065.2 Penaeus monodon | reverse complement strand
TAGCGTATATCTGCGCATGTTTGTGTATGCTTGTGTTGTATCTCTTGTATTTACGTACATATGCACTAGGGTTTCCATCTTATCCGCCTTTATATTATCTAAAGTTCCAGTTATATACATTACCTCACACCTGATAACACA
This sequence comes from Penaeus monodon, assembly GCF_015228065.2. Lineage (NCBI taxonomy): Eukaryota > Metazoa > Arthropoda > Malacostraca > Decapoda > Penaeidae > Penaeus > Penaeus monodon. The sequence goes on along the minus strand of NC_051404.1, from coordinate 6,215,416 downwards.
TTAAAGGTGATCAAAGAACATTGGAACCTTTGAAAATTATATCTAAATGATATGTTGTTGGAAGATGGTCGATGTTTTCGTACCTGACATTATGCTGATAATAGTGCAATTGTAATCCTATCTTGTGAATTTAAGAGAATAGCTAGCTAGTATCTTTTGTGAAAGTGAGAATATACAGATCTATAAAGCATTAAATCACATGGGTTTACATATTCATAATGCTTAAATATTTCTGCAGTCGTAAGGTCCCATGATTTACAATCGTCAAGCTCACTCAAAATGTATTTATCATCACCAAAGTAAAACTACAGCGGCGAAAAAAAAGATAAAATTGATTATTTCAGCAACTTTGGCAATCTGTCCACTAATCATTGTAA
>NC_051404.1:6214820-6214999 GCF_015228065.2 Penaeus monodon | reverse complement strand
GTTGAGACATGTTTTCGAATATGATTGGGGAAAATTATTTGTTGACCAAACAAAGGCCTTGTTTTACTTAGAGTTTTGAAGGAACAAGTCTATATATATAATGGTATTCATTGATTCAAAACACCCAACTCTCTGTTAAAGTATCATGCAAGAGAGCATTGAATATTTAAATTATATAC
>NC_051404.1:6214483-6214588 GCF_015228065.2 Penaeus monodon | reverse complement strand
AGTTTTAATCTCCCTCCTTTTCTACCTCTCTTGGATTAGGTAATGATCCTTCTTACATATGAGGAAGTATCTTCCCCTTTATCTTTCTAAATACTTTCTAATTTC
>NC_051404.1:6213576-6214099 GCF_015228065.2 Penaeus monodon | reverse complement strand
AGACAACATGGTTAGTCTTGATTACTGGGGAAGAATAAGATAATAATAATGATGATAGAAATTAGAAAGTATTTAGAAAGATAAAGGGGAAGACACTTCATCATATGTAATCCAAGAGAGGTAGAAAAGGAGAGAGATTAAACTTAATTAAGACGTTGGCCTGTAGAAGGAACACCATGTCACCGTACCGGGATAAGTGCTCAAAAAACCCGGTTAATGGAAATACAAAATCATGGTTTCTTCACTAATGGATATAACTTGTTTAATAATGAGCAGAAGACTATAACGTGATTAAGAAATAAATTAAGAGTGAAATTGGTGTTGAATTCATTAGCGGACGAACGAGCACTGATGAATAGCTTGAATCAGATTTCATTCCTCAAGTTCAGTTCCTAGCAACTGACAAAAGACAAGGCGAGTCCCCTGGATAGCCCCGCCAAGAGCCCCTAACAAGGCCCTTGCTAGATCTTATATCAAGTAACCAAGTAATTTCCTGCTATGATGGGGATAAGAAACTTTTTTT
>NC_051404.1:6213179-6213545 GCF_015228065.2 Penaeus monodon | reverse complement strand
CTCAACCTATCCCGGAACCTCTCTCCTTCGACTAAGAAACAGACTTTACTTCGTGTTGTTGATGATGTTTTATCGCAAATTATTATTTTTTTTTCGTCTTTTATATCATCTTCTCGTGCTCTCAAACGTTTCTCCTCGAAGCAGAATTCTTTATGCTTGCTTCCTCTAGCTAAGACTGGAGTTAGCACACTGTATTTTAATGTCCGCTGGATGTGAAGCACAATTAGTGCTCCTGCTTCCGTACAAATGTGAAAATGTTAGTTCAGAAACAATATTTGTCAATTTACTTTAGGGGTTATAAGTACTTAATGAATACTATGTTTCGTTAAGAATTCTAATGACGCTCCCATTATCAGTTGTAACCTG
>NC_051404.1:6212594-6212934 GCF_015228065.2 Penaeus monodon | reverse complement strand
TCCTTGCCAGTGACGCTAAGGACTGAACTAAAAATATCCCCACAATTCAATGAAAGCTACACAATATGTTCCTTCTAGACATTAGGCAACTTTTCTCCTGTTCTCTTTGTAAGTATAAATTCATTCCATTTCCGAGAGCGTTTCAAACTGAAGTATTATCATAACACAATGCAATGTCATTTAACTCTGGCGCCACACAATAACAATACGATAGGTCAGAGAAGTATTATTATGAGAGTCACATAACCAGATGACACGCGCCGATTAATATGAGACGCCACTTTAACAAGAGTTTATTGCTTTGTGGTTTTAAAAGACGTGATTTTAACTATGCGTAGCC
>NC_051404.1:6212090-6212573 GCF_015228065.2 Penaeus monodon | reverse complement strand
ACATGAAACGGAATTTAAATATAACTTTAATACTTCTTCGTATCTTAACTTGTGATCACCTCCACGCAGTTACTTAAGAGAAGCAACTCTAATGTAAAATGGCCAAAGGATGAGAAATTCTCAAGGAAATGGGTGATTATCCCATGAATTTCATAATTTGCGAAGAAAACCAAAAAACCTCCGAGTAGATGATAAGTAGGTTATGATAGTTACGAGATTTGTGCTATTTAAGGTAATGAAGTGAAATATTTAGTCGTACATAGAATTTATATGATATTGATTGTGTGCATACTTGCTGTTATTTAAAGCACTGTTCTAAATGTACAATTAATATTCTGAAACCAAAACACCGAATATTCTTAATCACTTTTACCAACCTCATTTTCTCCTTTCTAGAATTATTTTATTTCATTCTTTCTGAAACACAGACGTAACTTCTGGCTTCGGTAATCACGCATATTTCATTGTATTCCTTTTACCTCA
>NC_051404.1:6210745-6211494 GCF_015228065.2 Penaeus monodon | reverse complement strand
TGTAGTCATAATATCAGGTGTTAGTAACAACGTATAGTGGTTCGTGTCATTCAAATTCATATTATTGCAGGTAATTATACCTTGAGAAAAAGGGTGTATATATCACCGGAGTATATATCGAAGCGTATACTCTTTGTTTAATCAAAATAACTTTTTCTTGACATATGACGCCTGTTATCATTATTTATTTTTTACTTGTGCCAGAAATTACATTATATCATCATTTACACTTTCAACGTAGCAGACTGTGTGCTTATAATCTTAAAACTTAATACAACCTTAATTACACAAGAAGAGACATTGCTGTCAAAACAAACAAGCTTCTCACTTAACTGCAGCGCGAAAGCAACTCCACCTTGCTTCCGTAAACAAACCGTGGCGTCAAGATTGAGTGTTTGTATTCAAAGCGTGTAAAAAAAAAATATTCAGCAGTTTTGGAAGGAAGGAAAATTCATTTATAATCTTTAAGTTATCTTTAAAAAAATTGAGGACCTCTAACTTAAAGGATTGATAATGCACGTTGCATACTGAAATATTTCTAATCCTGAGGACGAAAACAGAACATTGATACGACCACCTCTCCAGTGTTTTCTTTTTCTTGAAGATTTCTGAATACATTAAGAGATTTTATCAATTCTTAAGGAAATTTATCAACCAATCATGATCTACTTACAGATATACATTCAAGCAATAATAATACTGCAGCATGTCAGTAGAAAATGGAGAACAGGAACAGGAGAACAGAAATT
>NC_051404.1:6210453-6210597 GCF_015228065.2 Penaeus monodon | reverse complement strand
GAAGATACAAAATAAAAACCGAAAAAGGTATGAACAGATTGAGGATCGTGAGAACGGCCAGATGAACTCGATGCTGTCAGAGAAAAGAGAGAAGCGACATAAGAAAAGCGAACGAGGAAAGAGGGGAGGACTAAAAGAGAAAGA
>NC_051404.1:6210132-6210369 GCF_015228065.2 Penaeus monodon | reverse complement strand
GGATATTGATGGGACGAGAGAGAAAGATTGGTAAGGCCTGTAAGAGAGAGATAAAGGGAACCAGAGGCTTTCCGAGAAGGAATACGAATGTCTGTGGCTAATGCGAATGATAAGAAGGAGAGAAATGACGTTGATTCTCCTGATTTGCATAAAGACGAGTAACCAGTGACCTTCGTTGTCGATATCTGGGAACTGGATATGCGATAGTGGTAGCGTTTCGTTCTCTTTGGCTCTTTA
>NC_051404.1:6209354-6209427 GCF_015228065.2 Penaeus monodon | reverse complement strand
AACCTCCCCCCCCCCCCCCTCCAACCCCTTGCTGTGTAGAGGCCTAGGAGTCTGAGGCCCATTTTTTTTTTCT
>NC_051404.1:6207170-6207612 GCF_015228065.2 Penaeus monodon | reverse complement strand
AAGTCAGTGTGTGTTGAAAGGGTCAGGACTGTAAAGGATTTTTTTCCTCTGAAGATTTTCACAGACTTAGAAGAAATAGTTGTTTCCCCTTTTGGTACAGCAGGACACGGGATTTGCATTTGTTTCCCTTCAGCGCAAAATTCCTTTCCCTCTGCTTTTCTCTATTGAAGATTTCATTTACCGGATCTCTTAGGAAACGCATTTAACGTCTTTTCATCTCCATTTCTTCTTCTCTTTTTCCCTTCCATTATCTCTCTTCTTTTTCCTCCCGACGTTTAAAAAATCATTTCTCAATTTCTGAAATAACATTGACAGTTAAAATCTCCTGTAAATATAATCCGCTGTTTGTTGTTTATTCAGTTTATCACATTCTGTTATCTATTTATATGCATTGTCTATACATCCTTGTTGTGAAGATAGTGATGATGACAGAGTTGTAATC
>NC_051404.1:6206279-6206615 GCF_015228065.2 Penaeus monodon | reverse complement strand
TTATATGTGTATGTACATTTTCAGTGAAACGTAAAACCAATATTGCGTTGGCCTGAAAAAAAACGTCGTTTCAAAAGAATCTTAATCTTGATAACAGGCAAACAATTATCCTATTAACCTGAGTACTATCTTTAATAATGAACAGACTCTTCCCTGTATAATGAGTAAACCTTTTTTCTTAGAAACGAAGAGAAAAGAAAAAAATAATAATTCCCCGTAGTATCTCCTCCCTTTCGTTCACACGCGGATGCCATTGCACAGTAGTTGGGCAGATGCAACGCATTTTTATTTATTCACTTTGTTTCTTTTTTTTTAACCATTTTCATCAATCTTTAG
>NC_051404.1:6202878-6203069 GCF_015228065.2 Penaeus monodon | reverse complement strand
CGCATATACATGCATAAATTGAATCTCATACGCAAAGATAGGCAAGAAAATATAAATAGAGACGAAAATATGAGTCATACCAGCAAACAGATTTTCCGACACAAACTCCCTTACGGAGCGTAGGATATTTTGCATCCAAAGGTGTTATTCTTGAACGATTCTATTTTGAACATTCGTATTAACGAGAGACA
>NC_051404.1:6201981-6202211 GCF_015228065.2 Penaeus monodon | reverse complement strand
CCGTCCAAAGGCCGCGGTTCTTTATATCTCTCCCTCTAAGCCCTGTAACCCGTAGTCATTCGTCTCTCATGTCACATCAATAGCTCTTCGCTTGTTCTTTTTCTTTCGTCTTTTTTCTCTTCCTTTCTCGTTAATCTTCCTAATTTTCTTCTTCTTCTTCTTCTTCTGAATCCTCTTCCTTATGTTTTCCCCTTTTCTTTTTCCTGTTATTGTCGAGTTCCTTTGGCTGT
>NC_051404.1:6200534-6201844 GCF_015228065.2 Penaeus monodon | reverse complement strand
CTATCTATTACTGTTTTTCTTGTTTCGTGTTTTCTTCTTCTTCTGCTTTGCTTCTCTGCTTCTTCTTTTCCTCCTTCTCCCTCATCTACACTAGCTTCCCTCTTCTCCTCCATTTTCTCTTCCTTTTTTCTCCTCCCAACCCTCTTCCTTTCTCTCTTATTCCACCTCTTTCTCCTCCTTCACTGTCCTTCTTCCCAAATTCGTCTTCCCACTCTAATTCTCTCCTTCCCACTCCTTCCTCTTTTTCCTTCTCCTCTTCTCCTTCCTCCTCCATGTCTTCCTTTCCCTCCTTCTTCCTCTTCCTCCTTCTCTTACCGTTTCCCCATGCAGTCTTTAATTTGTCCTCCTCTTTTTCCTCTTCGCATTCTGCTTAATCTTTTCTTCCTTTTCTTCCTTCGTCCTCCGTTAATCTCTAAAGTTTCCCATATATTCTTTATCATAAAAAATACGTGTTTTGGATCATTTTTGCGATAGAGAAAATTGATTACAGCTAATTAGACTTATTTTGAGGTTTGTTGCGTTAAAGTCTAATCATAAAAATACGATTATCATTTCAATTATCAGGAAACGAGAATCATTCCACTCGTAATCATTGGAAAGCGAAATTAGCCGCATCATTACTAATCGTCAGATTCATTACTGTTAGAACACGTATGAATGACAGAACCTGGGTCGTGGGGGGAGGGGGTTTCCCTGGGGCTCTTCCCATCCACCCCTATTGGCGAAGATTTATGAAAAAGCGAAATTAGGACGTAACACTTAACGCTTATTCCCGTTTATTTCACACTTGCGATTCCGTGTCATATACTAATGTTGTGAAGATTATTGAATCGCGGTATTGATGAAGTCTTGCTTTGTCTCATGTTTGTTATGATAAAGTTCGGAAAGCATGACGTTAACTTTTCAGAAAAACGGCAGATTTCTAGTAAAAATACATATATCTTCATTAGAAACTACCTATTTTTAATGAAACTATAACATATATTTGCTAGACCGACTTATTATCAATGAAGACAATGAAAACTTTCAAAAGACGTGCATTTTCATTTCTACCTAACATGCTCTCATTAGAATGACGTAACGCTGTGGAAATATGACATCGTTCCAGACAGCTGCAATTGCAACCGCGTGCTCCGGGGAAGCCAATGACAGGGATATATTTCATACCGCGAAGTAATATCCATGCCAATATTCCCGTCAAAATTTCCCCGTTGCTCAGATTTTTACTCCCCCCAGAGCGCCAGGCGGGGTGTGTACATACGAAGAACGCAGGTGGTCTTAATGTCTGTATATCAAATTACATTTTTCGC
>NC_051404.1:6194974-6195048 GCF_015228065.2 Penaeus monodon | reverse complement strand
GGGTGTGTTAGTCATGCTACTCACATTTTAAATTATCATTTGTATTAAATTGATCTTGTGTGTGTGCGGGGGTA
>NC_051404.1:6193426-6193848 GCF_015228065.2 Penaeus monodon | reverse complement strand
CTGAATGAACTTTTTTTCTTCCTTAAAGTAACGCCGAAAAACATCTGAAGAAATGAAATCGGGTAGAAAATATCAATAACGAGACATCAGCAGGAAATAAACAAGCAGGCCATGGTTTGTGAAATAAAATATAAAACAATCGTAAAACTAGAATTAGGTTAACAAGTACTGAAAAGTTAATCCCTCTCTCTAAAAAAGCTGATACCAAAATATTTGTATTAGTGTTTTTCCCTTTGAAGGCAATTAATAAAAACGAAATAGGGTCAGACTCATAGACTAAGTCAAAACAAATCTATAAATAGTTATTTTGCCTCATTTGATTCCTAATTAAATGGAGGGAGAGAGTCAAGGGAGTGAACACAGATTACTATCAAGCTTCTTCACACACGGGTTTTGACTCTCCTCCCACGCGAATCAGGAGC
>NC_051404.1:6193265-6193341 GCF_015228065.2 Penaeus monodon | reverse complement strand
GAGCATGAGATTGCTGCCATAGAGTAAGCGTGACAGGTTCTGGGTCTCCTCCCACGCAGGTTTGGGAAAGATGATG
>NC_051404.1:6189019-6189108 GCF_015228065.2 Penaeus monodon | reverse complement strand
TGCAAAATTACTTTTTGATTTAATTGGATTTTTTTACGTGGACTAACAAGCCTGAAATCGCGAGTCTAAATTTCATAAAAATATTTCTC
>NC_051404.1:6187033-6187149 GCF_015228065.2 Penaeus monodon | reverse complement strand
TTCTTTCCCTCGTGTCAATATACCCAATTAGTCCTATCCGAGCCCTTTGCTTTGGGCCATTCCTTCTCATTTTCTCACGTATCTCACCTACTTTTCATCACGTATTCATGCTCGTT
>NC_051404.1:6185761-6185870 GCF_015228065.2 Penaeus monodon | reverse complement strand
AAGGCATAGAAAAATTACTGCCTATGAAAAACATTTTCGTTGGTAGTCATAGGTAAATTAGTTAAAGACAGATGAAGATAATCATACATCAGTAATGACAAATATACTT
>NC_051404.1:6185436-6185521 GCF_015228065.2 Penaeus monodon | reverse complement strand
GCAACAGCGTAAATCATAGAAAAAACGTAAAGAACAATCATAGACCTTTAGTGAATACCGCTTAAAGGACCTCTGGGGCGGCCCC
>NC_051404.1:6185016-6185284 GCF_015228065.2 Penaeus monodon | reverse complement strand
AGTCAAAGCAGTTCCTCAAAACGTATAGGAAGACATCACACCAGATGAAACTGATATAGGTAATGTTTCTCTGTGCGGTAGTGTTTCATGAGATATCTTTCATTGGTAAATTAATAAACAAGGTTTTGCTGCTTCTATTATTATTGTGGGTGTTACATCTCAACGTTCATTCTTTCGTATGAGATTTTCCTCTATTGTTTCGCTAGCGACTGAGACTTACATGCGGTCCATTGCCCGCCCGCTATCGCAAGCTTACACGCATGGGAAC
>NC_051404.1:6184745-6184823 GCF_015228065.2 Penaeus monodon | reverse complement strand
AATTTCGGGTTCCCAGATTTGCATTAGTCTTGACCCTGTTTCCGGGTGCAGAAAGTTTTTGCTTGTTTAGAACCTGTT
>NC_051404.1:6184547-6184615 GCF_015228065.2 Penaeus monodon | reverse complement strand
GCCAATAGCTACTGTTTCGTTGGTTAAACCTCGTTTGTTGGAACAGTAGTTTATAATGCTGAGAGCAA
>NC_051404.1:6183674-6183838 GCF_015228065.2 Penaeus monodon | reverse complement strand
CACTCAGTTATAATACCATATTCCAATACGGGTTGGCACAGGTTAATTATATGTGTGTCAGTGATGGCAGTTAGATAGAAAGTAATTGCAGATAGATTTGTTGATAGACTCTTCTGATTCTTTTTTTTTTTATAACCCCGGCTACCTTGGCATTAGATTTATTT
>NC_051404.1:6182442-6182738 GCF_015228065.2 Penaeus monodon | reverse complement strand
AGCAAAGGGGGAGACGGAAATTAATTAATGCCAAAACTTTGAAAACAGCGCGCGTAATTGCAATATTCACATGCATATTTCCTTACAGCTATATATTTATTACTGATTTTTTAGTATCATATAAGAATATACGTTTTGACAACAAATTCATAACATTATAAAAAACATGTATTTTACCGTTGGAACAGGTGTTATAATCCCCTCAAAATATCAGAATATTTTGAACTGTATGAATCTCATTAAGTCAACGTGATGTGATTAGGCTTCAAGAAAGTAAGTAGGCCTACAAGAATAGA
>NC_051404.1:6180378-6181945 GCF_015228065.2 Penaeus monodon | reverse complement strand
AGTGAAATGAGGTCTATGAATTTAGAATGCCATAACATACTAATATCAGACCTTTCTAAGTTTAAGAACATGATCTTTTGACCTTGGTCCGTGTGGCCTCACTTCGCTTTGTGCATTTGATGAAAGGCGTTAGCAAGCGTAATCAATGAGCGAAGTCTAACAACTTCTATTCACACTTGCAATACCTCGAAGTCTTTCATCTTTTGGTTTTCAGAAGCCATTTCAATGTTCCCGTGATTATAACAAGCCTGATAAGTATAGCAGGCAGTGTAATGTGAACCGAAGTATACCCATACTATCGTGGCAGCAGAGGTAGTTGAACGAGTGTATGTCAAAGGGATTGGAATCTAACATGGTCCACAGCCTATGCTTTTATGTGTAGCGTGATATTAATACGACGGAGTTCACACTCACTTTATGGGGACAAAAGGAGGAATTTTGAACTTCTATCAGGATTTTCTACTACACCGCCTTCATTGCCAAAGGAGATTGCATAAGCAGTTTTTATAACTACGAAGGGAAGTTTATATTAGAACGAGAAAGACCGAAGTAGCTGTCCGTTGATAATTACGCTATGATATATTTGGCCAGTTTAATCTGACTTGTACCATAAGTCGCCGATGATTGCTTTTCTTTCCTCAATTCCTTTTCTTTGTTTAAATATCGTGTATTTGATAAAATTGACTAAAAGGCCAAACTAGTCTAGCAGCCATAAGCTGGACTGTAAATAAATTCAATGGCATGTTACATAAGATGTCTATTGTAGTAATGCAGCCTTCGAAGAAATACTAAATCTAAATAACTGAAGCAGACTTGGGAAGGAGTAAATTTAAAGCTTAAATTATATCATGATAATCTTGAAGGAACCATCGATAGAGTCAAATCAGATTTTGCTATGACACTTAATCAATTTGCATACTGATATAGGGAGACTTAAGCTACCATCTCACGCAACCGCAACGCCATCGTTGATACCAAAGAAATGACTTTTGATGGTGAATGATTAAACCATTCACGAGGTTTAATAGCATTAAACTGATAGCATTAACTGATACTGTGAAAATTTGTAGGACCGATTTCGAAAGAAGGTGAGTCTGGGAATCAGCATAACCAAAAACAAGAGGAACAAATGCCATACTCACTGGAAATGTTGCCAAAAAGGGGATATCCTCCTGACACATATTACTCTTGGATGAAGAAGTCATTATGTGAACTTGTGCCAAAAGGGCATCCACTATCTAACACAATCAAGCTGAACAATAAATGGGTTTTATTCAACAACTTGACAAGAAATAAATGTTAAACCATAATGTTCTTACATGTCAAATAACAACATGGGTTTCGATGGTAGGAATAAGTATCTCTAATATTAATAGCTGGAACGTAGACTGTGGATGAAAGAGTGATTAAGAGGTGAAGACTGAAGCATTCATCAATAAAATTCGAAGCTGCAGGAAGAGTTAAACGTCTTGAGATTGAGAAGAATGATGAAACGGGGACGCTAGACAGGGTAAGAAAGGAAAGGAATTGCGAAACGGAAGAAAAAGCAAGTAATGGCATTAGCGAA
>NC_051404.1:6180115-6180240 GCF_015228065.2 Penaeus monodon | reverse complement strand
CGAATTGCTCAGAGGGAGATGTGTGGAATAAATCTATACTCGTGGGAAATTATTCTTAAACTGTAAAATTGTTAATGATGGTGGGAAATTCGAAATAATTACATCATTATTTTGATTTTGATTTT
>NC_051404.1:6179518-6179905 GCF_015228065.2 Penaeus monodon | reverse complement strand
CCATCACCATTCAGAATAATGACATTGCAAGTACTCATTAAGAGTGCCATCTTTATTTCATGGTGCCATTTAATCAGTCAATCTTGCTATAGCTAATTAACCAGAGACGAATTTACCTGGCAGTTTAGGTTATAATTAAGAACAAACTTCTAATCCTATCAATTATAAGTGATGAAAATACATTAATAGCTTGATATCGAGCAATGCGATTCAAAGCTTTCTAATTATGGACCGATTTGAGTGCCTGTAGCTTTAGAGAAAGAGAATGTGCAGTCTGTTGGCGAACCCTTCTTTAAATCGCAAAGGATACAATGATTCTAGAACTAATGGAGCGGTGATTTAGGGTGTGAATGCAGGTACGCACAAAAATATATATACAGATTAATA
>NC_051404.1:6178007-6179127 GCF_015228065.2 Penaeus monodon | reverse complement strand
AGGTGTCCGATTTGTTAACCTTTCGGACCAAAGAAATTCCCCGTTATTGAGTTTGACTTTGTCTGATTTACTGATTTGCCTTCCTCCTGAGCTATGTCTTAATGATGCTGCAACCTCGAACTGTTCTTAGATAGTTTGTTCGAGGTAAAGTGGCATATCACTTTTCCGTAATGGTGTGCACTTTATCGAAATCTTTCCATTCCATTTGACGAACTTATTTTATCCTTTGACGCAAGTTCACTTAATGATTTTTTTTTTCTCCGAGAGTAATATGTGTCAGGAGGATATTCCCTTTTTCGTAACATTTCCAGTGAGTATGGCATTTGTTCCTCTTGTTTTTGGTTATGCTGATTCCCAGACTCACCTTCTTTCGAAATCGGTCCTACAAATTTTCACAGTATCAGTTAATGCTATCAGTTTAATGCTATTAAACCTCGTGAATGGTTTAATCATTCACCATCAAAAGTCATTTCTTTGGTATCAACGATGGCGTTGCGGTTGCGTGAGATGGTAGCTTAAGTCTCCCTATATCAGTATGCAAATTGATTAAGTGTCATAGCAAAATCTGATTTGACTCTATCGATGGTTCCTTCAAGATTATCATGATATAATTTAAGCTTTAAATTTACTCCTTCCCAAGTCTGCTTCAGTTATTGAGATTTAGTATTTCTTCGAAGGCTGCATTACTACAATAGATATCTTATTTAATCTGTCATTGAATTTAATTACAGTCCATCGAATTGCTATATAGGGAATCCTGTACTACTGGAATTTTTGTGGTACATTGTAAATCTTCTGTTCTGGGCATGTTTATTAAGAAAAAAAAATCGTACGTTACCCTGTCTGATATCACTTCAAATTAAATTGCTGTAAAGTATCCAACGTCATTTTTTTATATAAGATCTTGCTCTTTCTGATCCAATGTCGCTTAATTTCTTGCAGATCTTCTTCAACTTTCTTCGCAAGACTTCGTTACAGAAGTTCATTGGTCTGAGCGGCTATGGCCTTTACTCTTACGTTGTTTTCGGCTTTGTTGTTTTGTAATGAATCATTCTCAGTATTTGTCTGCAGAATCTTTTTCCGCCGGCGTAGGAGCAGCCGGTTAGTAGTGTATCTCACC
>NC_051404.1:6176689-6177264 GCF_015228065.2 Penaeus monodon | reverse complement strand
ATTCTTTCCTATATACATAACTTTCATCCTTGCATTTCATATATGTATTTAATGTCTGTATTTCATGACGATACTTTATGCCTCTATTTCATGGTGATATAACATGTCTGTATTTCATACCTGTATACCGTGTGTATTTCATGTCTGCCGATATTTCATGCCTTTATTGCATACCTGTATTTCACGTCTGTATTTAATGTCAGTGTCCTGATAAGTATTTTGTGATTTGTGATATCTTGTGACTGACTTGACTGCTTCAATTAAGGGCGATTTGTTAAAGGTTTAATTTAAGCTTGCCCATCATTCAAAGGTTGATCTTGCAATACTGCAATAGACATGTAGCAAAAATAAAAGTTAAGGTGGCTATTTTAGGGGCCATATACATTTTACTTCCAAATTCATATACATTGCATTAGATCACACACAGACTTGCAATCTTTATTAAAGCTCTTAATAAACTAAGATTTGGATTTAGGTGTCTGCAAGAGATCAGCTTTAGCACTTGATTATGAATTCAACTGAAACTGAAGAATTCTTTCATCTGGTAGCACAATGTAAAAAAAAAAAATAATGTC
>NC_051404.1:6176435-6176663 GCF_015228065.2 Penaeus monodon | reverse complement strand
GAGAGACCATGGGGAGCAGACGAATGAAAGGAAACTCACTAGATATTGGCATTTGCTCGGTGCTATAATATTGTATTAGAGTGTCATTCGATACTGCAGCTTAACCCTTCATACGGTCTCCTTGTGTTATTCATAAGAAATGTGGAAAGGATATGAGGTTGGAATTTTTTTTATAGTATCAGAAGTGGCAGATATAAATAGTAATGTATTAACTGATTTGCTCACTTG
>NC_051404.1:6174982-6176326 GCF_015228065.2 Penaeus monodon | reverse complement strand
ACCTCTTTTAAGGTATGCATTTTATATCCATAAAACATAATTTAAAAGACCAGAAAGAAAAATCGCGGTACTTACAGCTGAGTGGTGAGAAATGCACAAGATCTCTTCATAATGAACGAAAGATTGGTCAAGCTGAATGAACTGTTGCAGACTATTTTGTATTCAGAAATTGAGAGTTCTTCGTGTTCTAAGGTAACGTTATCCTGACTCAGGTAACACGTAACTGGTTTGCAGTAATCGGCCTGGTATGTATAGTAATAGTCATCATCGTAGTAACTGTATGAGTATGTGATATCAGTGTTATTGTCTCCTGGATTGTAGGTTATATCTTTCTCGTCTGTCTGAATGTCCAAAATGTCTGCAGTTACCGTTTGAACTTTGTTGGTGAACTGAGAATGGGTGTCAGTTTCTCTATCGGTTTGCCAATCCGTTTCTCTATCACTTTGTCGACCACTGTAAAGAGGTTGCGTTACATTTCGGATTATGTCATTTAAATCTTTCGCTGGCTGGCCGTCAAACACTTCGTTCTCTTCGTTCGGATATTCACTGTAGCCTGGAGGGAAGGTTTTTGCACTGTGGTGGGGGACATTTGCTACGGTGTTCTCTTCTGCCAAGGCATTCGGATAAGCTGTTCTTTTGTAATCTGTGATCTTGTTTCCATTATTCGCTTGGTGAATTGGTGTCCTTCTGTATCCTGTTTGTCTGACTGAGCCAGTGTATTCAGCCATCAGTGTTTCCGGGTTATCACCATTGTCTGTCTCAGTCGCAGTCGTGTCAGACGAACTTGCGACGTCGTTCGGCGAGGGAGAACGGGAGGAGGTTGACAGCTCTTTGGGCTGCAGATTACTGCCCTCTTGCCAGCCCTCGATCCGACTGGGGATGTTGACAGACCGACTTCCAGCCTGCGCTTGAGTGTGGGAATCCTCCGCCTCCGAAATGGCCCGGGCAGAGTGCGGCTGCGGTCCTGAGCCTTCGCCTTGTGAGGAAGTGTGAGGAAAGGCTTCAGACGGAGGAGAGATTCCTGCGAGCCTCGATCCTTCGCCGGATGCCGAGGGCCCGGCGCTTGCCTGTCGCCCTCCCAGGACACGTGCCTGACCCGCTTCCAGCGCATCTTGGCGTCGCATGTCAGGGCCGGGCCGTAATCCAAGGTCATGCGGTCCTGGTAAGTGTCGCATGACTGGAATGCCCTTGAGGGAAGAGGCATTCCTGGAGAGGGAAATCCCGGCGTGACGATCCGCCAGCGTTATGCTGAGGCTCAACAGGAGAAACAACACTGAGGGACACCTGGTCACCGCTCGCAGACTATCACCTTTGACCTTGTTATTCATACCGGCGATCAGGGAA
>NC_051404.1:6174422-6174949 GCF_015228065.2 Penaeus monodon | reverse complement strand
CTTTCTTATCATGCCTTATTGGAAGGAGAACTTTTGCCTTTCACGAATCCGACGACTTCATTCTATGAAAAATTTATCACACTAAAGTTTTCTCCACTCTCTGTCATCTCGATTTCCCGCCCGACGGTATCACTCTGCCAGCAACACCCCATCCACATGGCGAGATGTTATGTCGCTCTAGAAAATCCGTACGTGTTGTTCAATTGATGAAGCGAATAAACAGAAAATAAATAAAAATGTATATCTGCCGACACAACGTTTATCGTTTTGCCTTCTTATACTTTCTATTCGGATGAAAACAAAAAGAAACTTCGAAAAAAAAAGACGAACATAAGCCGAGTCCAAGAGAGAGAGGAGGGGGAGCAGCCAGGCACGAGGCTGCGAGCGAGCGAGGGACGGACTGCGATAACCCGGCTTCCACTGCCACCCTCTCCAAACCACGGCAGGAGGACAACTGAGAGCGCTCGTGTGGATTCCCCTCGTTATTCGGGCCCCAGGGAGGGTCCGGGTCGGGCTGGCTCAGAATA
>NC_051404.1:6174115-6174276 GCF_015228065.2 Penaeus monodon | reverse complement strand
GGTAGTTGAGTGTATATTGGCTTTTATTTCAGGGACACGTCGGTATGCATTGCAGGGAAGTCTGCTCATTGGCAATAGTTTTATGTGCTACGCGTGTTCTTATTGTGCGGTGGATTATCTAGGGTCTCTCTTCGTTATTCGATACGAAAATATGGTGCGCA
>NC_051404.1:6172974-6173497 GCF_015228065.2 Penaeus monodon | reverse complement strand
TATTTATATGTATGTACCAATAATTTTAACCAACCCTTTTCCCGTATGAATCGCGAATTTGTGTAACACATTTTCTTTCCCCAATTGCTTTAGTTGCATTGAATGAACACAGTCGTTGGTGTAGTTGAAATAGATAATGAATAACTACGAAATTGTTTTACTGTTTTCAGGTTTAAATACGTGACGTCGAACTTCTTTTACAAAAGAAAGGCATTTAGTAGAACGGATCGATACTCTGCAATAAATTTATTACAGATAAGGGTAAAATGTCTGTTACAAATAACTACATTTCTTGCATATTCCTTTCTGTCTCATCTCTCTTTTTTTCCATCTTATTCTTTGGCTTTAATTCCTCATTCGGTTCCCTTTTCTCTTCTTTTGGCGAAGCAGCATCCTTCTGTGATTCTACTGTGCCTTCGTCTGCATTGAAACCTCCCCTGCATGTAGATCAAAGACTTAGGAATAGACCTGTGAGGGACGAGTACACGTGTAAGGGTAGGGTTATACATTGCATCCCTTGCTG
>NC_051404.1:6171376-6171623 GCF_015228065.2 Penaeus monodon | reverse complement strand
CTTTCGTTTCGTATATCTTCTTGTGGCGTATCTTTCGGAAGGTGGCTCGAAAGCTAAACAGCAAAAATTACTATACGGTGACATTTTTTTATTGTGGCGGGCATTTTCACACCAGGTCTAGGCTAAACGACAGAAAAAAAAGGAAAAAATAGAACTGTGTGAAAACATTCGTATCTCTTCACTTCTATTGATGAACAAAACGAAAAAAAAAGACTGAGTCAGTTTTCTACATTATGTTTCGCAAGAG
>NC_051404.1:6171076-6171330 GCF_015228065.2 Penaeus monodon | reverse complement strand
TTATGAATTTCTGCGGCATCAAGTTACCGAAAATAGACTTGGGATCGACGGCGTGATGTAAACCTCCCACGTTCCGGCTGATTTTTTTTTTTCGTTTCGTTTTAACTGTGCGTATATAACTGTGATGTAGATATTTATATTTCCTCTTCTTTTGGGACAAGTGTGGACCACACACAAGGCCAAAGAAAGTTTTTTTTTCTGTCTTCCTCGCTATAATTAACCTTAACCTCTTAGAGTGCTTCCCAACCGGTGGG
>NC_051404.1:6170296-6170736 GCF_015228065.2 Penaeus monodon | reverse complement strand
GTTCTTTTTGTGACTATTTCAATGTTCAAATAATCGAGTTCTGAAATTAATCATATGCAAAAATAAGACGGTAAGAGTTATACAGCTATAGCAGATGTTCTCCCTTCAGTAGCCTTTAGATGTGGTCCTTGCTTTAAAATCGAGTAAACGTCGGTAAGAATGTAAAAGTTAGCACTTCAATTTCTGTTGTTTTTATTTCGTTTTTTTCTAATCAGTCGTCATCCTCATAAATCAACTTCAAAACATGAAAATATGAATATCAAATACACTTAAACAATGCAAATCTCTTTACATTTATATAAACAACTACAGAAATAAGGGATTCAGTGCCAAAGTAAGATTCTAGATTCTCCTAACTTACACTTAAGCGGTTTCCTCACTTCTTTGGGAGTGGAAGGAAATATAAGGTATTGATTCCATTGTAAAGATTATGTGCGTGC
>NC_051404.1:6170050-6170238 GCF_015228065.2 Penaeus monodon | reverse complement strand
CTCCCAATAAATTAAAGACTTCATAAATCTTTCAGCAAAGGGTATACCTCTATTAGGAGCAATCTTCTGTCCTTACTTGCTGTCAGGAAGGGACTCTTGCGTATCCTTCCCTCAGAACCAATACACAAGAAATAATCAAATGTATGGGAAAATGTTACCCGGATCACCTTTCTACTACGATTTCAATG
>NC_051404.1:6168781-6169334 GCF_015228065.2 Penaeus monodon | reverse complement strand
AGTGTGTGTGTTTCATAAATGAATTTTATCTGATAATACTTCCCCATATAGTAATCCCGTTAGATGTCCAAGGGATTACAGTCGCTGCCACAGAGGGGAATTTCTTGATTTGTTAAAGAAGGAAAAATAACATTAAAACCTGGGTGTGTGTCATTATATGTTCTCACCGCTAAAGGCACCTTGGATGTGCATAGAGGAAAATAGATATTTTATTGATGTGCGATAGTTAGTGAATGCAACGAAAGGGAAAAAAAAATCAAGACTTACATCTTTTTTAATCAGATGGCAGGAACATACAGGGTGATTATAATAGCTGAAATATGTTATGTAGTGAGGAAAAAGGTGTGTGCCTTATGCAATGTTGAGTAAAATGTTGCAATCTTAGATCAATTACTTCTCGGTCCCTTCTTGTTACCTCGGCTGATTACGCTCCGAGAAAATTAATTAATTAGCCATTTCGGAGACTTCTGTTATTGTGTTGTTATGTTCATCCAATTATGTTATTTGGCTTCAGTTCTTCCTAGATTGGCGGTTAGTTTAATTATTTACTCAA